>NC_135276.1:19272500-19572500 GCF_051311805.1 Agelaius phoeniceus
AACTCGGGCAGGCTCCTGCATCCTTTTTTTTCTTGTAGCATGACCACCATCTAGTGGGACACGGACAGCCCGTGCACAAGGGTGCTGTGTGCTGATAAGTGAATAAAATACAGCTGTTCATGTGCTTGTTTGTTCCTCTTCTGTGCTGAAATATTGGGGACTTCTGAAAAGCTTGATTTGACATATTTTCTTCAATTTCTCAGCAGCTGGTTGCACATACGAAAGGAAATTTGTCTATGCCAGTGTCTCTGCTATTCAAACGTAATTATGTAAATATTTATAGACGCAAAATCATAAGAGCTGATAGTTTTCTAAATCTGCCTTCTCCCTCGGTGTTTTCCTTAATGTAACTAATATGTTATTTATGCAGGAATAAAAATAAAACCAAAAGAATATTCTATTATTTTTATTAAATTACAGTGAGTTTAGCCCTTGAGAAATCTACCATTATTGTGCTCTTTATCTCAGGCTGGCTGAGGTACCAGAATTACCCAGGCGTTACAAAAAAGTTAGGTAGTGTGACATCTTTTTTTTAGCAATACTGCAGATGCTTAAGACCTTATACAGAAGCTTAAATTTATGCTAACCAGAAATTCTTAAATTCAGCTTGCTTTTTCTTTGTGTTTTAGCACCATGCATCGGTCACAGATTCCTGCTTTCCTCCTGATCTTAAAAACAAATCAGTTGAGTATTTTCCTCCCCACATTTTTGCTGAACACGTGGAGCAGCTCTTAGACTTGTTTCAATACACAGAGAGCTGATGTTGTCACCCTAAAAACATCCCCAGGACTCTGGCTCTTCTGCAAGTCCTGATGGTTTGGAACCCATTTCCACCACAAATAAATAATATTGCCAAGATAAATTGTTTGCCAGAGATAACTTCAAGCCCTCAAACAAATTACCTAAGAAATGTGGAAACAGAAGGTGGCACGAAACAAATTGTTTCCATGTCCTGTCCTGAGAGGAAGGAAGGAGCTTATCTCTGGTACAGATTCACACAATGCCTTCACCATGGCCTGGGGAGACTCAGGGGGAGGTTGGGAATGCTTCACACATCAGGCATGAAATATTCACATTTCTCCTCCCCTCAGACATGCAAATATTGAAATTCAAGTGGTTTGTGTAAGGACTCCAGCAATTTGGGGAAGGGCAGCAAAGCTGCTCGTGGGTTGCATTGGGGAAAACAAGAGTTTAGAAGAATCTGTCATTTGTTGTAGCCCCTTCCACCTCAGGCAGAGGAGTATTTAATTCTGTGCATGTTTGTAAAGTCCCAAAGGTTTGTCATTTGTGTGGCTCTTTCCCCACTGACTATTGCTTTGTGTCAATAATGTGTTCAGATTCTAGCGAAAAAGAAAAGCTGTTTTTCATAACCCACTCCCTTTGCAGCCTTTCTGTGGGCTGAGCCACATCTGCCGTGCTGCAGGTGCAGGGTGATAACATTGTGACACATCTCTTTCAGACTGTTCTCAATCCCTCCACAGCACAACCTGAAGTATGAAAATAACCTTATTATCCCTCTGACCCTCTGGAAAACAACCTTATTGGCTCTCTGCCTGCTCTAGGTGCTTAACTTTAGGATGTGCTCCTTCAATATTGGCTGAAGCGATGGTGATTTACAGAAATTAATTTCTGAATCTCTGGTGCCTTCTGCCCTTCTTTTAATTTGATGTGGCCCGTGGACAGCAATAAAGCACCACAGAAGAGCTGTGCCTGGTCTCAGAAAAGGGGAGCTGTGTAAAACTGAGGAACCTTTTTAAGAAGGTAAAAGGAACATCTAAGGTGCTAAAAGCTTTTGAGGGAACAACAGAAATATGATCACCGAGGCAGTGTAAGTGCACATCAGTATCAGGACAAAGTGGGAAAAGGGCAAAAAGGAGCAGCAGAGCTCAGGAGGTCATTAAAAACAAGTTACATTCAGAGAAGAAAATCGAAAGAACCACAAGCACTGATCCATTAAACACAAACCAGGGCAGAGGTGGTTATAAAACCAAACTGAGGCACAGTTGAAACAAGGCAGAAAAATGCACAATAAATGTTTTTGCAAGTAAAGGGGGATCTGCTGAGAAGTTTGGAGAGCTAACAGGGAGTCCAAACACCCAGGAGACAAAGGAAGCCCCAGTTCTGAGAGCCCCAGCTTTCTCCAAAGTGAGACTGGCTGCACTTCAACCTCTCCTGAGAGGCTGGGTTTGTTTCAGTGCAGGGAAATGAGACTAAATACTAACTGTAGAAGGAATAAAAAAGATCTCTTGTATAGCCAGCCAAAAGCCTTCAAAAATATGGGTTCTAGAAGTGGTACCTACAACACTACCTGAAGAGATGCTGAGATGCCTGCTGTGGGTGGGGTTTTTTGGTCCTTGAGTGAAATGGGCCGCTGCCTGTTGGCTGGAGCTGGCAGTGGGAGCAAGAGAAGGACCCACAGATGCCAAGAGCCCCATAAAACAGGATCTGAAATCACAGAAACATAGAATCATAGAGTAGTTTAATTTGGAAGGATCCTTTTGCAGGTCATCTCGTCCAACTCCCCTCTGCCACGAGCATCCTCAACTAGACCAGGTTGCTCAAAGCTGCATCCAAATGTTCCCAGGTACTGGGCATCCACCAGCTCTGTGACAACCTGTGTCAGTGTTTCACCACCCTCCTTGTCAAACACTTATTTCATATCACTAATCTTAAACGGACTGTCCTTCAGCGATCTGCAGCAAAGAGCCGGGGAAGAGAGTCTAACACCCGCTTTTTCTGTCCCGCATCACTAGAGGCTTTCCTCTCGTGTCCTTCCAGGAGAACTGTCTGAACTTCCCTTGGAGTGCGTAGTAACTAATCCCAGCAAATCCAACTTCCCCCTCGCGGAAATGACCGCGATCCGAGCCGGGCCGCGGCGGGGAGCGGCCCCGAGGCGGGGTTTGGGTGCGGCCGGAGCCAGCCCCGCACCGCGGCCCGCACCGCACCGGGCTCCGCACCCCGCGCTCCGCTCCCCGCCATGCCGGCGCTGCTGGCGCTGCTGGCCGCGGCGCTGCTGGCGCTGCTGGCGCTGCTCGGGGCCGGACGAGCGGCCGGCCCCGGCTCCTGGGCTCCGCTGAAGCGCTGGGCCCTGGGCTGCCTCCTGCTCTGCCTCGGCGCCTGCCGGCAGCGAGCGGCCGCAGGCACCGCCGAGCCGCGCCGGCCGCGCCCGCTCCGCGCCGACCCGCACGTGAGTGACCCGGGACCCCCGGCGCTGAGAGCCCCTGCCCTGGGACCCGCTTCTGCGACACCCTGTTCTCATAGCCTGGCATCCCTGGGTCCCACATCCCTGGCACTCCCATCTCTCCTGAATCCCCGTCTTCCCCCAGTCTTGGAACTGCCATCCCTGGCATCCCCGCGTTCCCCCAGCTTCACAACTGCCATTCCTGGCATCCCCACGTTCCCCCAGCTTTGGAACTCCCATTCCTGGCATCCCCACGTTCCCCCGGCTTCGGAACTCCCATCCCCAGCATCCCCACGTTCCCCCAGTCTTGCAACTCCTATCCCCGGCATCCCAACATTCCCCCAGTCTTGGAACTCCCATCCCTGGCATCCCCACGTTCCCCCAGCTTCACAACTCCCATCCCTGGCATCCCCACGTTCCCTCAGCTTTGGAACTCCCATTCCTGGCCTCCCCACGTTCCCCCAGCTTTGGAACTCCCATCCCTGGCATCCCCACGGTCCCTCAGAACACCTTTTCCCCTTTGGTCTCAAACTTCCCTGGCCCGACACCACCTCCACCCCACTGCATCCTCTGTATTCCAGCCCTTGCATCCCCCTGGTAATCCCTCAGGTGCTCCCGTTCCCTGTATCCCGGTGCCTGGCACCCCTCAGTGCCCAACCCCATGTTTTTTTTGTGAGCTCTCCTTTCTTTTGGCTAAGCTTTCACTGCTGCTTTTCAAGTTGCCTGGCTGTTCTCGGCGTGCCTGCTATGAAATACAAAAAGCGAAAGCAAAATTTGATCCCTGAGCAGAAGCCTATGGAAAACAAAGGATTGCCGGCGTTCTCCCCTCCCTTTCCTGCCCCCAGCTGGAGCTGAAATCCATTTCCCTTCCCCCAGGCTCTCGATTCCCTGTACTTCACCGGCTTTGCAGAGACCAACAGGAGCTTTGTGATCGCTCGCCTCGCCCGACGCCCCTCTGGCCTGTGTGAGATGTGGCTCTTCCTCAGGCTGGATGGGATAGGAGAGTTTGAAGTGAGTGCTGGATGTGGGGTGATGTTCAGGAGCAGCTCTTAACTCCTTTCTTGAACCTCTGATGGGATCCCAAAGCTAAAAATTTATGTTCTCTGCATCTTCACACCAGTAAGGCACCAGTGCTGTGTCTAAAGGCAGTGGTAGAACTGGTCAGAGTGCTGGGTATGTCCCTTTGTTTTGTAGGATCTGACACTCATTCCCCTTTCCCATAATCTGCACAAAACAGAACAATTTCTAAGAAGTGCCTTATTAAATCCCCCAGGAGGAATTTGAGCATCCAGTCTTTCCAATCAGGTGCAGCACATGGTTGATGAGTTCCATTTTATGCTTATGGTTGGTTTTTCCCCCTTTTTTAATTTTCATGCTATAAAAACCATTTGGAATTGCCTCTTTATAAGAGAGGGAAAAGCTTTTAGGGAGTTTTATGCACATCTGCTTCATTCTTGCTGAAAAGAAAGCTTAATCAGATATCATTAATCAGATTTTTGCCTGAGGATTTTCTTTTTTTATTAAGAGCTGGCTACATAGTAAAGAAGGAGAGAAGACCTGACATAAATCCCTTTGCACTCAACTCTCTTTATATTCACAAATCTCTTTCACTAAGTAGCCATGACCAGAAAAAGCAGGAAAAATCCTATTTGGAGAATATAGGAAAAAAAAAGAGAGGATTGATGTGCGTTACTTTGGGGTTTTAGTAATATTTAGAATAACAAGACTGCTTTGTGGCATCCTCACAATTGAATTAAGCAAATGTTTTTCCTGAAATGTTTCCTCTTTTTAGCACCCACAGCACCCAAACATGATGGTGAGAGATGAATCCAAAGAGATCTGGAGTGGAGGAGGACTCACTATGGAATACTTGGAGCCCCAAATGTGCTGGAAGATAAATTTTAATGGATTACTCAGGTGCTGCAGCACTCCCTAATTTCATTTATCTACACATAAAACCAAGACTTTTTCAGCACTATCTGGAAATACATTTAGTTTATTTTAAATTTAACCAGCTTGAACCAAAAGCTGTTTGGTAACTAAAACGCTTTGATTTTTAAGGAATGAAAATAAATCTGGTGGTGTAGAATATTATAGATTTTTCTATTCCAATTCCAAGCATGCAAGAAACATTTTGTTGTTTGTTCAGGATATAAACAAAATTATAATATAATATAAAATTATAGTGATATAAAATTATAGTGCTTTGCCTTGCAGGAAAGGATCCTACAGACAGCAGTGGAGTGAAGAAGAAGGAGAACTTGTACCAGTTAAATTCTCTTTGCAGTAAGATTTTCATCTTTGCTTTGGGATGTACAGTAAGCTCACAGCTCATTTAAAACGGCAAAAATCAGAATTTTCCAATAAAATACAAAGATTGCCTCTGTCAAAGTAGCAAGTGCACAACTTGGCCTTGTATGAGCTGAATGCTAATCATGTCTTTTTTTTCCTCTCTCTTTTTCTAGATGGGAGAACTCCACAGATGTTTTTAACTTCAATGTTGACAGTAACCCCAGCACATTTGCTCGTGCTTTAGCCCAGGAGCCATGGACCATCGAGCTCTTCCAGAGGGTCAAAAAGTGAGGGACAAGATTAATATTTTCTGGGGTTAATAATAATTATTTCTACAGCTCTCTTTAAGGTCTGATGTGTGTTATAGTTGAATTTAGAAGGTGGGTTTAATTTGAAGTGCTCTAATAAAGGACATGGCTCTTGGTTTCAATGCCACACCACACCTGGGGGATCCTGCACAAAGATATCTGAGTGAAACCCTCAGCATCAGGAATATTTCTTATTCTTTCTGTTTTCATTGATTTAGGCAGCTCCCAAGTCAATGGTCCAGGTATAGCTAAGAAAAAGAATATAATCCTATGAGAAAGGAGCTGAAGTGGGTGTTTAAAATACTGTACAAGCTCTGGAGAGCTAAAAATATGAGAATCAATGGTGTGAAATTATGTATATCAATAATGTGTGTGTTTTGGTGATACCTGCTGAGTTCTAAGCAGCAGCTGTTTGGCAGCCCAGCATTTCTTCAATCAAAGGGTGATTTTCTATTCTGCCAGGGTGAGAATTTGCTGCTGTTTCATTCTCAGGTGTCTCATTATGTAACAGTAACTGGGAAATGCAGAAGTGACGTGGAAAACCTGGGATAGCCATGGTCCAGATGCTCTGAAATTTCCTTCATTTTGGGGGATAAATCCATCAGATTGGCATTGAGGAGATTCTTGAGGAGAGCTGGAGCTCTTTTCTGTGCTGACCCACTCCTTTCTTGCTTGCAGACAAAGGGAGCAGCATTTCCGACACGAGCAGTGGGGCCGGTCTGTTGGAGAGATTGAAATAGGAAATTCTGGGAAAACTGAGCTTTCCCTCCAAGGCATTCGGAGCCACTCCTATGGTAAGAGCACTGGAAAGAATTCCCTCCCTTGGGAATGCCCTCAGTGTAGCTGGCACTGGCAGGGCACTGAGATGAAGGATTAGCTGTTAAAATAACCAGTTCCATGCCTAGGCCTGAAATAAAGACATTCCAGAGGAAACACCATCACTGGTTTGGGGAGATACATTGTTTTACCATGTTATCAATGAGTGGATATTTCTTTATCCAGAAAGGTTGTTGTGAAGTCAGGGACTGTTAGTTCACATTTCCCAGGAATGGTGAAGCTCCAGCTTGGGGGATTTTGGTTTTTTTTTTGCAGGTGTCCGGAACTGGGCTGAGATTCGCCGTTATGTGATGATTTTGGCACACTTTGAAGTAGGTATTAACATGGCAATACAGGAAATTTTTCTGAGCTTTTCAGGCATATTTAAGTATCCACAAATAAGGATTTGGGAACATCCATGGTGCACATCAAGAGTTCTCACTGGTGGCACCATTAACCCAGATCAGTGTTGAGAGCTTTTGCTCTCTCTCAAAAGCAGAGCTGTGTGTGTAAAAACTGAGATTTTGCTACACTGATTGAAGAAAAACTTGTTTGATAACTTGAAACAGTATTTTTTTTTTGGCTCTTTCAAGAAAAATTAGCAGGCAGCTTTACAGGAGAGATTCTCAGCTGCTGCAAGTACCCAGCACTCCGTGGAGCTGCTGCAGAGCTGATTCCCATTAATGGGAAGCCTGAGGTGTTTGAAGCATCCTAAGCCTTCATGACAGCAGTCAGCAAATATTTCTGCTTGTGCTGAGGCATAATTCTCTGCTGTGCTGCGTGGGGGAGAGGCAGAGCTGTGGCTGCTGGGAGCACACAGCCCAGGGACATGCTGAGGGCAGGCCCTGCCAGCTGCCAGCCAAGCCCAGCACATGCTCCTGAAGAGGCATTTCCTTTGCCAAGCCAGGCATAAATCAAAACTCTCCATTATAGGCAGCATTACAGGGGTTTAGACTGAATTCAGAATAAAAGTTCTTTTCCCAGCTTGGAAAATCCCATTTCTGTACAAATCCTGATTTATTGTGTACCTGTGTATCTTTTACTAGGACTGAGCTTTGGCACCACAATGTGTATAACCAACCACAATGTGTATAACCAACCACAATGTGTATAACCAACCTCTCCCTGTTGTCCAGTTTTTTAAGACTCAAAGTGGCTGTGGCTGTTCTAATTAAAAGCCAGCTGACTTCATTAAGAAGTTTATTGCAGATTGAAGCTTGGACTCCTCTTACCCTGAGTGTCTGTACATTTATAGCATCAGAGGAGGCTTAAATTTGCCTCAGAGCAGCCCAAGTGGAGCATGAAGAGTCCAGACCTAAGGATGGAAGAGAAATTAGTAAAACCAGGAGATTCCAGTTCCTTCTTAACATTTTCCCTATCTGCTGCTCCCAGACATAGATGAATAGAGGTTAGAAAAGTCTGGTCATAGTAAACCAGTTTTGTTCTTCTTTGCAGGCTTTGTTTCCTTCCTATGTCCTCTTGCTGTGGCCTTTCTGTTGTTCCCATTGTCCTTAATTTGTCCTGATTGTTTGGTTTATATTCCTGGATTTGTTTGCAGCCAGATTTTCATGGGAGATGTAGGGAGAGGATTTTAAAGTGTGAATCCATAACACTTTGCATAGGCTGAGTTCTATCCAGTGTCTTCTTGGTCCAGCCAGTGAAGCACCCTCAGAAATGAATCTGCACAACTCTGGCTGCTTTTTCTCTCTCTCTCTCTCTCTTGCAGGATGGCACTGCAGCACATTTAACAGTTATCAGCATGCCAGCCACCACAACTCAGTAAGTGACCAAAGAACTTCATGCTGCTAAAACCACTCAGAGGTGGCAAAAGCTGCTGTGCAGGACACCTGTGTGCAAATTCCTGCTTTGAACCTGCACAGCCCAATTTCCATCCACACCCTCATGCTCCCTGCTCCCAGTTTTTCATTTGCAGCTAGTCACAAGGACAGCTGTCACCTTCCCTCTCTTCCTTTCCCCTCAGCTGATGGAGCTGTCTGTCTGTCTGGATGATTTTGAGGTACAAGCTGGGCACTCACAGCTGTTTGAGAAGGCTCCAGCTGTAGTGGAGCATTCCACAGGAGCCCTGCCTTGCTCACTGGTGTTCTCTGCATCCAGAGGGTTAAAGACCAATATCCATGGCCCCAAGGTTGTTCCAAGCCCCATCCAGCCTGGTCTTGGACACTTCCAGAGATGAGGCAGTCACAGCTTCTCTGGGCACCCTGTGCCAGGGCTTCACCACCCTCACAGGGAAGAATTTCTTCCCAATATCCCATCCAACCCTGCCCTCTGGCAGTGGGAAGCATTTCCCCTTAGCCTGGCACTCCAGGCCCTTTTCCAAAGCCCCTCTCCAGCATTTCCCCTTATCCTGGCACTCCAGCCCCTCTTGGAAGTCCCCAGAGTCTTCTCTTCCCCAGGCTGAACAGTTCCAATTCTCTCTGCCATTGTTCTGGTGCGTTTGAGTTTTGGTTGAACTTCAAACCTGCTGCCTTCCTGTCCCCTTCAGCCTCACTGTAGGTTATGTGTTTTTTCCTGATGGGAGGAAGGCTGGCATTGAGTGGTCCAACGCCTCCCTGGCTGAGCTGGCTGAGGATGGGCTTATCCAGGATGAGTATGGAGTCAGTTTTACTGCTGGTAAGCTCAACACAGTCCTGCTGCCTCTGCCTTCATTTCTTGGCCTGCAGTTCCTTTAGTGGAGTTCAGACTGTTCAGTGAGATTCCTGGGGAATGCATCTTGCACCCTGAGAAATCTACTTAGAGCCATAGAATCATGGTTTGGGTTGGAAGAGACTTAGAGTTCCTCTGGTTCCAACTCCACTGCCATGGGCACTTCCCTGCTTAAATGAAATTATAGTTGTGGTGTGTCCTGGGTGATATGTGTCCACTGCAGGGTCAGGGCCATAGGTTCCAGAGGGAGAGTTACAGATTATGTTTGTGGTGACTGCTGCTTGTTCTAACCCACACAAAATAGTGATTTCCACATTTTTGGGGTGTCAGAACATCTCTTATGAGGTGGATTCAGCTGGAAATATGGTTGATCATTTTACTTGTCTTACAAAGCAGACAGAACCATCACTCTTCAGAAAAGCATAAAAACCCCACACACAAAAATAACAGATACTGGGATTGTTTTGAGATAAAATACTACTGAAAGTTGGTGACATTGTTCCCTTTTTACTCTTCTCCAAGGTGGCAAGAGCTTTGATGTTTCTGCAGCTCTGGATAAGCAGGCCTGCCCCGTGGTGTACAATGGCCTGACAGGGAGAGGAGTTTTCCACGAGTGCATTGCAGATTTCCAACTCAATGGGTTAACACCAGGCTGGGGCCTGGTTGAGTTTTATTACAGGTAAAATAATGACAGGCAAGAAGAGCTTATCAAAAATCTCCCATCCTCCTCTATTGACTGGGATGGTTACAACTCCATAGATATTTGAAGCATAAATGCATTGATTTTTTTACCTGATGTAAAAAAAATGTTGTTCCTTTAGTGCTTAATGTGTTTATTAAGAGAAACACTCTTATATTATTCGAAAAGGAATAATTGTACAAGCACTTCATGGGTGCAGCATATAATTTCTTTGTTATATAGGTTTATGTGGGTTTTATATAGGTCTCCATGTAGGTTTATGAGTTGTAGGATGCTCCATTCTGGACACTCTTTTATTTAGAAAATCTGTCCCATTATAGAAATATAGAGTCCTCACCCCAAACTGAGACAGTTTACAGGGTGAAACTTGCTCACTCAAGGATTTATTTGGACAGATAAATGTTCAGAAAATCCCCAGAGAAATGGCTCTGTTAGGGGCAAAATTATATCCACAAAGAACGTGCTTCCCTTCTCAGTGAAGTGCTGTTCTCCTGCCACAGGATTGTCACTCCTTCCCTGGAGCCTTTTCCATATGGAGCCTTTGCTCTCATGAGAGAAAAAGGCAAATTTTGTTGCTTACATTTTGTTTGGTTTTTTAAATAAACACTAAGCCTTGGCTGCTAGAGGAAATGCCATAAATGACTTTCAGCAGATGGAGACCTCGGCTCCTTCCGAAAACCAAACATATTTAAAGCACATCAAACAGGCCAAAAGTGCAAAATACCTGCTGGTTGAACTTGAACCTGCAGCTGCTGCTAGGTCTCTGCTCCCTCTTCTTTTGGGCTGTCCAAACCTGCCTGGTGGAGGAAATGATCCAGCAGGGAAAGCTTCGGCTAAAACCCAAACCGGGCTCGTTCCGCAAGCCCGGACAGCCCCGCCGGCTGTGGAGCTGCCCCAGGGAGCCTTCCCTTGGCACTGCTGACACAATTCCCGTCAGCTCCACCCCATATCTGCTCCCAAATCAACCCCATGGGACAAATGAAAGGGCGGGGGTGTTGTTCTTCCTCCTCTCCATGGGACACCAGCTCAGCGTCGCTGCTCTTCCCGCAGGGACGAGGCCGCCCAGCCGGTTCCAAACCTGCAGCTTGGTTCCAGAACAGAGGGACCTGACCCAGCCACTGATGCCTCTCCCCTGTGATCATCTACAGTCTCATCCCAGCAATGTCAGCAAGCAGCAGCTTTCCACAAAAATGTAATTCCCTGCAAAAAAGCCAGCACTGGTTTGAGTGTAGAGCTCGTCACAGGATGCTGGGGAGGTCAAGGGTATGAAAGGATTTGGAGAGAAATGAGATCTATTTTTATTAGTGTGCAGCTTTCAGTGGTTGCTAACCAGGGTGGTCTGGAGGCAATTTGAAGGAAGTCTGATTGCAGGAGGAATGCACGGGGAGGGATCATTCCATGCTCTGTCCTTTGGTGTTTTTCCTAAACTTCAGCTGCTCCCCACCGTGACGACCAGGACCTCAGGCTGTGTGGATCACTGACCCAATTTAGCAGCTCCTCTCTTCTCTCAGATTTGTTTTTTGAAATAAAAACTGTGTATTTCTGAGCTTTCTGGCTGTTATAGTCATTAAAACGTGGGAAAAACCTGTTACAGGAAACTGCACTGATTTGATAGTTTTGTCTGTGGCTGTGTAAAACATGAAGTGGGAGGAGCAGGAGCAAGCACATCTAAATGAAGTGTCCTCTAGGAATAGCATTAATGGACAATGAAGTAAGTGGCACAAACATGATTTTCCCTTGTCTGAAGGAAAGCCAGAGTCTGGTAATCCAGTTTACAAAGGGATCTGAATTCCTCATCATTCCCTTGTAGGTGCCTTATTAACCGCAGCATCCACAATAGTCACTGGCCTGAGGTAGGTATTCCCTACCTAGATGCATCTTGCCATTAATTACTGAAAATTAAACATACTTAAAATATGTAAAAAAAAAAAAAAATTAAGTGGAAAGTGTGGAGAGGAGAAATTAAGGAAAGATACCTTATAATTAGAATAGTGCCACAATTCAATTTCAGAAAATAGTGAAATCTGGGTGCACATCTTCGTGTTTTATAATCCCTGCTTAGGCTGACAGAGGAAGAGATTTAAACAGAATTTAAAGAAGAATTTTTCCTTTCTGAGGCAGCTCCTACACTTACTGCTACAACAGCTTTTTCTGCAGAATGGGTGCATGAATATAAAATTATTCCACCTGCATTTATGACGTGCATGTCCCAATTTGGGATGTGTCACTGAACAAGGCTTGGGTGCTGCAAGCCTGATGTGCTGTGACAGGCTGGTTTTATCAGCACCCTCCTGCAGCTGTGAGGGATTCCCATTCCCTCATTAATCCCCTAATTTCTAACCTGATCCCTGTTCTGCACTCCTGCCCTCGAGCTGTACCCCAGCAGGTGCAGGTGCTGTGCCCCTCCTTCCATCCCAAAGCCCCCCTGGGTGAGCCAAGCTGACTTTTGGGTGCATTTCTTTTGGGATTGGCACTGATTCAGAGCTTTGGATTTTAGCTGCACCTCTATAAACCCTTCTCCAGTTACAGTGGTATTAATGGCCACATTCTTGCGAGCCTTGCACAAACTCAAAGATGTCTTAAATCTGTCTGTGCTCTCGTGGTCTCGAGGTGCTGAAACAGGGAGCTTCTAAATTTCTCCAGACAATGGTACTTTGACAGGAGGGAAGGCCTTATGCCTCTTTTTACACCTCAGAAATCAGTCAAATAGGTAATTTTAGAAAGGTTAGGAAAATAATGATGTTATACATCACAGTTTGTTCCTATTAAGTGTGTGGCTTGTTTTGCTATGATCTCAGGAACATCTGTTCCTTTTTTTCTGTGGAGTTCCTGTCATCTCTTTCCTTTTCACTTATTTCTTCAAGGCTAAAACATTAACATTTAGAAGGTGGAAGACAGGCACATAATAAAGCAAGGTTTTGGAGGTGTCAGAGCATGTAGATTATGAGAAAAAATGTTAATTATGACTCTGGAATCACAGTTTGAGAAATCACTATAAAAATAATTCCCTGCCCAGGCCAAAAATTAAAAAAAAAAAATCCCATCAAGGAAGGGATTGGTCTGGCTATTTCCTAAATTCCAGAAACTGGGCTTAGAAGTAGGGATGCTGTGGGGAAAAGCCAGGTGTCTCCCCAGATTACTGGAAGCTCATGTTGCTGCAGTGGAGGAGGCAGAGATGAAGCCTTCATCACTCTCCTTTTGTCCTCTTCTTGTTTCTTTTGGTACCAGTGGGTGGAGAATTCGAGCACTCCTGAGTTCAGTTGGGAAAAGTTCAAGCAGGGTACAGCAAATGATTCATAAAGTTTGGAGCTGGCAGGTTTATTTGCCAGGTGATGAACTACTGGTCGGGTATTTCAGCTCCAAGGACTTGAAATAATTGACTGTGGGGGTTTTCTCCCTGGATTTCAAATTGCTTTAGAGCAAGCCTGTGTCCAGGACAGATGGAATAACTTATTTAATTTAAAATAAATCTCCCAAGCCCTACGCTTTGACCATATGAAGTGGTCCTTCACTTGTGGCTCCTTTCTCAGTGGAAAAATCCATCTCGGGAAGTGCTTCTGCAGCCCAAAAACATTAATTTTGAGCCAAAAAAGCAATAAATGGAGGTGAGCCCTGGCCAGAAGTGAAATGCAGCATGTGATCTGCATGAAGGGGGGCAGCTGGAGCCTGGTTGGGATGAGCTGCTTTCCCAGCATCTGCAGGAGGGAGCACCTGTAATTCCTGCTGCTGTCACGGCAAAATGCTCCCACCAAACCCTTGCACGTCCCCCTGGAGCTCCCTGCACGCTGAATTTCAGGATTCAGGCCTTGTAAAAAGGTCATTTAAAGGCTGTCAGCCCCAAACTGAGCATTTCCCATCAATCTGGCCCTGGCTACTGATGTCTAGAATGGTAAATATTTTACCGTGCTTATTTATTCTCTTTCCTTCTTGCAATTTTTCATGTGTTCATAGCTATAAAGGCCATTTTCAGTGACATTGTATTTCACTGGCAGAAAGAAAGGAAGAAAAAAAAGTCCTTTTTTCTGCTTGAATTTATGTTGTAGCTTTACAGTTGGTGAAGCAAAGTGTAGCCCAGGGAGCTCTGTAATTTATCAACAGAAATGCACTGTACGGCCAAATTATCTCTGCAAAGCAACTGATTATTTCCAAAGTGGACTTTTCCCTCCACAAGAACGTGCTCAGCAGCCAAATAACTCAAAGGCATTCCAGCCAGAGTGACTGATAACTGCTCACTCCCTTCTCCCATTTACTGGAACCCCAACTCCCTCACATCTGCCATAAAAACCCACATTGCTCTCTCCATCCAAAATTGCTCTTCCCTAAAATGTGACTTTTTTTATTGTTGCTCTCCCAACAGCCCCCGAGTTCAGGTGTCTAAGCAAAGTCTCCAAAGGGATCTGTCCTGGGGGGCTTTTTGGGTCCCCCCTTTTGAGGTATTTTCCTCTCCTCGTTAAAGCTGTAATTAGTTACTGCATTGATTCTTGCTTTTCTTCAGCATAAAAATCTTTTATTAAACCACAGTGCAAGTGAAGTTCATTCTAATCTGGCCATAAAATTTTACGAGAGGTGTAAATCAAAGGGAGGAGTGGCAGCAAATTCTCTGGAACAGTTGAGCCCTGTTCAGGCTCCCTCAGCGGAGTTAAATCCCTCCAGGAGCAATTAGCCTAACGAGCTGCCCTTATAAATAACGTCACTGATGGAGACATCTGGAGGTGTCTGCTCTGTGCAGAGAGCCTTTCCAAATGTGCTGAGTGGTGAATGGCCTTTTTTGGGTTTTTTTCCCTTCATCCACGGGGTGGGGGTGGAGGTGCAGATCTGACACGTCCCAGCATGTCACGTTTTTGTCCTGTTCTCCAGGAAAGATCAAGAAGGGAAAGTAGGAGTGACATTCTCAGCCAGGACGTCCTCTTGCATTTCTTGGTAGCTGAGCACGGGGCAGCGTGTCTGAAGTGCTGACCCCAAGTGCTTTGGCTCAAAGAAGGCCAGAAATGGCCCTGGGCTCAATGAACCTGGAGAGGGCTCGTGGCTGAAGTCCTTGTCACAGCCCTTGGGACACCAGGGACTGCCAAGGCACTTCGGGCTGCTGTAGGTGTCAGAAATGGATTTTCAGAAGGAAATCCAGATGATGGCTCTCATTTTTTTCCTTCTGCCACAAATTATGCACACTTGATACCTTTTGATCAACCTTTTTTAACCTTCGAACCTCTCTTTTGGATTTAGCACAGGAAATTCTGCTCTTTGTTGCTTTTGTCACTCCTAAATGTCCTTTGAGAGAGGGCTAGGTAAGTGGTTGATAAAGAATGAAAAAATCGATTATAAAAATCAGGTTTAAGAATATTTAATAGTGTTTTGCAGAGGTGAGGAGTGGGAAAAGCTGTGAGGTCACACAATGGGTTGTCTTTACTAAAGCATCCAGATCCCAGTGTTTCCTTTCCTACTCTTGTTCCTGCTGTTATTCTAAGGCACGTAGGCTTCTCCCACATGTTTATAAGCTGATAAAACCATAATGCCAGGAAGGTTTTCCTTCCCCTATTGCATTAACAAAATAAGTGACTTTGCAGATATAGCCTTGTTTACCTGGCTTTCTACACCAAAATAATAATTGTGAAGAAATGTCATAATTCATGGAGAGGTGAGGAAAGAAGAGTTTCTTTTCTAAACGCTGATGTGAGAGCTGTGCATCTCCTTGTGCATGAGAAGTGTTCTGCTCTGCTGTCACACTGCTGCCACACCACTGCTTTGCTGGGCTGGCAGCCCTCAGTGGTGACAGCAGCGCTGACAAAATGCCCAGCACAAATATCTGAGAATAAATCCCAGCAGACACTGCCGAGCAATTCATAATTGGACGTGTCAGGCAGCTTCTGACGACAGGGGCTGGACTCCCAGCAGGGCAGAGCAGCCCCACAAAATGCTTTTCATAGTGCAGGAGGAGGATTTGAACTGATCTCTTCAGAGATTTCCCCAAAGCCATAAATATGCTCTGCGGTGCACTCGGAGGAGCTCTCAGAACAAACCCCAGCACAGAGGAGCTCAGGGGATGGGGAAGAGCCCTGAGCCATCACAGCCAATTACACTAAACTCCCCAAATACATCAAGCATTTCATCAAGGGAGATCAAAGTGCCTTTCATGGGAAGGAAGAGCTATGATCTGCCTTTTACCCACGGGAAAGCTCTGGGGAAGAGGCAGTCTGGCCAATTCTATAGCAGCATTCTTTAGCTGTTAACCCCAGAGTTTGCTCTCTGCTCCTCACAGCCCCTCCTGGGCTCTGCCCAGACCTACAGCAGCCTTTAAGCTTCTTGGGATGGGACACAGAGCAGACAAGGTGAAAAGAGGGGGAAAAGTCTGCAAAAAAACAACCCCAAATATGGTCAAACCTGTAAATGAAACCTGGCAGTACCCACTGCAGATGCTCCTTGTAAATGCTGTGCAACACCCCCAGTAAAATGGTTAAAACTGTGACTGCAAAAAATGATGTTGGATGTGTTGGGCTATGAGGAGTCCTCAGTTTTTATGCACATTAGAAATGTGCCATGATGATAATGCCAAGGTTTTCCCTGCTTGGCTTTGGGTTGCATGGTCACAACTGGATCTGCTCAGTTGGCATTGAATGGATATTTAGTGCAGTACCTTGTTCCTGGATAATTGAGTATTCTGGAGATGATGGAAAAGCACTGAAATGAGTGAGGGTTAGATCAGTTATCCCTCACCTTAATGAACTGTGCAGAAATTGTTCCTTAAACATTATTTCCATCTTTTTCCATTTGTCTCAGAGAAAAAGGGACCTCTTGGCAAAGCATTCAAAAGAATCATGGAATGGGTTGGGTTGGAAGGGACCTTAAAAATCATCTCAATCCAACCCCAGCCATGGGTGGGACATTTCCACTGGAGTCCAGCTTTCCACTCAAACACAGATAGTGATGCTCACAGAAGACCCAGGATCTGCATTTACACAGCATCTGCATTCACACAATGTTTTCCTTGGATAACCAGTCCTGTTACAACCAGAACACCAAATGTTTCTGCTCTGGGGAGGGATTATCAGGTTTGGTTTCAGCTGGATCCTGACTTCAGCCCCTCAAAGGCTCCTGTAACTTTAGGGGTGCTTTGGAGCACATTTGAGGCTCTGCTGATGCTTGAGGCTCTTCTGCAACCAGTAAAAACTGGACAGTGAAAACCCATTTAAACCATCCCCTTCTCCCCCAGGCTTTCCCAGTGTAACAGAGCTGTGGCTCTGCACCCTGCTTCACATGGACTTGACCAACTCTCTTGAGGAGCAAATATCAAATCATAAGATGGAGATTCTTCATTTTATTTAAATCCATCCTCACTCACACCCCACCTGACTTCAATGCTATTTGCTAACATTATTTAGCAATATTTCCTAGAAAAGCTGTAATTCACAGCACTTTATTAATTCCCACTGATTGAGGAGTGAGGATTTTGTGCAGGCTGAGGTGCAAATGGAGCAGAAAAGGCCCCAGATGTGTTCTGTGCCTCCCACATTTGCCAGAGCTTTATTGACACAGCCCAACCCCAGCAGAGAGCACCACCCCAGCCCCATCTCTGCTTGGGACAGCTGAGCTAGAACAGAGTTACAGAATAAAGCAGGGATTTGTTAAAAGGATCTCCTCAATGGATCCACCTTGGGCAGCACAAGAGCCCAGCCAGGGCTGCACCCAAGGTGAACCAAAATGGTCCCAAAATGAACCCAAGATGAACCAAAATGGTCCCAAAATGCACCCAGGATGAACCAAAATGGTTCCAAAATGAACCCAAGATGAACCAAAATGGTCCCAAAATGCACCCAAGATGAACCCAAATGGTCCCAAAATGAACCCAAGATGAACCCAAATGGTCCCAAAATGCCCGAGCGCTCCCGGGGTCTCTCCCTGGGATCAGTTCTGCTCCATTTGCATCTTGCAGTTCATTGTCCCATTCCAGCTTTAGCCCCTGCAGTCCCATCCTTGTTTTTCTCTCTCCAGCCCACAGGGTTTGTGCTCTTGGGCTGAGATTTGGATCATTTGTCCTTGGTGCCCAGCTGGAGCAGGAATTGTTTTGTGTCCCTGCTCTGTGCCCAGAGCTCAGCATCCCCTGATGTGAACCCAGACCCACACACTAAAGCAGCACAGAACCTGTAAAATAGAAAAGCCAAAACCTGAGGCATCACCTCCAGGATGCTGCTTTCCCTTTCCAGGAATCTGGGATGTTTCTCTGTCTCTCCCCTTTCAGCCTCCTGAGACCAAGCACTTCCAATTTGTCATCTCCAATGACTCCAGAGGGTGTTTCCTCCAGGACCTTGCCTCTTGGATTTGTTTCTCCTGTCTGATTCACAGACCCCCAGTTTGTTTGATCTCCCAGGGCCAGCATTTCCAGCAGCTCCCTGGGGCTCCATGAAAGGGGAGTGAGGAAGAAGAGTTCACATGTGCTACACAGAAATCTCCATATTTTAAAGGGTATCCTGTATCCCCTCTGGAACATTTTTTAATGGTCCACAAATCAGAAAAGAAAAAAGAGTTGAAAACCACACTTAAGGCATTCATTGTTCAAAGCCCCAGATCCCTGGGACTGCTGGAGGCTCCATGGGGGCAGATCCAAGGAATTCTGTGCTGGGGTGGGCTCTGGGAGCCCCCTCACCCAGGGCTGCTGCTCTCAGGCACTCTCTGTTTGCTTTTCAGGGAAATGTTTCCATTTTTGGGTTGGGAGGCAAGCAGGAAAAATTCCAAGGAAGAATCTGCCAAGGTATTAGGTATGGAGATTAATGCCCTGCTTGTGGCAGGGGATTGCTGGAATGCATGTCAGAAGAGGCAAAGACTGATTTTATTCCTCTGGAAAGCAGAATTCTGCTCTCCTCGTGACATCCTTTGATGAGGCTGGCTGATCAAGCCAAAAGTGATGACTGGAATTTTCAAAAGTGGTAAACCCAGCATTAATCCAGCATATTCCAATTTTTGTCTTCCCTTCAGCTTCTCCATTCATTCCCTCTGCAATTCCCAGTCACTAACACAGGGAAATAGAGAGTCCCATAAATAAACTCTTATTTTTTTCCTTTAGGTGAGCTGTTTAATGTGTCTTCTGCTTTAGTGTTTGGTGACAGGGCAGTGAGAGGAATCAGCAGGAGCTGAAAAGGCTCCAGATCTTCAGCAAGGAGCTGTATTTTGAGGCAGTGCTATGCAGAGACTGGATTGAATCTTACCTGGACTCAAAAGGGCAGTACTGAGACTGAAGAACCAATATCCCACAAGAATATTGGGACTGGCCAGCAGTTTGCAGCTTATTGTTTAGACAAAAAAATATAAATTTGTGAAATTGTGAGAATGGGTTCTCCAAAGATTTCTCCAAGTGTGTCCACTATCAGCTATAAATGCTTCCAGACTGTCTTTGTTTCATAAAATCTTCTTGAAATGGGATTTACGCATAAAAGTGTTTGTGCTGTAAACATCTGGCAATTCTTGTGCTTCTGGCTTAAACAGAAATATTGTTAATTATGCAACCAGAATGGCATTTCATCTGATTTCTGAGTGAAAGTGTCATTTCTGTGTTTACTGTGTTGCAGGAGGGTGCAGCCAGGTGTGGGACAGGAGGAAGTGGCGCTGGGTGTTCACCCAGTGAAGAATTCCTCTTCCCTCTGGGATGAGCAGCAGAGGAATCCCAGAATCCCAGAATCGTTCCGGCTGCTCTTTGCCTGCTCTGCTCCCACAGCCATGGATGGGATGAGCAGCAGAGGAATCCCAAAATCCCAGAATCATTCCTGCTGCTCTTTGCCTGCTCTGCTCCCACAGCCATGGGCTGACCTGGATGCTTTGTGTCCTGGACGCGTTTGCCCACGTCCATCCTCCTCCTCCTCCTCCTCCTCCTCCTCTGGCTGAGGAAGCCCAAAATGTGCCAGATACGAAGGGGACAACCCAACGAGATGGTGAGGGGACCTGAAATTCCAAATATTTGTCTCATTTCAAAGCAGGAGCACCAGAATCCATGGAAATATCCTGTGATTATCAGGGCTCTAGAGACCTCTCGTGGACAAACATTTCCTTCCTTCATGTGACATGTTTGTTTTAGTGATAAAGTGTATTTGTTTGCCAATAATGTCTTACAATTTTTTACTATTATTATGAATACTATTATTATTTGTATGTTATTATTATTTTTAATTAATTATTATTGTTATATTTTATCACTAATATATCATTATTACATTTCATAATACAATACAATAAAATACAATTAAAAATCGTTTAAATATAAATATATATTTATATGTAAATATATAAATACAATATATAAATTATAAATATAAAATAATATAATACAATATATAAATTATATAATACAATATATAAATTCTTATATATCAAATATATAAATACACTATATAAATAAATATATCTGATACAATATATAAATAAATAATACAATATATAGATATATACAACATGTAAATACAATATACAATTATTTTGTATTATATTCTATAAATACAATATAATGCAATATAACACAATTACATTCTATAATATCATGTAATATAATGTATTAATAATAGAATAATAATAGAATGTAATACAACTACATTCCAGGTTATTAATATATTCCATGGTGACACAAAGGTGGGTTCTACTCCTACAAGTGATGATCAAGCAAGTAATATCTTATTTACCCACTTGCCCCCTTTGCCTTGTCCTCAATTTAATATTTTGTTAGGAATTTTGCATTCTGGAGTGGTGTTTGGCAGTGAAAAATAATTTCAGTTCACAGTGGGTTTGGGTTTTTTACTATTTTGACTTATCAGACAATAAAAGTGCTAGAAAAGGAAGAATTAAACCAGCAGCACTACATTTCATTCCTATGTATTTATTGTTGACTGTAAATTATTTGGAATTATTTGGGGTTTTTTTCTTCATCTGAAAAACTTATTAAGATTCATCAATTTATCGAGTCTTTCCCCCTCAATTTTAATGCTCATTTTTTGTCACAAAGCAGAAAACTTCCATCAACCAGAGGGAAATCTGGGATTTGCTGAGCATTTCTGGGACTGGCAGGGGGAGTTCAATGGTTGACACCCAGCACTCTTAAACAAGAAATAAATCAGCCGTTTGAATTTTTATTTATTGATTAAAAAACTCCATTTTTTTTCCCCTGAGATATGTGTAAACCTGGTTGTGCCCAGGCCCTGGGAGGTGACTCCTACGAGATGAGATTTATTCCCAAATCCCCTGTCTGTAGCCAGTGTGGGGATAAATTGCTTTTTCCACAGAGATTATTCGATTTTTTCCACGACCCCCCTCATTTTCCAGCTCCATCCTTTCCTCACTTGGGTGAGTTATTGGTGGCCCTTGATGTTCTCACTTAACAAAAAGCATGAGGAGAAATTTCTGTTTACTTCACCGCCCTGGCTTTGCATGAAAGTGCTGTTAAAATTAAAGGCAGACAAAGAATTTAATATTAAGGAGAGGTAATTAAGGAGTTGCTCAGCCCTCTGTGCTTATCTGCAGCCCACTGTGTGCAAGGCAAAGGCAATTTTTCTTTTTAATATTGCAATAACTCTGAGCTCTTTTAAGAGAAAATCCACTGACCATTTGGGACAAAAAGCTACATTTCAAAAATAAATTAAAATCTTGGCAAGCAGTGCTTGATTTCACAGGAAAATTTCAATGTGCCGGAGTGCTGAAAACCAAATGTATTTCAGCTGAGTACTCTTTGATTTTTTCAGGGAGAAAAAATTCCTTTTTAATTCTTCTCTGCCCTTTTTTCAGCAGGGGAAAGGTCTGGCAATATTTTAAAATTATTCTTTGTAGTTTTGGTTGTAGGTGCAAAGTTGGAATGTTGGAATTGGGGAGGGAAGGACGAAGATGTTTGCATTCAGGGCGAGCTCTTCTTTTCCCAAACTGTGCTAGGAATGCTTTATATCCTATTTAATACTTTACATATTGTGCAGATTTTAAGTGGATTTTGAAGTAGATTTTAAAGGAATTTTTTCTCTTCAGCTGGTTGCTCTTCTCAACTTCACGACCTGCATAATTCTGACACCACTTTTTGTTTTGTTCTCGTCCTTGTCCTGTCTGCAAACCAGTAGGACAATAAAAGTCATTTTCAGTCATTTTCAATAAAAGTCATTTTAATTTCCATTTAAAAGTCATTTCTCAGGGAAAGCCTGGAGAAATGTGGTAGTGGTGGATTTAATTTTTTTCCCCTTTTCTCTCCCATTTTTATTCAACACTATCAGCTGTATCCAGGCCAACCATAGACCTGGAATCCCAAATCCTTGCCCCGTTTTGCTCTCACTCTCTAAACTTTCTCATTCCACTTTTGACAAACCACCAGGAAGTTGGAGGCTGGATATTATTCTTCGTGGTACATCTTATCAGCCAATTAATGTTTGAATTGAAACCTACAAGTGCCTATCTCTCTGTTCACAGCTATTCTGCCTGATACCAAACAATTCCTTGCTCCCAGGCTCCAGGAATCAGCGTTATCACCACTCCTGGAGTATCTTATTTGCTTTGTGATAGGAAGGCTGAGCGCATTCTGAAATTCTGTTTTCTGGCCCCGCATTTTCATGTGCCACTCTGCAAAAGCAGAGTGAGCTCAGCAGGCAATTTTCCTGTTGTTAAGCCCTGGACCCTAATCTGGAGGAAACAAACCCAGCTCCTCTCATTTTCAAGCAGATAAGATTTGTGAGGTTGTTAATCACGGGCTCGAGCGGCCGCGCCGGGAATTGGAAACGATCAGCGGTTTGATATAAAACTTGTCAACATTTATTCCAGAGAGAGTCCATCCGTCCAGTGGGAGCCTTGGAAAGTCATTTTGTGTCTGCTGGATGATAAAGGGCCATTGAAGTGCATAAACAGCCATGACATCATGCTGAACTTACATGTTCTTTCATCTGCCCCTAAATGAGACCGGCTCTTTTTGGCCGTTGCCCTCGAGCTTTGATTTTGGAAGATTTTCTCCATGTATCATTTAATTTATTCCTTCTTTCTTAAATTGTTATTATTTAACAGAACAACTTGCTGTTGTTGAGTTTGTTTTTCTCCAAGGGCTTCAATGCTGGATTCAGAGGATTAACTCCTGGGCAGGTGTAAATCAGTGTTGAGTTGGCCTCCCTCAGACAAGGGTTTAGCTCATGGTGTTTAGTCCTGGTGAATTTGTACTCTGGAAAACATGAAATGATGTCCTCCCCCATATAAACAGATCCTGGGAGTGCTGAACACATTGAGAGAAGATAATTTTCACATTTTTTCCTTTCTCAGCATTGCTCTTCAGCCATTAAACCTATTCCGTGGGTGACTGATACACAGGGCAACCCAACCCATGGACAATTCATGACAGAGATAACTAAAAAAGGAGATTATTTTGTTTCTGCTGTAGCTGCCATGAGCTCTACGAGTGCCCAACAGCCTTTAGCTGGAAGAGCTTGCAGTGTGTGCTTTAACATCAACTTCCATTTGGCAAAATAGCTTTAAGTCCTCATAAATACTCCATGAAGATCTCCCAGTTACCATTTGGTGCAGAAATAAACAGGCAACGTGGCTTGGAAAAGTTGGGATAAATATTTTTCTATCTAAAATATATTAAATAAACAAATTATAAATAAATAATAAAATATATATATATCTGCTCCTGATGGGAAGGGAGCCCTTGCACAGTGCAATTCCAGCCTCCATGGGACACCCCATTCCTTGCCAAGGGCTGTGATAAGATCACAGAGTGCAATAAACCTCTCCAGTCCCTTCCAAGGGATAAAAGATGGGAAGCAAAGTGTTTTAAGTGCAGCCAGATTGCTGTCCTAGGCAGGGGAGGAGAAAGCAAGAGCTGGGGAGGCTGGTGTTTGGAGAAGTGGTCTCTGAACTGGGTAGGGTTTATGTTTGGCATTGAGGAATTAGGCTGTGGAGACTAAAAAAATGTAGATTTTTGTGTCTGGTGGTGCTGCAGATGCCAAAAGGCAAAGATGTGGCAGAAGTGAAGAAACTGAGATAAGAGCCCTGCAGAGATTCCTCTGGTTCCTCTCTGTGATTCCTCACTCCAAGAGAAGAAAGCCCAGGAAGACTTTGAGGGAATAGATGGAATTTCCCTGGTGTGTACAGAGGTTGTTGTTAGGGCAGAGAGCAGCAATGTTCTTGCACCAGAGGTGTCAGGGTGGGCTTGGTTTTTGTTCCTATTCCAAATTCAAAAAGGGAAAAATAAAAACATTTATTTTTTAAATCCTCTGTCTAAGAAATCATCTATGAGCACCAGCCATTCTTTGGTGTGCATTTTATTAAATAATGGTCAAATTGCTGCCTGGAGCTCCTGCACTCCACTCCTATCCCTAACAGATTTTGTGTCACCTCTAAATAGAAACTTCTTGAGAAATCATCCTTCAAACCCTTCAGAGCAAAGGATTGTCTCCATTTCCCATTTTTTTCTAGATAAAACAAACTGTTTTCCATTGCTCTCATGAACATCCAGCCCCTCTTCCCTGCACCATATATCAAAACTATATCTATATCAAAACTTGCTTCCATCTCTATTCCTTCATCAGACTCTACATTCAAAAATCTTCCTGCTAAGCACACATATCTGTGAGACTTTCTTGTCAAACTTTCACCCTTCCCAACAAATGCAGAAATTGTGGGCACCATGGAGCAGGACCCTGCACATACTGGGGGATTTATTTCTCTTCTCGGTGCTCTCACAGTGGCTTTGCTGAAAACAATGCAGAATTTGGTTTTTCACAAGTGTGGGCACCATGGAGCAGGACCCTGCCCACACTGGGGGATTTATTTCTCTTCTCGGTGCTCTCACAGTGGCTTTGCTTGCCAAAGGCAGATGTTCAAGTGCACTGGAGAAATTCCAGGCAGAGGAGTGAGGTGCTCACTTCCAGTTCCAAAAGGTGACATCCAAGGGGTGGTTGTTCACACAGGTAAATGTTCTTCAGCATAAAGAAGTCACCATGCTCAGAGGAGTCAAAGCTTGCTGACGTTCTGCATTGCATCCTGAATCCAGAAGAGGTGAAAAAGCTGCTTTTTAGTCCATGCCAGCCAGCAGAGCTGCAGAGTGCAGCGTGAGGCGCTGCTGTCCCTGCAGGAAATGCTGATTTGGGGCAGGCACAGTGGCTCTGGGGTTTATTTTTCCAGGTGGCTGAGGAAGAGGCTGGTTCTGCACCTCGTGGTGATGAATGCAGCAATTTCCCCATCAGCTTCTGACAGGTTAAACTCTTCTTGGTGATGCTGAGGGGATTTAAACACCCAAACACTTCCAATTATCTGCAGCCAGCAGACGGGTCTGTCAGTACTGATACTCCAATCAAAAGTGCTGAGTGAGGATCGAGTGACAAGCACTAAAAAAAGGAGGCATGGAACAGGAGGAGCAGCCCCCCACACCCTGAGGGAATTTTTGTTTATTGCCCTGGGGTTTTTGGGGATAGACCCTGCAGGAGCCTGCCTGGCCTCAGGACAGCTGAGAGGGAAACAGGAGCAGGGCTGGGAGATGAATACAGCACAGCAAGTGTTTGTCACCTTCCACAGGAGCTCACCAGCTGCCCTATTCCTTGCTGTTTGGCCACTGCCTTAAAGAAACCCGATGCCTTGTCCATGTTCTGCTCTCCATGCCCTTTTTCTCTTTTCTTCCTTTAACAGGGAATTTTCCCGGGATTTAATTCTGTCAGTGTCTGCAGCTCATGGACCATGAGTAACCCAAACCATATTTTTGTAGTCTGTTTCCAGAACTTTAGACTAAATTTGAGGTTAAAAAAAAGCTTATAGCAAGTATTTAATAGATCTTGCTTTTAAATTAATCAGAAGTGAGGAAAGGGAAGATCAGCAGAAAGCTGTTTTCACCTTGGTTTCAGAGAACTGTGAAGAGTTGTGCTAAACCAGCTGAGTTCTTTAATAATGTTTTCAGCTACACTCCATCAAATATCCTGGCTGAGCAGGGAAATGGCCAGACCTTTGAACTGCTTTTGTGTCTCCTCATCACTCACATCTGCACAGGACTCTCTCCTAATCATGATCTGGAACAGAAAGGCAGGAGACACAGCTCACACCTGAGCAGTGCTGCCTGCCAGGCCTCAGCTGATCCCAAAATCCCTGGGAATGCTCCCACATCGAGGCAGATTAATTATTATTATTATTATTATTATTATTATTATTATTATTATTATTATTATTATTATTATTATTATTATTATTATTATTGTAATTGATATTTTTTATTATTATTGTTTTCACTGATACCTTAGCTAATGGTGTAAACCCTGAGGGGCTCCCTTGGCTCAGGGCTCTGCAGGGGCTGCAGCACAGATGGAACGTCCCTGTGAACCAAAAACCATGGGGTTTGTGTGAAAAAATGAGAATTATCCCTGGAGTCATTTATCTCCCTCTGCAGTGCAAGTGCTGCTGAGATTTGGTGACTTTGAAATCTGATTTAAGAGAGGAGGGGGAGGGAGGTCGATATCTGGGATAAAGCATTGGCCAAAGAGTGGTTTCTCCTGGAACAATGGGTGAGCTGGTGAGAAGCATCTCCTTTTGGACAGGGGTCACACAGATCCAAGAAGTCTCCAGAATTCCCATTTTGTGCAGGAAGGTTGGGTAAAAACCCACAGTGTCCCAGTGCCCACCTTCCACCTCCTGTGCCAGCTTGGCAGCGCACAACCTGTGAGCCTCCCTGCAGCAGGGAGACACAAAATGTTACAAAATCAGCGAGCCTTTATCAGAGTTTGCATTCCCATGCTGGAGTTGGGAGATGGGAAGCCCCTTTTGGGCACCTGGGACCTGGAGAGGGGCTCAAATGATGTCTTGGGAAGGCTGAGCTGGAGCAGAGGCTGGGCAGAGTTACAGAATAAAGCAGGGATTTATTCAAAGCATCTCCTCAATGGATGCACCTTGGGCAGCACAAGAGCCCAGCCAGGGCTGCACCCAAGGTGAACCAAAATGGTCCCAAAATGAACCCAAGGTGAACCAAAATGGTCCCAAAATGAACCCAAGGTGAACCAAAATGGTCCCAAAATGAACCCAGGATGAACCCAAATGGTCCCAAAATAAACCCAAGATGAACCCAAATGGTCCCAAAATGCCCGAGCGCTCCCGGGGTCTCTCCCTGGGATCAGTTCAGCTCCATTTGCATCTTGCAGTTCATTGTCCCATTCCAGCTTTAGCCCCTGCAGTCCCATCCTTGTTTTTCTCTCTCCAGCCCATGGTGTTTGTGCTCCTGGGCTGAGATTTGGATCATTTGTCCTTGGTGCCCAGCTGGAGCAGGAATTGTTTTGTGTCCCTGCTCTGTGCACAGAGCTCAGCATCCCCTGATGTGAACCCAGACCCACACACTAAAGCAGCACAGAACCTGTAAAATAGAAAAGCTAAAACTTAAAGCATCCCATCAGTGCTGATGGAAAACCAGGTGATGTCTGAACGTGGCTGAGGGTGGGGCCTGAATCTCTGTGTTTAATTTGGGACAACCATCTCCTGTGGGACACGGGCCAGGGGGACTGAGCCCAGAGCAGCAGCCACATTTCCCCTGGCAGATGAAAAGCCCTTTCTGTAACCTCAGCAACACCCCCTGCCAAAAGCTTTGTTTTACACAGTGCTGGAGATGCTGCCCATTAAACAGCAATTAGTCCTTGCTGGATCCAAAGCCTGCCCTCTCTCCCAGATGGCCACTTATTAAGATATTTATGGTTAATATGAATTTCCCCCACCATAAATCAGCAGCTTTATACCTGCAGGGGAGTCAGGGCAATCAGCGACCCCGCTCAGCCGGGCCGGGCCGCCAGCGCTGCCTTGTAAAATAAAGGTTGTAACAACTTCTCCTGGCCGTAAAAACAACGGGAGAGGGGAAAATCCCAGCGCTGGGATCTGATAACGGGCTGTAATCAAGCGCTGGCACATCCTCCTGGAGGAGGCTGGCAAGTGGAAAGTTACAGGGATTCATTTGTCACTTGGGGATTTCTGGGCAGGGAGGCACAGCCTGCTGGGGCCGGGGAGCAGGGATCTGCAGGCATGAAGAGTCACAAAGGGGTCTGGGTTGGAATGAACCTTAAAATCCATCCCATTCCATCCTTGACATGGGCAGGTGTGGGGGTCCCAGTTGTTGGTTTCTCTGGGTCTGGATTGAAGGCACTCGAGACAATAATTCATGTTCAAATTCAAGTATTTATCATTTCTTATCAGTAAAACAGTCTCACAACCGTGAGTTCTGCAGCCTTTCATTAGAAGGCACAAAATGGCCAACCATGTCTTGTTACAAGGTCCTTTAAGACTGAACTATCCAGTTAAGAAATGACACCTAAATTATGTTCCCTTTTAACCCAATAACAGCCTTTTGTTAGCAAGGCACAAAAATGGTTAACTATCTCTTGTTACAAGGTCTTTTAAGACTAAACTATCCAATTAAGAGCTGACACCTGGATTATTTTCCCTTTTAACCCAATAACTGATCCCACAGAGCCCCCAATGCAGACTTTTCTGCCCAATTACAAAACATCACCCAAACCCATGGAGAAGGAAGAAGAAGCATGAAGAAGAAACCCAGGGTGACAACCTGTGCCCTCCATCTTGCTTCCATCCACAGCACACTAAAAACCCTAAAACCTCAATTTCTCACCCAGTGACACACCTGCACTGCTCTCTATAATCTATTTCACACTTTTGTGGCTTCCAGTCTATCTTGAAGTCTGGGAAACTTTCTCCATGCATGAGGGTCAGAGTCAGTGCTGCCCTGGGCGTCAGACAGAGAAATATTCCCTGTGTGCCCTGGGTTTCCACAGGCAGGGACACCTCCCACTGTCCCTCCAAGCCCCAGTGTCCAGCCTGGCCTTGGGCACTGCCAGGGATGCAGGGGCAGCCACAGCTGCTCTGGGAATTCCATCCCAACCCCTCACCACTGTCCCAGCCAGGAATTCCTTCCCAATCTCCCATCCATCCCTGCCCTCTGGCAGTGGGAGCCATTCCCCGTGTCCTGTCCCTCCCTCCCTTGTCCCCAGTCCCTCCCCAGCTCTCCTTTAGGCCCTGGAAGGGGCTCTGAGACCTCTCCAGAGCCTTCTTCAGGCTGAACATCCCCTGTTTCATAAATGTGAAAATATTCTGAGCATTTCTACCCTTGGGGCCAGTCTTGTTTTCACACCTCTAAGTTTGGTGTGATCCAAAAATAATGATATCAACACTGGCAGATTCCAACCACAGATCTCCAATCCAGGGAAATCACTCTCCCTTTCCCCCTGTTTTTAAGCTAGCAGGGAAATATTTCCTCTGTGAAGGGACTTTCTCTAAAATGCCTCACTTGACAGATGTCACATCCTCTCCTCCACAGCTCTGCAGCTCCCAAGAAGGATTTTCCCTGCACTCTGTATAAGACTCTCACCTGACTGCCTCAAGCTGCATCTCTGTCTGGCCTCTCCTTTCAGGTGTTTCCTCCTGTCTTAAATCCCAGAAAAAGGGATTTCACTGCATCTCACAACACAAAAACGTGACTTTTGAGCACTGCTGAAGACAGCTCACCCTCTTTGCATTCCCTGTGCTCCACAGAGGAAAATCCAGACCTGCACTATATCCTTGCCCTTTCATCAGGGACTTTCCATTGACACCAGTAGCTTTAATGCCCTGCTAACATTGGGATAATTTCTTCCAGGGTGAGTTTGCAGCTGCTTCAATACCTTTGGAGTAGGAGGGCCTGGTTGGAGAGGTAATACAATGATGAAGGGATAGAAAAAAAATCAGCTTTAAAGGTAAAATGACTACATTTGAAGCAGTAAAATCAGCTTTTCTGAGTACCAGGAGCTGCTAACACATCTCAGTAGATGGCACTATTTTATACTGTATGAGGCCCCAGAACAGGTAGGGAGGAGCAGTAAAGCTCAGGAGATGTTGTGAACACAATTTCCTTCCTCCATGCAAAAATGCTCCACCAGGACCAGAGCAGAAGAAGTGAGGGCTTTGCTCTCTGTGATTTCCTCTCTTCCCTTTCCTTGTGCTGAGCCTTTGGCAGAAATTAAGGTTTGAGGAGATCTCTGTCATTTATGGTTCTGGGGATGCTAAGGCAGGGATGCCTCCATGTGTTTATTAAACATCTGGAGCCAACCCTGCTCAGAAAATAATCCCATCACTCCAAACCATGGCCTGTGCTCTCATTTGCTCCCAGAGAACTGCTCAGCTGGGGCAACACTTTCATTCCTCTGGGCCCCAGCTGCTTGTGGAGTGACTGAGAGCAGCTTTCCTTTCAGCTGGGCAGGATTTAAAAGTTTCTCTAATGTAAAATGGCTCTGGGTGTTTTTAGATCTTGGCATAAACCACTCTGTTGTTCACTCAGTGTTGTAACCTCACTTGGGCAAACTGGAGGAGGAACCAAAATTGCAAATTGGGGCAAAATGTGACTTTTCTGGTATCTGTTGTAAAGCCCACTCTGCCTCCCCAGCCTGATTCCATCAGCCCTGCCAGAATGCCAGGATAAGAATCCCCTAAAAATCCACAAGGATTTTTGCACCCCCAGACTCTGGGGGCACGGGAGCAGAGTTTGGCCATTGTCTGTCTGTCTGTCTGTCTGTCTGTCTGTCTGTCCCCCCCCAGGAGCTGCTGACTGGTGCTGGATGCAGCCAAAGGATGCCACGATGGGTGTGTGACCAAAGGCACCCAAGGGACCAACTCTGCTGTTTGTTGCCATTTCTGCTGAGTTGACCAGGATTTATTTCAGAGGCTTTAAAGGTCACAGAGTTCAAAGTTCAAAAATTCTCATCAGATTGAATGTATATTTTGCCTTTAAGTAAAAGAAGAAAAAAAGGAATCTGTCCTTTACTGCTAAATCCCTCATATCAGGAATTCCTGTCTTCCTCTGACAGTGATCTTTTTATTCCCTTTAGTAATTGATTTTTTTTGCCTCTCCCCAGAGCCTCCCTTGTTTTGATTGTTCTCATTTATTGCTTTTCTTTTTACTTTTCACCTCTGAGAAGTGTCACCATCCCACCAGTGTGCTCCCCTGTCCCTTCATGCCTATATTGTCTGTTTTTCTGTGCTAAAACCAAACCAAAACGGGCCTGAAGAGCAGTAAAACCTCCTGCTCTTTGCTCAGCAGGAAGACCAAACTGTGCCCAGTGACACCCAAGCCATTTCCCCCTCTCTGCCTGCTCCTTTTGCATTGCTGATGTAATGCTGGATTTGTAAAAAAAAAACACAAAAAACAAAAAATCCCAAAAAAACCTTGACTACTCTGCTGTTTTTATCTGGAGGAACATCTAAATCACTTTGGAGTCTGCTGGCTGAACTCAGTAAATAAATAGCAGCGAGCTCAGTGGTAGCAGTGAGTTATGGCTGAGTGCAGCAGCTGCACTCACAGCCACCCCTCACCAGCTCTGGGGCCCTTGAATCCAGTTCTGCAGAGTTCCAGCAGCGCTCCCAGCTCTGGGAGTGGGGTGCTGGGCAAACTGTGCAGGTAAAGCTCTGCCCAAGGGCTGCACAGAGGTGCCCTGGTGTGGAAGAGATGCTCAGACCTCAGCACAGGATCCCAGGACCAGTGGGGTTGGAGAAAACCTCCAAGAACATCGAGTCCACCTTGTTCCCCACCTTGTCCCCAGCCCAGAGCCCTGAGTGCCACATCCAGGCCATCCCTGCACACCTCCAGGGATGGGGACACCAAACCCCCCTGGGGCAGCCCCTGCCAATGCAGAAAATCATCCACACTCCTGAAAAACCCTGTTTTAATAGGGAAACCTTTAAACCCTGCCCAGCTGAAAGGAAAGCTGCTCTCAGTCACTCCACAGGCAGCTGGGCCCAGAGGAATGAGTGTCACCCCAACAGAGCCATTTCCTGGGAGCAAATGGCAGCACAGGAGCTGCTGCATCCCAAAATAAACCAGAAAGTGAACGTGCAGCTTCACTCAGCCATGACTGATGCTCTGAATTTCTCTCCATGGCTCCCTGTGTGTACTCACACATTTTCAGTGTCACGTTTTCAGACAAAACAGGCTGGAGAGGGACTTGGGACAAGGGATGGAGAGCCAGGGCAAGGGGAATGGCTTCAAAGGGAATGACCCCTGCCAATGCTGATTTGATGCAGAAAATCATCCACACTCCTGAAAAGCTCTGTTTTAACAGAGAAACCTTTAAACCCTGCCCGGGTGAAAGGAAAGCTGCTCTCAGTCACTCCACAAGCAGCTGGGCCCAGAGGAATGAGTGTCACCCCAACAGAGCCATTTCCCTGTAAAAACAGAGCTTTTCAGGAGTGTGGATGATTTTCTGCATTGGCAGGGGCTGCCCCAGGGGGAGGAATGAGTGTCATCCCAACAGAGCCATTTCCTGGGAGCAAATGGCAGCACAGGAGCTGCTGCATCCCAAAATAAACCAGAAAGTGAACGTGCAGCTTCACTCAGTCATGCCTGATGCTCTGAATTTCTCTCCATGGCTCCCTGTGTGTACTCACACATTTTCAGTGTCACATTTGCCTCAAGGTCCTTTCCAACTCAACCCATTCAGGGGTTCTGTGCTTCCATACAGATGCAAATGTTGGCTCATTAATAATTAATGTCATTAATTCTGCAGCATAAAGTGAACACAACAAATGTTTATTCCCACCACATCCATACACACAGGTCACATAAAACCAGGGATGATCTCTCTGCCACACATCCCCTTTCTTATAAATCATTCTGCACGTACCTATATGTAACAGAAGTTTTGTGTAACCTATATTTATATTCTATATTATGCCCAAAAGTCCTAATGACATCAGTCCAAATAACTCTTTTTTCCCTTCTTTGTATTGATTACAAACCCTTAGTTTTTAGTTCTCTATATTCTAAATATATTCCCTGTTCCACTGAACAGAAATGGCTTATTATTTTTTAATGTTCTAAATGTAAAAATCATACTAAGATATAAATTATTCTATTTGTTTGGGTTTTTTTTTTTTTTTTTTATTTTTTAAATCCAGGGTAGCAGCATGACTCAGTCCTGCTCCCAACTTCTAACAAAGCTCACAGTTTTAGGTTCATTAAGGTTTTTTATGACAACCTCATAAAAGTATTTACAATATTTCATTATATTTTAAACCAAAAGCACTAAGAGAAAATGCCTGAAATAAAAATGCCCATAATTTTCCTGTTGCCTTGTCACTGTCTGAAAACCTTATCAGAGTTCCTTGTTACTTTAATGGTGTAGGATTAAGGGTAATGAAGAAACATTTAGGGTTCTGCAAATCACTTTTATTTCATTGTATAATGTACCAGCACTTCTCTGTGATTTACTGCCCAGTTGTTTGAAATAGCCTCTGGGATTTATCAATCTTGGAGGAAACTCTGTTTCCTTGAACAATTAGCTCAGACTGAAGTTGTGTAACTCTTATTTTTTTTATTATTATTATCCTTTTTTTTTTAAAGCATTTGTGGGTGGGAAATAAAGAGCTCTCCACTGAATCCTACCTTGATGTTTAGTGGGAGACAAATGACTATTTTTATGACAAATTTTCTTGCAAACATTATCATTTTCTAGCTATTTTCTCATTTTTTTTTAACATTAAAGGTCATTGATCATTATTAAATTGGTTTTATGTCTATATTCTGAATAATTTTCATTTTCTCATTTCTCTTCTCATTTTTCATTTGGTTTTCAGCTCAGATCTGTTTTCCCCATTGCCCACAGGGATTTCTCTGTTTCCTCACAGTGGGGTGTTTCTGAAGGTAAAAAATTGTCTTGACATAAACCACTTGCACTCAAACAGAGAAATAACATTTTTAATTATTAAAATGCTGATAAAATAAAATTTAAAAAAGCCAAATAACTCCAAAATCACCCATATAAAAAGCTTTTAAAAACCTGTGTCATTTTCATGACAATTAACGCTGATCTTCCAGCTTTTCTTGATCATTGAAGTGTCATTTCCCCATGGAATTTAACAACTTCTGCAGGAAGAATATGGTGAGGTAAAACCCAAACCCACCTTTTTGGGTCCTTGGCTTAATTCCTCTCAGCTCAATCCCTGGCACATGGATTTCTTCCACTTGGGATCCAAACTCTGCTCTGGGGCTGGGATTTGGGAAGGTTCAGGAGCAGTTGTGGCAGCACGCAAATAAAATAAAAATAAAATAAGTAAATAAATTCAAAATAAATTGTTGGCATCGTGTCTGAAATGTTTCAGAGTTCCCCAGTGCTGGCAACTCCTTTGAGCCATTTCATAATTGAGGATTAAAATAAGTGTATCTGTGGTTTGGCTTTCAGTGGAATGGGATGAAGGCGAGGCTGGACCATTAATTCCCATTAATTAACTCATTAATTCCCTTTGATGAGTTCTTCCCATGGGAAGAATCCATTGTCAGGTGGGAAAGTCCTCCTGGCAGCAGAACCTCAGCTCTTCCCAAAGGGATGATCAGGAGCTGGTCATGAAAAATTGGGATTGCAGAAAATTCATAATGTGGGACATCCCCAGCCTTAAGGATTTGATCAACACAACATCTCTGGAGCTGAGGATGATGGAAAAAGCACCAGGAATCATGAAATCATGGAATCATTAGGGTTGGAAAAGACCTCCAGGATCACCCAGTCCAGCCTTCCAACAAATATCAACATTCCCACTAAACTGTGTCACCAAGTGCCACTTTCTACTCCTCTTTTGAACATTTTCAGGGGTGGTGTCTCCGCCCCTGAGGAGCTTCTTCCACTGCTTAATTACTCTTTCAGTGATGAAATTGTTCTTATTATCCATCCTGAAACTCACTGGCACAACTTGAGGCCATTTTCCGTTATCTTCAGAGATCCAGGCATGTGTTTGAAAGCATGGACAGTGGTGAATATTGCTGATAAGGCAGGTGTGAATATTGCTGATAAGGCAGGTGTGAATATTACTAATTAGGCAGGTGTGAATATTGTTAATATTGTTAATAAGGCAGTTCATAAGAGGCACAAGAACTTAGGTTTGGGTTGGACATGACCCTTCCTGCTCTCATTTTCTTAGGGCACAGTTCATGTTGCAATTCCCCCCCTCCCAACTGTGCAAGGATGGCATCTATGGGTGCTTTTAGTGCTATGAATTCCCGAAATTCCAGTGGGAATTAGACACAGCTGATGGCACTGATGTGACAATCACCTGGCCAAGGTGCCAAAGGGAACATCCATCCAAAGCTTTCAGAGCCACTGCCTACAAAATGCATCACAGGCATCTCATGGCAAGCTTTTCCTTCAAAAACTAAGGAATACAGACTGTTGTGGGAAATGGATTTGTAGAAAATGTTTGAAATTTGATAGAAGGTTTAGATAGTATGCATTTGTATGTAAATTTTGAGATAAGAAATGTTGATTTAGAAATGTTTTGGAATAGGATAGATATTGTTGTGAGAGGAATGGAAATAGAAATAAGTTTTAAAAGACGGTTTTGTAAAAAAAAGATGAAATATTTTAGAGAAATAGAATTATAAAAGATGCATTATAATAAGATTTATAAGGGGTAATTTTACATTATTTGTTTTAAGGTATTTATAATATGGTGTAGCAAAAGTTGATAAATTAAAAACACTAATAGTGTATTGTAATTGGGAAATAGCTTCTGAGTGTGGTAGTTTGAATTATAATAGCTATATTGTCTCACCGTTCAGATAAGACTAAAGATAAAAGTTTTTAAAACACCTCTCAATTACCCCATCTCTAGACCAGAAAAAGCTTAATCCCACAACTGTGAACTCATATCCAGCCAGATCAGTGTCTAAAACATAAAAACAGTGTAAGAGCTTCTGGTCTGCACCAGGCTGAGCTTGGGAAGGCTTGGAGGGGTTTAGTCCCTGTCTGCTCTTGGGAAGTCTCTTCCCTGCATTCACTGAGCTGGGATTATTGTCTCTTAGTCTTGAGCTACTTGTTTTCCACATTTCCAATGGCTTCTTTTCAATATCCCTGGTCTTGAGAGCAGAGAACAACATAATATATCATGTGCTGTGTTACACCAGCAGAATAATCCTGTATTTCTGCTGGGAGATTCCAACAGACTTAAGAAATCACTGAACAACTTTGCAGTGTAATCAGTGCTACCAAAACCCCTCTCCCAACATTTTTTCGGGGAGGGTGGGCAGGAGGAGGGGGAGATTTCCAGCTAATTCTTCCCATCTGGGCTTCATTTGCAGGTTATGTGGGAAAAGGAGAGATTAATCCACGGGAGGAATGAGCAGACATTAATTTGCCATCTGGGGATGTAAACAGGAAGCCCAACACGTCGAGCCTTAGTGGCTGCTTATTGCTTCAGTGAGGAAAGATGAGTTGGTGCCCTGGGTCTTATGCTGAAAATATTTTAGTAATTTCTAATAAGATATTATAAACAAATGTCAGTCCAAAGCTTTTCTGAAAAGGAGAAGAGATCGTTGTCCTTGGATACAAGAGCAGCTGATAGGAGGGGGAAAATATCCTCTGAATGAATTTGGCAAGAAAATCTCACTTGTTTGAGATTATTTTTCTTGAAGTGTGATTTTTTTTTTTTTTTTGGTTAAATTTCCTTTGAATTGAGCATGTAAATGATCCCCCTGTTCAGCTTTCGAGCATCTGCTGCTTCTCCTTTTAAAATTTAATAACCTCAAGGACTGACAATGCCTTTAAATCACAAGTTTAAGAACAATCCTTTTGTACTGTGATGGTTGAGTGAAGGAGGGATGATTTTTGTTTTCCTTTTTGTACCCCACGTATTCATCAAGGCCAGCCCAGACCTCCTGTGTGTGGTGCAACCCCGAGGTGACAAGAGCCCATCTCTGCTTCCCCGAAATGTGCATCCCTGTCTTTGCTGAGCAGGGGAGAGGTGGAAGCTGAGTGTTTAAACCCTGATTCTTCTTTCCCATAGCTCAACTCCCCCCTTCCCCTGCCAGGCCAGGGGTGGCTGCTCCAGGTTTCCCATCTCCTGCCCCTGCAGGATTCCAGCAGTTCCCTGTGGCAGAGGCTCAGCCAGGTCCTGCTGCAGCATCACTGCACAGAAATCATTTTCCCTGAGGCTGCAGAAGCCTGGATCAGGGGGTGTTTGCTCCCAGATTATCCAGAGGATGATTTTTGCCTGTCTGGGCTGCAGCTGTCGCACTGGGGGTCAGAAATGCTCCCAGGTCTCTGCAGGCAGGGATTGTCCCAAGCCAGGAGTGTTTATTTGAGCCAGTGGTCAGGACTGTGGACAATGAATGTCAAACCCTGGCGTTCATTATTATTACAAAGTTAATTTGAGAAATTAGGGCATCTTAGAGAAATTAGAAATTGTTTTTACGTCTGGCTACAGAGATGGCACAGCCCCTCCAATCTGTGACTCCTCCACCCATCTTTCAGGATCTGCTGTGGGTGTGGGAGTCCCCATCCAGCAGGTTTGGCAGGGTGGGATGTTCCACACGTGAGTGGGGCACCCTATTTTCCACTACAAAACACCCCACGTTCCTCCTGGCCCAGGAATCTCCTGCAGGGATGGGCCTGGTGATGGTGCAGTGAGAATTTAATTTCTAAGGACTCTTAGGCAACTCAAGACTGCTAGAAGATAACTCATTTAAACCTCAGAGAAGCCCGCTTCCTTGCCCATATCCCAAATTATCCTCTAGGTTAATACTTTTTCAAGCACATCTGTGTATGTGTGTGTATGGACTCATCTACCATTGATTGTGGGGTTTTATAAATTTCCATTCCTGTCTAATGACTTTTTACAGGCACTGCAATTACCAGTTCTTTTTATTGCCATTCTAATGATTCGAACGTGCATACAAGAAAAGCATAGTCCAGCTAAAGAAATAGCTGCTGTAAAATTCTATATATATTTTCTCCACATAGCTTTAAATTAATCCATTTTTATTGGGGTGCTTGGCAAAAAAAATTAATCGGAAATTGAGTCCAAACAGACCAGGATTTATTGCAGGTCTATAACTCCGAAGAGTGCCTTGATTGATTTAAACCATTTTTACAATAAAATAAAATAAAAATAAAGCAAGCAAATTATCCTGGCTTAAAAGCTGGAAACCCATTCTCCCTCCTTGTGTTCTGCAATTTGAACCAGCTGAGACACTGAACTCCAGCTTGGCTTTAAGATGAAAGACAGTAGATTTTTGATGGGATATTGAAGAGAAATTCATTCCTGTGAGGGTGGTGAGGCCCTGGCAGAGGTGAGGCTGCGATCCCTCATCCCTGGAAGTGTCCAAGGCCAAGGTGGACAGGGCCTGGAGAAACCTGGGATGGTGGAAGGTGTCCCTGCCCGTGGCAGATGAGTTTTAAGGTCCTTTCCAATCCAAACCATTCTGATTCCGTAATTTTGTAGCTTTGACAGAGAAATTCAGACCAAATGGGGTTTGGGAACTTGGTTCTCAGCACCCGACCTCCCAGCAGAGCAGTGTGGCTCCCTGTGGACCTGTGGTGGAAAAATCATGGGACAGAGCTGAACCCCTGTGGGCAGCCTCTCAATCCACAAAGAGATTCACTGATTCAAATTGAGTCACTGATTTCAAATCTGAAGGTGGGTTTTAATCAAATATGCAGGAGGAGATTAAAGTTTAGCCATAAGCACTTCAAGCCTCAAAATGCTAAACTACTCCATCCTCATCTCTTTAAATATGTCAGCATTCCTTAATTTTTGATACTTTTTTTTTGTGCAGAAAAGCAAACGCAGTGAAAGCAAGGAGATCTGTGGTGTCCTGTGAGATGCAGTGCCTGTGTGCACCCCTCTTGGAGAAAGCCAATCCTGCTGGAAGTCAGTGGGTGCTGAGGGCTCCCAGCACCACCCTGCTGTTAATGAATCCTCGGCTCCTTGGGAGGAATGTTTTCCAAGACTCGTTTTACATGCTTTAACTCAAAGCACAGAGAGTTGCCTTTGTAAGTTTTGATAAATGCTCTCGCTCTATTTGTGTTCCTGTGGCGTTCAGAGGCTTTAGCAGAGATCAGGGTCCTGTTGCAGAAGGTGCTGCACAAAACCCTCTGAAGGGCTGACAGTGTAAACAGCCAAGGCAAAAATTTGAGGTATGGAAATACAGGGAGGTGATTTGCCAAAAAATCCAGGGAAGCTGGGAGCAGCTCCCCTTCCCCATTGCTTTGGTCCCCCAGTGGTCCAGCTAAAGACAAGACCCAGCTGCCACAGGTGTGGCTGTGGCTAAAATGATTCCTCTTTTTTAGGTGTTGACTTTAATGCTGTGCTTGGAGAGAACAAGGTCTGGCAGTGCTGTTCAGAGTGAACTGGAATTCAGGAGCCACAGAGCATATGGAAAAGGGTCCCCAGGGAGGTGGTGGAGTCACCATCCTCGGGAGTGTTCAAAAGATGAGTAGGCACAGCACAGTGTTGTGGCTGAGTTGGCAGGGTGGTGATAGCTCTAAGGGTGGATCTTGGAGGTCTTTTCCAGCTTTAATGATTCCATGGTTCTGCATTGACCTCAAGCAGAAGGAAAAAGGGTTTGCAGCAGCCCAGGAGCCACCCTGCTCATCACATCCCCCTGAACATCTCATTTTGGAAAATGAACTTCAAGATTTACAACACTTTTCAACCATTTTATGGATTATTCAAACCTTGGAGAACTTGAAAATGTTTTCTATCCACTATGAGCAATTCTTGACCCACAAAGCAGTCACCACATATTTTCTTGCCCAAAAGCAACTGCCTGTCCCTTCTCCTTGTCCAGGGCATCCTGGGCTGTCCCAGGCTGTCATTGCTGTCTCTCACAGCCCTGCAAGTCAAGACACTCAGCCTTCCCTGGGGACTTGGACTCCATAAAGGAACCCCAGATCATTTATAAAACGAGCAGGGGCTGACCCCAGTGAGCCCCAGTGCAAATGGAGCTCTGGCCACCCTGGTTTATAAATTATGTATTTCCTTGTTTATAAATTATGTGTTGCCTGGTTTATAAATTGCGTGTTTTCCTCCTTCCCCCAGTCTTGTCCCTCTGCCCTGGCCAGTGTGGACAAGACAAATGGCACCACACCCCAGTGTCTCTGTCAGGGGACAGAAGCTGCAAATGCCTTCTCAGGGAGCCACTGCTGACCTCACTACTCACACAGACAGCTCTGATCCAAGAGACAGATTCCCCCCGTGCTCCTATGCATTCCAAATCCCTCTGTTTGCTCGGGTATTTTTCTTTATCTCCCTGCTTTTCCTCTGTTAACTTCTTCCACTGGCAGTGGCCATCACTCAGTGGGTCACCCCAAGTCATCCCGAATGGGAGCGTTGGCAGCGCTTCACTTATTAGTCAGCCAACTCATGGGATCCTGGCAACCTTTTTCTCTCTGGAAGGACGGGGTCCAAGCTGCTCTTTGATGTTGTCAAACCATGATTTCCACTGGTCTCCCCGCTGATTCCTTTGCTCTCTCTCCCTGGGAGTAAAAAGCCACAGGGAAGATCTGAGTGTTGTGTCAGGCACCAGGCCAGCCTGGTTTCAGGCTTTGTTACTGTGTGCAGCAGACAGCCTGTCCAGCCCTGGATCTATAAGAGGGATGCTTTCATCTTCTAAGAATTCTGTGCATTTCAGGTTGTTCCACCTATAGAGCCCATCCAGGCAGCCTCAGCAAAGCCAGCCTTCTTGAAAAACGGAGGAATAACAAAAACCCAGGTCAAACACGCAGATCAAAGTTTGCCCAGAATTTATGCTTTATGGATTCAGAAACAGAGAGGACAAGGTGAAATCTGCATTTCTGCTGGGATATTGATTTATTTCTGTTCCATTTGCCTCCTAAGGCTTGAAAAATGTGGACAAAAAGGAGTCATTCACCATGTCTGAGGCAACACGGGTGAAATTCTGGCCACCACTGAAGGCAATGGCAAGACTCCCATTGACTATGGTGGGGCCAGCATTTCACCCCACGATTTCTCATCTTGCTTTATTTTATTGACCTTTCTCTCGAATACGAGCGAAATGCAAATATTTTTTTGCAGCACAAGTCTTTGTACTCTATGAACTCTGCTGGATCCAAAGCACTTCATATGTATGTAAGAAAAACAGCTAAGGACGAAAGGGAGAGCAGTTAACTGTGCAAATAATGATCTCCACCATCTATAAAAAACGGCCACGCTCAAAAAGAGATAGTGGTTTAAATGGTCAGGACAAATAAAACCGGCTCAAGGCTAAATTTTGGACCACAAAGAGCATTCCCAAGCCTGCATGGTACAGACCACACATCTTGGCAATGTGGATGGCCTCCGAGGCCACCTCAGCATGGCCCCGTGGTGGCCATGAAATCCCAGACGTTTTACTCTCATTTTCAAGTCATGCTGGTGTTCAAAGCCTAAGGAATCCAGCAGTTCTGGTGTGAGACAATGGGTGATATTCCCAATATTCTGGCAAACTGTTCACAGTGGGAAAATAAGGATGTTTCTTTCTCTGTGGGTTCAGTCTCCGCATGGAAGAAAAATAGCTGATTTCAGAGGCAAAGAATTGCCCTCTCTGCTTTCACCCAAAGCCTTTTTTCATCCTTAAAATGTTTTAGCATAACCCCCTCTGTGGTGCCATTGTGAATCCAGGTAGTGTCACAATCGATTAAATTAATATTTTGTCTCCTTGTAGGAAAATGCAAATTGTCAAAGCTGGTTTTCACAATAATCTCACCCTACCTTGCCCACCAAATCCAGAATTTCACCACAAACCTCTCAACCAGCAGCATTTATTTTACTGGGGGCTGTGTTGGATGGGAGATTTGGGCAGCAGGATTGGAAGAGACCCTCCAGCAGCATCTCAGGCATTTGCAGATGGTTTGGACGGTTTAGTCAGTCCCCAGAACAATAGAAGAATGCAATTCTCAGTAAAAAAGCCCTGATTTTACTACAAGCAGAGGCAAAAGAAGTCATGTGTAGTGACAGGGCAAGGAAGGGCAGCTGTGGTGGGAAGAAAGCAGAGCTCTTGAATCCCAAAGTGGAGATGGGGTCACCATCAACATCTGATAGAACACAGGAATGAGGAATGGCATCACCTATTCATTTGGAGAGCTTGCCATCCCTCCCAGGAGGAGAAGGCTTCTGGCACTCCAGTCTTCACCCTCACCTGCTGCCTGAGTGTTTTCAGCAGCCTGGTGCAGTGGAAGGTGTCCCTGCAGGGAGCTGAAATGAGGTGATCTTTGAGGTCCCTTCCAACCCAAGGCATTCCATGATGCTATGATCCTTTAATCCACAGACAACCTCACTACTGCAGGACGTAAAATCCAAGGCTCCTCCTGTGTGGTGCTGCTGTGAGGCCTTTCCTTTATAACCAAATAAAAACGAGGGTAAGTTTTAAGTGCTCTGGGCTCACATTTTCTCCCCTTTCATTTATTTTTGTTTCAGAACGTGCCTTTTTTATTAAAAACAAAAACACGACAAAGACATTTCCATCATCTCTGGGGCCATGTTCTGATGCCTCGTGGACCACCAGTGGTTCACAGACCACAGGGTGAGTAATGGTGCACGAGAGCACATTGAGTCCTCTGCTCTGACTGCCAGAGGAACTCTGTTTGCACCAACCTGCTCACCCGGGCTTTGTCAGACCCAGTTCTGCCTGGTTTGAGTTATGGAGCTCCCATCACATCTTTGGGGAACATTATTTCACTGTCTACCAGGTCTCTGGGGCTGGAATGTGGATTCATGAAGCCCACGGTGTGTATTTAGTAAAAGAGCACTTTGAAATTAATAAGCTTGAGGAAACGAGGCCAAAATTCTGTCCTCAGCCTCCCCGGTGTGGTGCTTGTTAAAATGCAGAGGAGCCTGTTGAATGACAGGGAGAGGAGGATGGGGGGCTTCTACAGGGGCTGGTGCATCACTGAATTTTGGGGCCTTTGGGAGATCCTTTAACGTTAATCACCCCAGCTGGGGAACTGAATAACCCATCAAACCTTTGCTAAAAAGCCAGCTCTGCACTTAAATCAGTGTTATCACTTACACAAATAACAAACAAATCATATGGTTTGGGCTCCACTTCCTGCCTGGAAGGAGTGTGAAGACTGATCACTCACAGAAAGAGAATTTTATACTATTTTTGCTTTACAGCAAGTGGTGGATTGGACTTGTGAACATGGATCAACAATATTGTTCTTTCTGCAAATGTTAGCGCTCACTGAAACACTTCAGACAAACATCCCATGAAGATTTAGTGGCCTCAGCTTGTTTGACTTGGAATTAGACATGATTTCTAATTAGCCAATCTTCAGCAGTCCGTCAGAAAATGCAGTGAGCTGCCAATTTTCACACCTTAGCCAAAAAAAAAACAAAAAACCAAAAAAACAATAAAACCCTTAAGAAAAATGGCCTATCACTTGTGCTGCTAGGAAATTCAAAGTGTGTCCAAGGTTCCTCTTCATTCCCACACATCCATCCATCCATCCATCCATCCATCCATCCATCCATCCATCTGTATGCCCCTACACACTCATACACAACCACCACCCAAATCTCAATATTTATAAGCTTAGACAGCCTAAATTATGACCATTTTATTAATTTCCTACAATTTTCCATAGAAAGGGGAAGTTCAATGTAGCAAAACAAGCCTCAACCATTTAAAATAATGACTGTTAACCAGTGTTTTAGCTGTTTAAATCAAAACACATACATTGGTATGGTTTTTGTAATGAAAATCTATAGGGAAATGAAAAAAATAGGGGGTGAATAAATGATTCTGAAGTTTAAGCCATCAAAGAGCTGTTTAGGTCAAGCTTTGAAGTGAAATAAGCTCAGTGCAGCTGAGACTGCACTTATCGTTATTTTAAATGTCTTTAAAAGCATCCATTGCAAGTCCAAAAATGCATCCAAAGCCTTTTCTTTCTAAGTTTTATCAAATTGAAATCATTATTAGCCATTTTCCATAGCCCCCAAATCTCAGGTGAGATTCCAGGAGGACACCAAACTACAGCTACTTCCAGGACCAAAATAAGTCAAAATGCTGTTTTATGGAAAATCAGGAAGAAATTCTCCCCTGCGAAGGTGGTGAGGCCCTGGCACAGGGTGCCCAGAGAAGTGTTGGCTGGCCCTGGATCCCTGGAAGTGTCCAAGGCCAGGCTGGATGGGGCTTGGAGCAGCCTGGGATAGACACAAGGTGTCCCTGCCCATGGCAGGGGGTTAGAATGAGATGAGCTTTGAGGTCCCTTCCAACCCAAACCATTCCCTAATCCCATAAAATGGTAGAAATGGAGATGAAACAGCAGAATATGTGCTCTTAATGGTGTTGGCAGGCCCAGTAATGTCTCCATCTAAATTTTTGCTTGTGCTTCACTTTTTTAGGTACGACTCTGTCTTCTTTTCTAGCTCTAATCATGGTCAGATGCAAGGGAAAATATTGTTCCCTGTCAGCCACAGTGCTTGTTCAGCTTTGAGCCCTGCACCTGGCTATGAACAGCCTTGTGGGGGCTTCCTGACACCTAATCAGAGCATCTGGTACAAGAAAGGGCAGTGGGCTTCAGTCCTGAAGACCTTTTTCAGCTGGTATGGAACTCCTAACCCAGGCAAATTCCAGCTGCCTCCGAGAGACATTCTGGCCAATTAAAGTCTAGGTGAGAACTCCCAGATTTGGCCAATACTAATAAAATCAGAGAAATGTGAGTCGCTTCCTCAGCTCATGGTTTCCTTAAAGGCACTACCAGATGCTGCTGCATTTCTCTCATCTCTCTGGGCAGCCCAAAGAAATCTCCCATGGATGTCAGTGGATGTCAGCCATGTCTGTTGGGGATTGTTTGCATTCCTTAAGCCAGCACTCAGCCCATAAATTACGACAGGAAAGGCTCTTCTTTGAGCCCTCATCTTTAAAGTCCTCTTTAGGAAGGTTTTCGCTCCTATCACGACCCATTAACTAAGCCATATGTAGGATCCTCCATCCAGAACCATTCCACTCCCAAAAACACAACTGCCAGGGAGAAATGAATATTTGGATTCACTCTTGTTTTCCTTTCTGACTGTTTGCTTAACAGTGGAAAGATTATTGAAGATGTTATCTCAGAGAGAGCTCACTGGGGCATTTTTCTGTGACAGTATTATTGCAAAGGCAGTTGCCTGGCTCTTCTCTTCAGCTAAAAAAGGTGTGTTAAAAAGGAAAAATTGATCAAATGTGAGCTGATTCTAATTTCATTTGAGATTTTTTGAAGTAAATATTCTAATTCTTACATATTTTGTTTGATTTTAAATGTTTATCTGCTGCTTTTCCAACATAAAAACTAGAGGGGCCCCAGCTGGGAACGGAACATTTGGGTGTCTGTTCTTCACAATCTTACACCTATGGAATTGTGTGTAACCCAGGAAAGCCCATATATTCACTGGGAAAAAGCTCTCCATCACCCCACAGCAAGCATGAAGTACTTGCTAGGAGAAGGGAAATTATTTATAAATTGAGGGAAATGCCCAGATGGGGCTAAACCGTGATTTACACTCCAGGATCCCGCAGGAAAAAAATATGTCTTTGCACCTCCAGTCTCCCTGGAGATTCCTGCCTGTTGAGGAGAGGGAAAACATAATTTCAGTTGCAGATCTGATCATTTGCAGTCACTCCCATGGATTTGAAGGCATTTTTGGTGCCCCTCAGAGCTCCATCGCAGCCTGGACCAGCCATTCTGACCCTTCCAGAAGGGATTAATCCACACAGCAAGGAAACATGGGATTATTCCCATCAACACCATACAAACAGCACACAACGAGCGTCACAGAGACTTTAGGCGAGTCCTCAACATCCCCTTTGGTGCAGATGAAGTTTTACTGTACTTCCCCCCCCCTCATTTCCAGCGTTTTCCCAGACTGGGGCCGCCTTTCACGACCTGTCGGTAATTTGCGCGCATTGTTACCACTCAACGACCGTATTCTTTCTGCTGACCCCACTTGAACTCTCTTCCCCCCGAGTCCCTGGCACGTCCAGGAGGAGAGGGCTTGGTTTACAGCAACGAGCCCTCGGTGGGGCTGCACCTTTGGACCACCCAGGAATGGCAGCAAGCCGTGGCACGGCTCGGATCTGGAGCCCACCTGTGCTCCTTGACCTGTCTTGGCTTCCCCTTCCTTTCTGCTCTCCTCCAGAGCCACCGTGCCCCTCATAATTTAGCACTCATCTCCCTCTCTCCCTCCTTCCCTCTCCTCACAAAATCAGTGGTGGAGTTGACTTTTTTTTGCCTTCACCGGGAGTGCAGCTGTTCCCAGACTGTGCTGGAAGCCATGGGAACTCCCATGGCCAATTTGCATCCTCCAAGAGGCTGGCCCAGGATGTTTTCTATTTTAATTTTTATGTCTGCACCTAGTGTTCCAGTTGGATGTGTTTTAAAGTAAACAGAGTCAATAAATAAAAAAAAAACGGTGCATTTCCCAGCCATCCGAGAATATTTCTGTTCCTCCCTCGTCGCCTGCCCCCTCCTAGTCCTTTACTGCTTTCACAGATACAACAATTAAATATTCAGCTGGCAGGCCAGTTTTCCCTCTTGCTCAGTTGATTCATCCCAAAATCCAGTTTTTAAATGGACTTCTTCTAAAAGAAGCAGTGCCAGAGTGGGGAATTTAGGTTGTTGGGCGGAAAACTCCTTATTCAGGACTTTTCACCCCAAATTAGTCATTAACCATCAGCAACCAAGGATGTTTTACTCTGACCTGGGGAGCCAAAATGCAGAGGCTTAACAAGGAGAATGGGAACAGTAATGTCCAGCTGACAGCAGCCAGCAGAGAGCCTGGAATTTCTTCTGGATCTGGGTGGTGGAAACCAGAGTGGAGCATGCCCAGGTTCCAGGTGAAGGGGGTGGGCATGGGTCTGTCTCCCCCATCAGCTCTCCTGGTGCTCACCTTCCCTGGCCTTCTGTGTGTTTGGGAGCTGTGACTTCAAGGGAATTTGCCCTAGTCTGAAGCACCAGCCTTTGATCCCAGAAGCCAAGGTCTTTATTAGTTTAAGATGGTAATTAGCTGAAATTAGTAATGGAAAGATTTTTTTAAATTAATTAGCTCTTAAGAGTTTGAAAAGCACTGTTGGATGTATTTTTTTTTAGCACTCATCTCCCTCTCTCCCTCCTTCCCTCTCCTCATGAAATCAGTGGTGGAGTTGACTTTTTTTATAATATAAATCCCATTTTTTCTTATTTTGTGAATCTGCTTTCTGTTCATCCCTTTCATTAAAGACCTCTGAGCTAAATGCCGGGGCTTGTGACTTGGGAAGCATTTGGATTTTACGACCCAAAGACAAGGCAATCACCTGAGCAGCCCATTCCTGCTTGTTTATTGTCCCAGCCATGGGACTTCTTGGCTCAGAAGCCATCAGAGCACAGGTTCCAGACTTTTCAGGCTCTCACTGTGTGTCCCAGCTGTGTTCAGACCCTGGCAGGTCCAGCTCTCCTCCAAAAGCCACCTTCCTTCCCTTGAAACAAGCCTGGGGATCGTCAGGCCTTGGTGCATTTCCAAGGTCTGTAAATTGAACCCGCAGGGCTCAGTGCTGCTCACACAGAAGGAGCCCAACTCCTCGAGCTCTGTGCAGCTGCTCTGCCTGCTGCAAATGCAGAGCACATGCCAGCCTCGCAGCCCTGTGTGGGAAATAAGGGACTATTCCCAGCCTGGAGGATCTAAAAAGAAAAAAATTTTTTTTTTTTTTTTTTTTTCAAAAGAAGGTCTCGTTCACTGTCCGTTTCCTGGCTGTGAAGGAATTATTCCTACATAAAAATCATGTTTGTGCCCAAACAGAATTGTGGAAAGGGTGGGATGAGAAAGAAGCTTCCTCAAAGGCTGGCTGAGTAAATGGAGACTTTCTCACACCCTGACATCTGCTGCCCAGAGTCCATCCGTCCATCCATCCATCCATCCATCCATCCATCCATGGACAGGGAGTGCTTGGGGACAGGACCAATGGGGAGGGACAGGGACTCATTGCCTAAAGTGACCCTTCTGATGCAACGTGTCATAGCTCAGACATGAGACATCCCAAAGCCAGCAGAGAACCTCCAGAGGCTCCTGAGCTGCTTTGCCCACTTCTCCAGAGCGTTTTTGGAGCTGTGGTTCAAATTTTTTTTCAGTCAGACGTGAAAATAGAAGAAGGAATTTGGGTTTTGGGTTGTATCTGCTCCAAAGCAAAGGGCTCTTTTTGAGGCAGTGCAGAAGAGCTTGAGGCTTCTGCTGAATGAGGCCTGAGCAAAACAACCTCTTACCAGGGTCCTCACTGCTCTGAGGAGCCTTCCCCATGGCTGGTGACAGCAAACACCTCCTGCCTCTGTGTCTCCTTTGCCTTTTCCTCTTTTGAGCAGTGGACACATCCCTTTTCTGTTTGTCTCCTTCATCCGGGGTTTTCTGAGTCCCCACATTTCCAGCCAGCCTTTGGTCAGAGGGTGATTAAAGGGCTCAACCACACGTGGCTGTTTAATGTTATTTGGGGTTTCCTCAGGAGTGTCCCTGGCCCCAACAGCGACTCCCAAGGAAAAGGGTCTCCCACAGATGCTGTGTGGAACCTGTCAGCCCCTTGGAGATGCCTCAGATATTTGAGGATGTCTTGAGGCAATATATTCAACCCCAAAAGCCTGTGGCTGGATCACCTGGTCAATCCTCCATCTCCCAGCTTGGATGTAGCTCCTCAATCAAAGTTCACAACCCTTTGGAAGCCTTGCTTCACCTTCCAGCCTGCTTGGCCCCAAAAAGCTGAAGGTTTCCAGCTGAAGGTTCTCAGCTTTGTCCAGTTTTGACTGAACAGAAAGGGGTGAGAGGCAGGCACTGTGTTATCCCAGGCAGGTGAGCTCTCCTCACCAGCCTCTGCCAGGTAGAACAAGATCCCACAGGTGATTTGGGAAGGCAGAGAGCACAAGGCAGCAAACACACAGAAAGCCATTTGTCTGAAAACTGGGACGCACGTGGGCTGAAAACATTTTGCAGCGTTCACCGAGCCCTAATAGGAACTCACACATTCCTTGAAATGGGCTATTCATTATACAGCAGCTTGTAAAAAACACGTTGGGTTTGTTGTTTTTTTTTTTTTCCCCCTCTTTTCCCCCCAGCCCTTAAACATGAGATTTTCAGCTCCAACCAGGACTTTACGAAGTTCACCTGGAGAAACTCCACGGCAGGCAGGGTGTGCAAAGGGGCACTTTGCTGGTGCAAACTGGTGTTCATGGGCCCCTGGTGCCTGGGAGGCCGTGCCAAAGCCCCGAGCTTTTATTAGCACTGACTTTCCATGGGCTCGGGAGGGACCTTTCCATTCCCTTCCCCGGCAGTGCAGCCCTGGCTCCACCCCAACATTTGCACCTTATAAAGTGTTGTCATGACCCGACTGGAGCAGTTTATACAAGGCCCTTCAAGATCCCCGGTAATGAAGAGTAAATAACCCAGGAAAGCTTTCTCTCACTTTGCAGCTTTCTTTCGGTCTCAAAAGAAATAAAACAACTTACTTAACAGCATTCTTTAATCTTTTGCACCAGTGGCCTCCTTTATAGGGTGTTATACAGAGCCAGTGTAAATCCAACCTCTGTAATGGGGTCAGTGTTTCTCAACAGGTGATGGGTGGATACGGTGTAAGATCTATTTTTTCAATAAATGTCAGGCCAGAAAGCTTGCTGTTCATACACAGGCACCGTGAACATGTGCTTCTCTCACGCGCTCGCCCTCCCCTCTCCAGTACCCCTTTCCTCATTTTTTTTTTCTTTTTTTAATTTTCCAGCAGCCCACCAAGGTCTCCAATTTAATGAAGGAAAGCAGTGAATGCCCACTGCCTGGTTGTAGAGCACAAGAGCCACTGATCTGCCATGCTTTGGGCACAGCAGACCCCAAAAAATTAAAGAAATGTCTGATTTTCTGGAAAATTTTCTTTCTTTTCATAGAGGGGATGCAAAATACTGATGGTGTCAGGAAAGTGCAGCAGACCCCAAAAGATTAAAGAAATCTCTAATTTTCTGGAAAATTTTCTTTCTTTTCATAGAGGGGATGCAAAATACTGATGGTGTCAGGGAAGTGAAGCAGACCCCAAAAGATTAAAGAAATCTCTAATTTTCTGGAAAATTTTCTTTCTTTTCATAGAGGGGATTCAAAATACTGATGGTGTCAGGAAAGTGCAGCAGACCCCAAAAGATTAAAGAAATCTCTAATTTTCTGGAAAATTTTCTTTCTTTTCATAGAGGGGATTCAAAATACTGATGGTGTCAGGAAAGTGCAGCAGACCCCAAAAGATTAAAGAAATCTCTAATTTTCTGGAAAATTTTCTTTCTTTTCATAGAGGGGATGCAGAATACTGATGGTGTCAGGAAAGTGCAGTAGACACTGATCCAAAAAGACTCTGTGTTGTTTGGGGCCAACCCTATGCCTGATGCTGAAGTTCTTAATTCTTCTTTTCCAAAGGGAAAATTCTCTTTGGAGCCAGCAGAAAGCTCACCTGAGTAAGGATGACATTTGTGAACCCATCACAATTGTTGACCAACAATTTGCTTTTTTCAGCAAGGGCAAAGTTTAATGTCTCCTGTGCAATGGTCCACGAAACTTACCATAACTGCATTAAAAACATTCTAATTAACCAAACAATTAGCACCAAAAATATCCTAATTAACTAAAAAAATATCCTAATCAACTAAAAAATAATGTAAATTTTTGCTCATGAAAGAGCATCATTTTAAATGGGCCTTCTTAAATATTTTTGCTTTGATATAGATAGAAATCTTTGCATAAATCTTAAATCAAGCTGATGTTCCTTAATTGGTTACTGCCCATTAAACCAGGCAGCTCCCATGGAACTGCTGCTACTTCCTGATGCCAAAATCTGCTGGAATCCCTGTTCCACAAATGTTCTGCCCCTGTGAAAGATGGGCCAGAGCACAACACCTTCTCTGCAGTATTTATTAGTGACTGCAGCAGACTGTGCTGCTGCCCTGCCTGCTTGTCCAAACACCATTTGGGAAATAAATGCAAAATACCTCTGTGAGCATTCACTTGTGTTTGAGAAGGGGAAATCACACTCTGCAATCATTTGGGCTTATTCAGTAAAATGTTTGCTTATGCACTTGACTTTAAGCGTGTTCTTAAGTCCATCTCCTGTTCATCCACACATTTCAGCATCTAAATAAAGCCTTAGACAATTTGCTTTGTAAGGGACTGTAAGAACTGAAGTATACTGAGAAAACATTGGTGGAAACTTTCTAGCTGTGTCTCAGTGAATTTGATTCTTGTTCAATACTCATCTCTGATCTACAAAGAAGAACAAGACACCAATGCCATGTGTGCCACCAACTTTAACTGTATCTCAAAGCCAGCTTAAGGAGAACTTTTTAAAAAATAAGGGATTTCTCACAATCCTAACAAATTTCACCAACACAAATGTTTACAGAATGGCAGAACTGCAGAATCACCTAGGCTGGAAAAACAACTTTGAGATCATCGAGTCCAAGCTCAAACCAATTAAGGCTGGAAATCAATGATGAAATCATGACTGTTGCAAATGGACAATGAGAAAATCCTCCCAGAGCATCTCTTGGTGGAAAATTAGTAAAGGAGTCATGAGAGAGAAGGAATGAGTTAATTAACAGCTGTGGGATCAAATCCTTTGTTGGTAATTTCCAAGAATGATTAGATGACATCAAAATAAGAAAGGGTCTCCATCAAATTCTTCCATGGTTGAGTAATGATATGATTAAGTGATTTATTTCTCATGAACAGTACCAGATATTTTGAATGGGATTGTGAGGCAATCCAGTCTGCTATTGAAATAATCTGTTTTTCCTGATGAAATTATGTTTGATTGGAAAAGCCAGTCTGGATTGGAAGACTTCAGAGCTGCAAGTAACATGAGAAAATAGATCTGAAGTTACAGCAGAATGCAGTTACTTTTAAAATTCAAATTAGACATGGATCATTTGTAATAATCACAACAATCATCATCGTGGTGCTCTATTAGTAGCAGACAGCTATTTGTGAAGGAAAAGAAGTTAAAAACAAGGACAAGAACAGAATGATCCTTTCCCTGCTTTGTCCTTCCAGCTCCCAGCAGCCCAGGAACAAAACAAACCAAATATTACATCCAGACTCCCATTTCTGGTGAATTCATTCACCAATAATTGGTCTAATCCCTTCCTGAACGCATTCTTTAGGCCCCCACGGCGTCCCGTGGCGGAGGTGCTGAATAAATACAATCTCTGGATATTTGTGCAGATTTTGCAAGCCTAAAACAAATAGTGCCAGAGGATGAAACCCCGATTGTGCAAGCTCAGCCCTCGTGCCTCTCGCTGGGAGTTTCAGCTGTTCCATTCCATTTGCAGTTTGGCATTTCTGTGGGAGAGGAGCTGCGTGCTCCTCCCGTGCTCCTCCTAATTTTTGTTCCGCGCTCTGTGAGGAACTGGTGGCATTGGGAAGGAAAAATGGAGCTGGTTTCAGTACCAGGTTTCAACAAGGGCACATTATTATCCCAGGGAGATGTTTGTAAAATAAAAAAAAAATAAATAAATAAAAAAAGAAAAAAAAAAAGGAAAAAGAAGTGCTTGTTTTTCCTGAAAATTACTCATGCATTTACAAAATTCCACCACAAAAGCAAAATTATGCAAAAAAAAATTGCAGAATGACTAAGAGAGCCCACAGCTCCCAGTTTTCATTGGAAATATTGCAGAGACCTTGCAAGCTCCTAATCAAAAATGAAGGCAACCTAAGCAGACACCTTTTGGAAAAACTCACTGAACTAAATAAAGCCTTTCAGTTTTGGTCAAATAATGGTTTGGAAAAATGCTTTCAGGCAACCCAAGAAATGAGTAACTTTCATTTCTTTACTTCCTTGCAGGGATAAGCCCTTAGACAATATTATAGAAGTTTCTTTCAGAAAATATCAGGGAAGGTTCTTGGAAGGAAGGAAGTCTTTCCTGCTTTCAGTGCAAACAGCTTTTTCTTCACTTCTCTGAAGTCAATAATTTTATGTATTTTCTTGCTATACCCATGTGTATGAAAGACTTAGAGAGTAATTTTATTTATTCTCTAAACCATATTCAAGCTCCTGTGGATATAAAAGCCCTATAAATACAGGATCTTCCCAGTTTCAGTGCTGGTATTGTTTAATTTATCCAATTTTTGACACCCCAGTTCATCCCCTTGCAGTGCCTTGGTCTGTTTTTAGGGATACCTTGTTATCTGATATCATTTCAGCAATTTCAAGCTTAAATTAGCGCCATATCTTTAATTCTCAGAGAATTGTTCAAGTTTCTGTGTTTGAAAAAAGACCTGAAATGGTTTTAGAAAATGTAATACCACAAGGAATTGTTTGAACATGGGAGACACATAGAGGATGAACATTATCAGTAATAGCAAACAATTTTTGCCTGGGATGTGATCACCAGCAGATACCTTGACCATAAAATCACAAAAATTAAATGCATTTTAAACTTATTTTCTTTTTATTTTTTTGGTACTTAGAGATAATATTCTGAAAAAGTAGATTGAGAATCAGAACAAAACCTCAGCCACTGTGAGCTGACCCAAACAGAGAAGGAATAAAAACTCCAGAGTTCGTGGCTGTGAGGGTTTCTTGTTTGATCAATTTTATTTCAAAGAGTGATCTCTGATTATGAAAAGCTCTGATTAGGCCAAACAGCTCCAGCTAAGCTTTTGCTGACCTGTTCTTGCAGGATGTTTGAAAATTCTTTGCACCACAAGTGGAAAACTGATGTGGGACTCACGTTGCAAACAAGGGAGGAAAAGCCTGAAGGGTTTGGAACTCACAGGCTCGCTCCATAGGGTCTGTCAGGGATAAGGGTGGAAAAAGAGATGAATCTGCAAAGGAAGCTGCATTTTAGAGGTCAGCAAGCACAGGGGTAAAGTGAGAACTGCCAAAAGTCAAGCTGAGTTAGACCTTGCAAAGGATATTAAAATAAACAACAGAAGTTCCTCCACCAGAAGAATAAAAGGAGAACCAGAAAAGATGACGTGGGTTTGCTGTGCAGTGAGGATGGTGTTGGGGTTGAGAGCAACTGAGCATAATTCCCAAAATTAAATGAGTTCACCGAATGTGTTTTCAGCAAGAAAGAGTGTACAGAACATGGGGTAAAGGCTGGAGGGCTTGTGAGTGAGTGGGAACTTCCCACATCGGAGGGGGGAAGAAAATTCAGAGGATTCAGTGTCTGAAATCAGGCAGAGAAGGGAAATATCATCACCCAGAAGAGTGGAAAAAATGGCCCGGTAGAAAGAAATGTTTCCAGCTGGGGTTACCTGAGCAACTGCAGCTGGTCCTGGTCATCTGAAAATTTCAGGAATTAAAGGAGAGAATAAGGGTGAATATGGACACTGAGATAAAGAAAGAAACGAAATGTGAGGTTAGGTTACCTGAGGCAATTTGAATATAAAGCCTCTCCCTGATCTTTTTGCATTCTCTAAACAGCACCTTGTGCTCCAGAGGCAGACTTTGGTTTTAAATGAAGAAGAAGGGAGCAAATTTCAACCCAGAAGGAAACCCACAGCAAAACTTGCTAAAGAGGGGCTGGTCCCATTGTCCGGAATGTTTGGAGTCTCTATCAATTTCCAAAGATCCGTCTTGAGACCAATTTTAAGTGGTGGTCCTCAAGAACCGTAGCACCAAAGTTTAGAAAATATTAGACAATGAATCCAAAATAATTCTGGAGACCTGAACCTTGGAAAAGAGGCTCAGTGTAAGGAACCAGAGCACCATGAAGGATGAAGTAATATTAAAAAAAAATTAGATTTAACACTGGGAGATAGCAAATTGAGGGAATGAGAGTGAGGATTTCTGCAAGTCAGAGTTCTATTCTATTCTATTCTATTCTATTCTATTCGGTTCTATTCTATTCTATTCTATTCTATTCGGTTCTATTCTGTTCTATTCTATTCTATTCTATTCTATTCTATTCTATTCTATTCCATTCCATTCCATTCCATTCCATTCCATTCCATTCCAAATTGTGGGAAAATAGAGGAAAAGGCAGATCTATATGGGAAGCCATGAGGATGTTCCCTGGAATGGGACCTTGATGTCTTCATCCCAGCCAAGCAGAGGTGGAGCAGGGACACCACTGTCCCTGGGAATACATCCAGGGAAACGTTCTGGGAGCAGGGAAAACTCCCTGGATAAAGGGCAATATTGACTTACACAGCACATGCTGGCCAGCCAGGCATTTGTGGATTTAGAGGGGAAATGAATGATCTGAAAATGTCCAGTTTGCTGAATTTGGTGGTCTCTTTAGACCAAGGCATTTCCATTGGCAGCAAAAGTCTCTGGAACAAACTTCCTGCAGAAGTAGCAGAGTGAGGAGCAAAGTAATTAAAAAGAGGAAGCAGACCCCAGAAGTTCTTTGCAGTTCCTTATTTCTGGACTGGTAATTTGAGGTTTTGTCCAGAGCTTATTAAATTGTGCAGAGCTCTCCATCAAGGCCAGCATTTAATACTGTCCATACAGCAGCCTGTGGGGATCCAGAGGTACTAAATATGAATATTAAATAATCCAGGGCTCTGTTTCACTGGTTTTCCATTACACTTGAAACTTCCCAAATCCTCTCCTTCCCTCCCAACCCTATTCTTCAAACACACTTTTACCAGGGAGTCAGGACTGAGCAGTAAAGTTAATTTTCACAGTTTCTAGGCCAGCTGGCACAAGCCATGGCCACCGAGCTGCTGACCAAAAGAAGCAGGTATTAAACAGACAATTCCTGTGTAACTCACTGATAGTTACAGTTTGACAGAGCCACATAATTTTAGCTTCTACTAAATATCACAAGGAAGGCTTTATGCTATTAAACCCTGAGTCACTATCAAGAGCTAATTTTTAATGTGATTTCCTCTGTTTACTCTCCTTTCTAATGTCATCACTGACTTTCAAAGAAGTCTGTAGAGCACTGACATGTGGAATAATAATAAGATCAGTTTATAAATACAGAGGAAAAAATATCTTTTCATTCGTATGTGATATTTTCAAATTAAATAAAACACTTTATTCTTACCAAGTTTGACTTTCATTTTTCCCAGTTTACATTTTATTAGCAGTGCCTTTCAATGTTGTAAAACTCATCCTCTGAGTACTTTTTAACAGGGAGAAAATCTTATAAAATCAAGTAAGCTATGAATTAAACCTGAGGTTTCACTGACCTGTTTTTGCAAGCTCTGTGCAAGTCAGGATATGGGACAGTCACTTCCTGCCCTGAAAAAGCAATGGAACACGGTCCCAACATATACAGATATAACGAATTGTGGTCTAATATTAAATCTGTGCCATTTCCCAAGCTCCAGATATGCTGACCCAGTCACATGACCAATAAATAAAGAGCAAAAAACCCAAGGAGGATTTCTCAAGAGAAAGCATCCAAGTGCAATTTAACTGCAGGCAGGGCACAAGGTGCCTCTCCATGATTAAAAGCTGTGTTCCATTCTCCCAGGCTAAACTCTGGCTCAATGAGCCAGATTCCACTAAATTCGTAAAATTTAAGACCAAGAGGGACCCTTAGATCATCCAGCAGGCAACCCAGACTCTTACATTTCACCCCATTCCCCCCAATTTCAAACCCTAAAGCCAGAGCTCAGTTAAATCCTCTGTGCTCACGTCATCCTGTCCCTGGTGTAAGACCATGGAGCTCATTAGTTCAGGAGATAAAACTCTTTGGACCTGACCTCTTGGACTGGTGGCTTCCTGGGTTATGGGATGACAGCTTGGAAAAGCCAAACCCACCCTCAGCTCTGAGCTGTCCAGTGGTGGTGACACAAATGGAACTCCTGAGGCCAATATTTCTTTATGAGGCCAGTGTAAAGATCCACAAGTCCCACGGCTGTGAGACCCCCAAGAGTGTCCTGATCTTTATCTCTGCCTGGGCATTAAAAATGCTCAGTGCAGGGCACAGAGAAGAAATCTCCACACCAGAGGATGGCGGGCGCTCATTCCATGAATTTGGAGAACGTGCCTTGTGTTCCGCAAGGGCAAAGGCCATCATTAACATTTCTTTTTAAAAAAAAGATAAAAAAAAATCTGTAATTAAGAATATCACTCAACTTTCTGTTTTAAAACAGTGTGTTCTCATGAGAGCTCCACAGGTTGTTTGAAATCTGGGCCTCTTCCCAGTATTTTTCAGCCAGTTTCCTGAGCTTGCTGACAGAGCTGTCTGGACGGCCACTGGCTCACATTCCTCGCAGTCTCTGCTCCAAGCCAGCTTCTTTGGGCCCAATTTCAACAAATACAGACGGACCACCACAATCCAGAGCTCGATGTGGGACTGGCACCACATGCCTTTGAGATATTAAACATAAATCAGCTGTGGCCAGCACAGACAGATGTGGGCGTTAAAGAGAGCTGCCAGCTCCATAGGCTAAATGTGGAGCAGGACAGGGAATGCCAAGGATTGCAGGTCTTTCTTTAATGCAAATTCAGCTGGAGGAGCAGGAACAGCAGCCAGTTAGGCAGCTTTCAATAGAAAGCAGGTATTTGCTATTGGATTTGCAGCTGGGAGGCCTGGGTTCAAGTCAAGACAGGGGACAGCATCACAATGTTGGGTTGTTTCGCTCAAAACCCGGGAGAGAGAAGTCAGTTTTGTGTTAGAGGAGCTCATGCTGGGGACACACCAGTGCTGGGGAGCCTGGTGGCCCTCCAGGTGTCTCCATGTGCTCTGAGCTGGGGGAGCAGTGACTCCTCTGAGCCCTGGGAGGAGGCACAAACACAAACCTGCTTCCAGAAACTGCCTGAGAGGACGAGACTTTGTCAAGTGCGATGAGGCTGAGATGCAGCACAGCATCAACCCAGCCATTTCTGGGGTTCCATTGGCACAGGGAGCACCCCTGACCCCCATGGGAAACCACAGGGACCACACCACGGGCAGCTGAGGATTTTGGGTACACACTGTCGACCATCCATCCTCATCCCAAAAGCCTGCAAGGCTCAAATGCAAACACACAACCTGGTATTTCTCCTTGGTTTCCTTTCTGAATCACTGCTGAATTTGGGATCTTTATTTCCAGGGGTGACTTGCTCACCTCTGCACACCTGTGACCACCACCATGTCAGGCTGGGCTATGCTGTTAAACATTAAATACATATATTTATTTAATATTAAATAAAACTCCATCAAACAGCTGCTGTGTCTCCCAATCAAATGACTCAATAAATTGTGCCTAAATATAGTGCAGAGCCAACAGATATTTTTAATACTGCTTAATTACTAGTTCACTTATTAACAGTGACAATAACACTAAAAATATCATGTGTGAACACACCCAGGGGCTCATTTTGAAGGATTTATGCATGGAAATAACTTTTCTCCTGTGCCTGAGTCCTGCTGAGGCTGACAGCTTCCTGGCTTTGCAGAAACCTAATCCAAAGCTTATGGGTATGTATCAACAGGAGTGGCTCTGAGACGCTGCCCAGGGCGATAAGGCTCTGGGATGCATTTTGATTCCAAAATACTCCAGCTGTGCTGGCTGCTCTCTGTTTGATATCTCACCTGCCAGCTCCATCCTGTTTGAAAACATGTTAGATGGCAAAAGGAGATTGGAGGCTGCTCTCGTTTCCAGAGCCACGGCCAAAGAAGGGAACATTGTGCTTCGAGAGCAAACGCGGCGCTGAGTGTTTGCTTCAGCAATCAGGACATTCCACCAGATTTTGCATGGGAAGTTTACACTGATTACAGACCAGAAACATCTTCTTAAAACTCCTGAAGCCAGAAGGGATCGAGCAGCCAGCAGCTGGCAGGTTCCAGGGGTGGGCTCTCATGGTGGAACCCCATTTGCCACGGCATCAGTGGGGCTGGAAACACCCAGTGCCTAAATCCTGAGTGCCACTGCAGGCTGGCAGTGCTCCCCAATCACCTCTCACTCGCTGCACTTCCCCTTGCAGGAAGGCGTTATTCAGCAAAAGAAGCTGCAGAGAGTTAAGCTGACAGATTTATTTTATTTTATTTTTTTTTTTTTAGGAGAGATCTGCACTGGTGGGATGGAGAGCGGTTGGAGAACAGTCTCGCCTCGTGGCAAACATTTCTGGTGTCTGGTGTCAAATTTATTGGAAAAGAATCGCTGCCAGTGTCAACTCCAATCTGTGTCAATGCAAAAGTTGGCATCAGTACCAGTTCCTGCCAGAGACAGAAAGCTGAGAGCCAGAGGAGTCCACAGGGGGCTGAATATGGAATTCTGAATATCCCCCTCCTAATGAGACGACAAGGTCAGGGGAAGGCGACCCTGCCCTGGCTGCTTCTGGAACCTTTCTCAGCCCCAGCTGCCCTGGCTGGGAGCAAACGATTTCCTTCAGCCTTCCTCATCAAAATTCATCCATAAAAACTCTTTGTCTTCGTCACAGAATTGCCAAATTTTCTGTTGTTTTTCTACATTATGGCAGAGAATGCAATAAAGGAGGAGAACTCATGTGAAATGCATTTTTCCCCATCGATAAAACCATTAAAGTTGTTTGGGCATGAAGGTGATGTCTTATTTTCTACAATAGATTCTACCCTTCCTCACCCTATTTTCTCTAATCACCAGAATAATTCCTCTGAAATATTCAATATGAAGTATAGGAAACACTCAACAGAAAATGAAAAAGAAGGTGGATTTGGAAGCTCCTGCCTGTAATTATTCTAAAGCTTCCACAGTCCTGCAGTTTAAATCTGACACTCCCTGCTCAGCAGTAATAAGGTTTCTTGAATTCTCAGCAAGTGAGCAAAAAAACATCAGAGGCTTGACTTCAATATCTCTTACCAAAATATTTTTTTTCTCTTTAAAGAGAACAGCAACAAAGAAATCTGTCCTTAGGAGAGCAAACTTGGAGTATGGGATACACTTTGCAGCCTGGGAGGGAATTGATATGGATTAGGGTATTTCTGCCTGGCAGAATAAATCCATAATCTTAATCCTGACAATATTCCCAATACTGGGCTTGTTTTAGATATAAAAACGTGGAGGCTTTTATGGCCTGGAATTATGACAATGGACAAACCTTGTTTCCTAGTATTTAATAGAAGCTAAATTTTGTAGCCAAGGACTGAAGAATAAGAGAGCAGCATGTTGCATTGTGAGGGTTCATGATAAAAGGTGAGCCTAGCAGCAGAATTTCTGAGGGAGTAAATCTTTTCCCCATTTTTAGTAAAGCAGAATTTCTGAGGGAGTAAATCTTTTCCCCATTTTTAGTAAAGCAGAATTTCTGAGGGACTAAATCTTTTCCCCATTTCTTTCTGCTGAGAGGCATCCCTTTTTACCCTTGGCAAGTCAGGGGGAAAAAAGAAGAGTGCATTTATTTTTGATTGGAAAAGGTGAAAGAGTGGAAGTGGCAGCTCCATCTTTCCTTTTCTCAGCAGTAATCTGCATTTTTCTCTGCAGCCAAACTCTCCCCACCACCTCATCCCTGTCCCCTGAGCACCCTTATCCTCCTTTAACTTTTCACATGTTCCCTGAACTGAAATTTCCCTCCAATAACACATGTGTGAGACACAGGGGAAAAGATAAGACTTGTAATATATCTGTCTAATTTCTTTCCTTCCAGTGGAGATAAAGAGATACAGCTGAATTCTTTCCTCACTCCCGTATCAGCAAAACCAAGAAAATCTTGGAAAAAAATAAATCCCTTTTGAAGAGGTTATTGGTTGTTAGAGCATGGCTGCAGCTTTGATGAAGCTACAAAGACAGAGAAAATCTCTCCAGAAAAATAAAATAAGAAAAAAAAAATTTCTGAGCTTTTAGTTTTCCACATTAGGATTGTAAAAATGAAGTTACTTCCTTGGAGAGAGCAAAGAGGAATTTCCTTTGTCAGAAGGGAGGAAAAGAATAGAAGATCTGGAACCTTCTTCCTGAGAGCTGCTTACCAGCTGAAGAAGGGACCTGATGTTAATTTAAGGGTAATCTCAGACAAAAACTCCCAGAATTGATTAAAGTAACCCTGCCACAGCACAAACCCAAATTCACCAGAACCCTCTTGGACAATGGCAGAAGATCTTATAAAATCCTTCTTAAATCCCAAGCACTGGGAATTATGGAGAAAACGGAGGAAACTGAAGCCCTGTTTTCTCCTTTCCTGTCTCCCTTCATGCAGCAATGTGTAGGGGATAGGCTTTTTAACCAGATGGTGATGATGATAATAATAATAATAATAATAATAATAATAATAATAATAATAATAATAATAATTTGCAAACCTACCCCACACAGAGAAAGGGGTTCCTTCCACAAACAGAAGGCTCTGCCCACACCTCTGGGTAAAAACTAAAGTTCTTGTGCTGGAGAATGGATGTTTCACCAGAGTTCAAAAAGAGGAAATAAACAGATAAACTTTTAAAGTAATATAATTAGTTAAATAAGGATTCCTCATGGGCAAATCCACTGCCTCCCTTCACTGCTGTTAGAATTAGGAAGGCGTTAATATATTTGGCTAAATTGAAGATTTCTCTTTGCTAGATTTCTGCTGGTAGCAGACAGATTTAAACATTATGATTATTTCTAAAGCTTCTCAGGAAACAAGTGCAAGACATTAGAGGAGCTTGGTTAGAGGATGGACCTTAAAAGCTGAGACTCCCATTTAATTCAGGAAAGACTTTCCCAATGGATGGCTACAGCAGAGCTACCTACATGCTCAGAAATCCCATTTTTAGCTAAACTTTGTCCCATCTGCCACTCCTTATTAAGACAATTCTTATTTTTGATATGTTTGCTTCTCCCCATTGCTGAATTCTTATCTATTAACATCAGAGCTATGGAAAAGAGGTTAAGAATGCTGTGACCTCCTCAAATTTTGGTTTTTTTTTTCCTTTGTTTTCTACTACTAAAGCACCACTGAATAGCAACTGCACTATTTCAGCTCCAGTCACAGAACATTTTGGATTCTGAAGGCAAAGGAGTGATTTATTTCAGCACCATTTAGAAGCATGAGGTGTGCCAAGAGATTATGATATGCCAAAAAGCTGCAAACATTCAGTACAAAAACAAAATCCATGGTGCTGCTGCTGCAAGTCAGGTTAAATATAGAAACCAGGTTTGGTGGGAAAAAAAGCAGCCAGCCAGAAAAATGAGTGCAATGTTTGCCTGGTCCACACAGAGACACAGGTGCCATCAGGGGAATTGTTCCAGCAGGTCAAAATAAAACCCAGTTCTTGGAGTTTCATGGGGTTTCCTAGATTGAGATACCCATCAAGGATTTAATAATAATATTTATATTGTTTAATTATCATGTAATAATTTAATAATAAATACAATAATGTAATTTTTTGGTTCAATATTCAGTCAGTGTCACTGAATGACTGTTGGAAAAATTTAGAGAAACTCATGGATAATTGGAATCTTGGATCAGTATCAGCTCCCAGCCACTCTGTTATCACCAGCTCTGGAGGCCAAACCTCTCATTCTTCATCTTTTGGTTGAAGTTTTAGCAAATTAATTATCTCCTTGAATCCTGAAAAAATCAACAGCACAAAAAAATCTCTTCCTTCACCCGTGTTGGATGTGGAGCTCATAACTCGATGCTCCACAAGATCTCAGCTTTACCCTTCCCAGCTTTCAACCCTCTGGCATTTCTAACTCTTCCTCAGTGAAATTCCTTGAAATGTGAATTTCAAGCAAAATTCTGGAGTTCAGGTTTCCCTCTCCAGTGCTTTCAGCAGCTGCTGCTTTTATAGTGGATACAATGGATGCTAATTTGACCGTGAGCACGATATTTCCAGTTTGAGCTGCCTGTGGATCACTGGCACTCCAAAATTCAAAATGCTCATGGCTCTTGCACCTCACAGACCTCTGGCAGCTCGTCCTGGCTGCCCATTTTTCTTGGGAGCATTCAAGGGGAAAGGAATTTGATGTTCTCTAAAGCCCCTGATGGCAAAAAATAAAACACAACCCCCACGAGAGGTCAAGAGGGCAGCAAAAAAAAGTCCTGACACCATCATCCTTTGGAAAGATCCCCATGTGAGCTGTAAATACAGGCTCTGTTTCTCTGCATCTCCCAAGCTCACCATTCACAGGCTGCTCGGAAATTGGGTAAGTGTATTTTTTATTTTTTTATTTTTTTAATTTTTTTTTTCTCTTACCCAAACTTGAGTAACCGCTTTTAAATGTATGGTTGGAAAATCTGGCTTGCACAGCAGACCTCACAGTCATTCTCCCAGTGAAATTCAATCCTCTTGGTTTATTTCATTTTACCTAAGACACCACTGAAGGAAAAATGGGCTTGGAGTAGATAAATCTCTTTCCATCCATGCCTATAGTTTTTTTAACAGAAAATCTTGAGGGGTTGGGGTTTTATTCCCCTTTCAGCTGTAATTCAGAGGCTGTTTTCTCCTCCCTGTTTCCCACTGAATACAAGGAAAAATTCCCTTGTGAGGAGCAGGTCCCTGGGTTTCCTTTGGCTGTGACTGGGTGTCTTTGCTGGCTGTGTTTGATAAGTGACCCAGACAGCCAGGAATGATTTCCTGCAGGTCTCCCTCTGCCCTCGTGCTGGGATTACAGCCTGGGAGGTTTTTCAACAAGCACTCTCAGCCCCCATTTTTAATCGGGATAGGCCAAGAAGAAGTTGTAAAGTCAGAAGGAACGCTGGCATCGGTTCTGTGGCTCAGAACAGAGCAGAGGTTGTCTCCCTTCCATTTTCTGCAAACTCCCCCCCTTTTTTTTTTTGTTGACCACACACAAATGGTTCTAATCAGCTTCCAAAAGGCTCTCGTTGGCATTTTAAGATGTTTGCTCTTTGCATTCTTCTCTACATCCCCCTTTCCCTCCTCATCTGAAAGCAGAGAGGATGTTGAAAAAACCGTCGAGATTTTTTTTTTTTTCCTCCTTTTCTTTCTTCCCTTTTTATTTTTCTTTTCCCCGAGCAATTTCGGTTTTCCATTAGCTGAACACTTCTATTGAAGGGTGTTGTGCAACGAGAGCGCAACGGATATGGAAACCTCTTTATTATGCTTGGAATGTCACTTTGGACATTTGTTTGAGTTGGACCGTGCGAGGCACGGCCATGGCAAGAACAAGGCAGGGGTTTGCTTCTCTAATGACTCTTCCTCTGCTAATGGGGCTCAGGCTGTCAGGCTGACCCACGTTCCACCCTCACAGGTGAATCCAGGTGTTTGTCCACCCAGCTGGGAGCTCACAATGCCCCTGCCAATCAAGCAACCCAGAGGGATAATTGGGGATGCCTCTTCCAATGGAGAATCCTTCAATCACACCATAGAGGAAGCTGTTAAAGGGTTTTTCCCCCCGCCTCTGACAGCACTGAGCTGTCGAGGACATGGAGAAAAGTTCAAAGTTCCTCAGGAAAGAGAAAAGGGAAGATGGTTTTTGGCGTGAGGGCTGTTGTGGCTTCCCTCAGAGCTTGCTGAGGAATAGAAAGCAAGAAAAAGAAGAGGATGTAATGCCCAGTGACTGAGCACATGTGTCTCGTCCAAAAGATTTCCTTCTCTGCTACAATATTGTCAGTGAAATATATTCCTTTATACAAACAAAAATAACCCCCAAAAAATGAGCCTTTGGCATAGGCCAGGAAAATCACACATTCTGAGCAGGGCCAGGCCAAGATGGAAAAATACTCAGTCTATTTTTCCTAAAATCTACCATATTTCTTCACTCTGCTTTTCCTTTTTAAAATTTTTTTCTCTCTTCTTTCATCCCCCTGGCATGAATGTGTCAGCAAAACACTTGGATTTTGCAGGTGTGTTCCAACCCCTCCAGGTGAAAGCACAGTGGTCCTCAGTGACTTCTGTGAAGTGAAGCCCAATGGATCTGGTTTTGGCTGGAGTAACATCAAATGTTAATAACAATCACCTCCAGAGAAAGGATTTCCAAACCCTCTCTAAGGGAAATTTCTCCTGGGAAGGATTTCCACAGGTTGTCCCCATGGATATGGCAGTCCCTGGTTTTCTGAAATGTTTTTTTGCCTGGCAGATCCTTGGTTCCAGCAGAGTTTTGATTAAACTTTACTCAAGCAGATAAAGTCCAATCATTGATTTACAGGATTGATCCAAACTCCAGAGAGCTCTGGAAAATATTTAGATGTTGGTCCATGAGAGGATGGCACAGATTGATAGGAAAAACAGGTAGAGAAGCTGGAGAAGTTAATGACTCAAATGAGTGTCAATTCACAGCATGGAGTGAGGAGAAATTTTAAAAGGAAAAAAAAAAACTTTCTCCCAAAATTTCAAAGATTTATGTGCTCATTTGCAATTTAAGATCAAAATCAAACAACAACAAAAAGCAAAGAGCAGGAAGGAGAATTCTTTCTCCCTGTCATCTGGAGAGGTGACTCTTTCAAGGAGAGAATAAAATGCGTTAGACCTGTAGGTGTTATTTAGGCACAAAGAGATGAACATTTGTCTTCTTCAGGTAATCCAAACTGGATAATGGTAAATGGCACCTTCACAACCACAAAATAATCAAGAAGAAATGATTTTATGGAGTAGTATCCCCATAAAACAGTTGCTCCAATGTCCAACAGGAGTAGTTAATGATCAGTGCAAACTGTACAAAGCAAAGGAGCTGCTAAAATTAGGAGGAATTATTTTTATGCAATAAGAGCATCTGGTCTTGTGTCTTCCTGCAGGTTGGAGAAATCTGGTTTATTCTGCATAATTTTTTTTCCCTTTTCCCTCTTCCTCAGGGCCAGCTACTCAGCAACAGCAGCATAGGGAACATGACAATATAATGCTCTGTTTTCATTATTTTGAGCTAATTTTGCTTTGCTATTTTTAACTACTGTAAATGCTACTGCCACAGGGAATAGGTAGAAGTGTTTGGCCATTTCAGCAGACTGGAAAAGAAAGGGAATGAACTTTTTCATGCAGTGGGATATTACCCTTGCCAACACTTAAACAAAATGGGTTTGCCTGTGTTATTGTAGGACCATAATAATGTAATTACACAGCACTAGCAGAGGGTTTTACATCTCTGCAGCAGCCTGACATTAATCTGTGCAGTAGCTAAATATTATATCCCCTCCACAGACTAGGGGAGTGAGGAGAAGAGTAAATCTCTGGGATCATAAAGGAGATTATTGCTAAAGTGCAGCTGGGAGGAGGCAGAGTATTCCTGTAGGAATAAAAGACAGGCACTAGGGATGCTCTGCTGCCTTAGGCAATTGTTAAAGTAAAATATTCTCTTGAGTTTTCACTTTTTGGCTTGTCACAGATAAATCAACCTGCTTCAGGAGTTTACAGGGCTGGTACTGCCCTTCATGGTGAGTCCTCTACACTCTGCAAAGCTGAGCAATTGATCCCTTATCTGAGCTTGATGCATTTATTCTTTCATCTCTGGGAGGGCAATGAGAGATCTGTGCTTTACAGAGTCCCTGAGATAATTGGTTATAGGGACCACAGTGCCGGTGTCCCTCCTGTTCCACAGTCCCACAATTGTAAGGTTGTCCATGACAAAGCAGAGGGGTTTATTCAGTTTTTAAGTGCCTGGGTTTGGTGGTTTTTCCATTTTATGATCAGCACCCATTTGTCCAGCACTGTACAAGGCACGTGGGTCAGCAAGGCCTTGGCTCCTGTGACGAGACCCCTGAAAATTTGTCCTTACTCTTTACAAACTCACATCCCTCCTCCAGAATCACTCCCCAAACACAGCCACCTTCCCCAAAAATCCTGTCTGCATTAATCAATCAGCCTCAGAGGCTCTGGAGACATCCCCTCACCAGCACTTCCACAACCAGATTCCACCCTGTAAGGCTGGAATTCCACAATTGTAAGGTTGGATTCCACAATTGTAAGGTTGTCCATGACAAAGCAGAGGGGTTTATTCAGTTTTTAAGTGCCTTGTTTTGGAGTTTTTTCCATTTTATGGTCAGCACCCATTTGTCCAGCACTGTACAAGGCACGTGGGTCAGCAAGGCCTTGGCTCCTGTGACAAGACCCCTGAAAATTTGTCCTTACTCTTTACAAACTCACATCCCTCCTCTATAATCACTCCCCAAACACAGCCACCTTCCCCAAAAATCCTGTCTGCATTAATCATTCAGCCTCAGAGGCTCTGGACACATCCCCTCAGCAGCATTTACACAGCCAGATTCCACCCTGTTCTTCTTTCCTGGACATCAACCCAAGGGAGAGTTTGCAAAATTGAATGCCAGCAGCCTGGTGGAAGGGCATGGGCAGGAACTTCTTCTGGCTCCCCTCATGGATGGAATAGCCTCTGTGGGCCTAAAATGATTTGTCTTTTCCTCATTCCTGGAGGCCCACTCGCCTCCAGCATCCATGGAAGAGGCCATTTCTATTAATAGCTTTCAGGCCTTGCATTTCCTGCATCCAGAGTGCAAATGAAAACCCCTTCCTGCCAACCCTCCAGGGGAAAAGGCAATTTCCTCTGTCTCCCCATCCCTATCTGTACATCTGGCCATCCGACCTTCTGGATGTTTCTGTGCTGTGGCAGATTTACATGAAACATCTGCTGCTCTTGGCTGGGCTAGGTGGTGAACAGGGAAAGCTGCAGGCTGGCTCAGGACAATGAGGGTTTCTCCCTGCCCAGACGACCCTTCCCATTCTCTGGAAGGGAAATTGCACTCAGACCTTTGGCCCTGCTTGACTTCTCTTCCTGCTGCCCCTGCCACGCTTCCTCTGGGGCCTGCTCCCTGAAATCCTCCATCCTGCCTAATTACAGCTTCATCCTGAAGCTGAGGGAGGCCCTGACAGCTCAAAGGATGGGATTTGGGGATCTGGGACTCTGCTGATGTTGATATGGGATCACTTGGAGGGGAGGAAGGTGTGAGATATGTCCTGTGTATGCACGGCCCCTCAGGAGCAGGGCTGTTTTCTGTGGTGGCTTTGCTCTGTCCCTTTGTCATTGAAATTTTCTTGATGTAGGACACAGGTATTGATCCATCCCCTTCTCCATGTGCTGCACACAAAGCCATAGAGTGCAGACTCCAGCATCTTCACAGAATCACAGAATCACTGATTTGGAAGAGACCTTCAAGATCATTGAGTCCAACCCAGCCCCAACACCCCAACTAAACCCTGGCACTCAGTGCCACATCCAGGCTGTGTTAAACACACCCAGGTATGGGGACTCCACCACCTCCCCAGGCAGAACATTCCAGATCTTTACCACCTTTCTGTGAGAAACTTTTTCCTAATATCCATCCTACATTTCCCTTGGTGCAGCTTGAGGCTGTGTCCTCTGGTTGTGTCAGTGCTGCTGGAGACAGAGCCCAGCCCCAGCTGAGCACAGGCACCTTTCAGGAGCTGTGAGAGTGATGAGGGCAGCCCTGAGTCTCCTTTTCTCCAGGCTGAGCACCCCCAGCTTTCCTGGGAGCTGGACTGCTGGACATGTCCCATGCAAAGCAGGGGCTGTGCCACCAGCACTGCTCAACATCCACACTCTGAATGCAGACAGGCTTTCATCTCATTTTGACCCCAAAAGAGGATTGTGGAGCTTGTTCAGGTGATGCAAGAGTTAACTTTCCCTCTGCTCTGTCTCCTGTCTCTGTCCCAGCCCCTCTCCCCTTCCTGGAGTGACTGTCACATCGCTGTCACCCCTTCAGAGGGAATTGGGATCAATCCTCCCCACGTCTCAGCCCTGAGGCCTCTCTGGGATGCTGAACCATCCTGATCCTGTCCTGAGCCATCCTGACCCTGTCCTGAACCATCCTGACCCTGTCCTTGGCAAGAGAAAGGACCAAGCAATTTTCAAGTAATTTTTGGTTTTCACTCGTTTAGGAAGCAGAGGGGAAGGAGGGGGTTGTGTGCTGGGACTCTGATGAAGTCTAGCACTTTTGAGGAAAATGGAATAGCAAGTTTTTTTTGGGGGGGTACATTTCCCATTTCTTGCTAAGCTTGTGTTTTCTGCAGTGATTATGATACATGAAATGCCAGCAACATTTAGTCTCCATTCCCCCAAAGAGACATTTGTTTCCAGACTAATAAATCTGAATCTGAATGTGCTACTGAAAAAGCTGGTGCCAGCACAACCTGTTTATGTCTCCTGTGTCTCAGTTTTCCTGTTTGAGGAACAAACTCTCTGTTATGAGGTTTTGCAAGGTTTAAAAATGACAAGGTTTGGGTCTGTCAGAGGATCCAAATCATCCAGAGCTAGATAAAAAAGGACATGAAAGGAATGATTTCTTGTGTAAATGGAAGCATTTTTATAGAAGATCTGTCTCCAGGATGGTTTGGATGGTTTGGCTGCTGAACTCTTTCTGCCTGACAAGAAATACCTCAACAGCAGCTAATTAAATATTGTGATTTCATCTGGTGCCTTTGTTTACAGCGGGGCATTATCTTTAACAGCATCTATTTATAATGATCTCCACGAGATAATAAACAGTGCTATCCTATTAACAGGGAGCTCAGGGTTCAGCCAGCAGCAAGAGGAGCCTGCCAAAAGAGCTAGGTGGCCTTCTGTGCAGCCCAGAGCACAGCTGATGCTGGGGTTTATGTCCCTATATTGCTGTGTTCCTGTTCAAATAAATACACATTAAAGGTGTGAAGAGAAGTTCAGTGATGTGTGTGCAACCCCAGAAGCGTTTGGGGCACTCCCAAAGGGGAATGGCACCACAAACCCTGTCCCAGCAGGCAGCTCCAGAAGAGTAAAGCAAAAAACTTGGATTTTTAATGAGGAAAATAATCATATTTCCCTGAGAAATCTCTCCTCCAACTGATGGGGAGGAAGCCTGAGTCCTTTACGTTCCCCACCATAAATCTGGGAGGGTTTGGTGTTGAGGAAGCTGAGGATGAGCTCTGCCCCATCACAGCTCAGGGGGCCCAAGACCATCTCCACACCAAGTCTCTTCCAAATGATCAAATAATTAAAAGAATGCATTCCTGCCAAGCTATGGCCCACCTGGGATAAGGAAGCTCCTCAATGATTTCCTGGGAATGCTGCCACGTTCCAGAGGCCAGACAGAGGCAGTACCTGCAAGGGGTAACTGGTTTGGGAGTGATTCCTGTGCTTTTGGGGCTGGGAGGGGTTCTGTGTACTCCTTGCCCTGGTGCTGGTCCTCCATCCCAGCCAAAAGGGAGCTTTGGGAGCAGATCCAGCCCCTGGAGCAGCTCCTGTGTTGGATGGAGTGAGGGTTGGAACCTTTGGTGGGGCAGACAGTGATCTCTGTGTTCATCCACGCAGAGGATTCCCCACACAAACAAATCCCTTTTCATGCAAACAGGGCCTGCCCAGGAAACTCAGTGCCCCCCACCAGGGAAAAGCCCATCCTGTTCCAGTGCCCATCCCACCAGAAAGCCTCCCACTGCTTTCATCCCATTATTTATTGCTTTGTTCCATGTGCCCTGGAGGAGATGGTTTTACCCAACATCTTCCATTTTCTAAGCCAAAGGAGCCTCTGTAAATGCCTCCTGTCACTGCTGGGCTCTGTGCATGTTATATTGGACATCATCACCATGGCTATGAGCAGTAATTATGTGCTTAATTGCTTAGGTGGTGTTTTAATTACAGCCCAAATTCAGCCATGGGCGAGCACTTTGGATCTGCTGCTCTTTGGAGTCAACAAACCCAAACTTTGAGGAGACCTCACTGCAGCACACAGCACCTTTTGTACAGCACCATCCTCAACATCCAGGCCATCTGGGAGGCAAGAACAAACATCCTGCTGAAAGGCAGGTCCTGCTGGAAATGGGCAGGAATTTCCAGCCTGTAAGAGCCCAAATGAGGGATGTGGGACTCCAGGCAGCTCTCTAAAATGCAGTTTGTTCCATCCAAGAGGTTACAGCAGTCCAGGGTCGTGGGTGACAGAGCCTGTGCCCACAGCTGTCAGCTCCAGGGTTTTGGTTACAATGCATTATAGACTTTTCTTTTGGTTACAATGCATTCTATACTTTTCTTTTGGTTACAATGCATTATAGACTTTTCTTTGCTGAGCATCTTCATACAGTAGAACCAATCTACACCTTAACTTTTATCTTCAACCTATCATAACTACTATAATCACCATATTTATTTTACTGTTCTCCAATCACTAAAAGTTAGTGCATTACAGTTTAAGCTAGAAGTTGTTTTTTTCAGTTTTCTTGCAGTGGAAAATTCTGAGACCTTTTTTCTACTTGCACCATTTGCTGACTTGTTTGCCTGTGCTATCTTTGTGCTTGGTAAAAACATCTTCTTGTTTGGGGTGGGTTTATCCTTTGCTCTAAGCCATAAAAACCCCTTCTAACTAACACACCCTTTGCCTCCTTGGTTATCCAGTAAGACTGGCTCAGCAATTCTTTTCTTCTAGATCAAAACTTGCCTCCATCTCTATTCCTTCATCAGACTCTACACTCAAAAGTCTTTCTGCTAAGCACACATATCTGTGAGACTTTCTTGTCAAACTTTCACCCTTCCCAACACCAGCTTAAATTTCCAAGCAGATGGTTCACGCTGGAGCAGCAGTGAGGGTCATGAGGGGACATAAAGGACATGGCAGATGTAGGGTGCAGGAAGGACTGTGTTCTGTGCTTCTTCTCACAGACAACAGGAGAGGATTATCTGAGCTGAAAAATAAATTCTGCTTTGGAGAAATGTTCATAGAACTCCTGTGCATGCTCTTGGAGGTCTGTGGGATTCACAGCAATGCAGCCCTGCTGGCTCTGCAACACCACAAGACTCCCCTTTGAGAAGGACTGAGAAGCTCTAAATGCCCATTTAGGAGATAAATCCCAGCCTGGAAAAATCTCTGTTTAAACAGCCTGGGAGTTCCCAAAGTGGGATCTGTGACTGGGTGTATGATGCTCAAAACCATGTGAAATCCAGCTGCTGAAGGACACCATGCTTCTGGTGTAACCCCTAATAAAACTGAATTTCTGAGTTCCTTCAGTTCCTGAGGACACCTCTTCTCATGAGCATGTGTATGAATATTAACACATCGTGTATTAATCCCATTTTGCAAACTCCTTTTCTTGCACGGTGGAACTATATGGAGGAAAAAAGAGGGGAATTTCACTTTTCAATCCCAAGGCATCAAGGAAATTGAGCAGGGAAAGGTGGCCAGCTCGGACACATCATCTCAGAGGGAGCTGAATGCTCTTCAGGACCCTGTGAAACATGAGATGTTCAGATAAGAACCCTTTGAGATGGGCTTGGAGGGGATTTATGACCCTGGAGACTTCACTGAGCCTTTCCATAGGTTTCCCTGCAGTTCACAGAACAGCAGAGACCTAATTCACAGCCCAGCACTAAAAACTTGGACTTCCCTCAAAGAAAATGGAGGGGAGAAAAAAAAGATATCAAAGAGATCAAAACTGTGTTTGCCTTAACATCAGAGATCAGATGGTGGCAAGGGCCTCAAAAGAAGAAAAGGCTTCAATTTTTCCTCTTGCCAGTGTCCAACCTGTAAAAATTAATGTGTCAACAACCCCAAGAAAATATTGTCCCTGTGACCTTCCTATCCCCCCTCAACTGGAGGCTGCTGGTCATCATAAAAATGTTGTCTCTTGGTATTTCACATGATAGATTTGTAGGAAAAGCCATTACATTAATGCAGCATTAATTGATTGTCTGCACTGAATTAGCCATTGAAGAAATCTTTATTCAGGGGCTAAAAAGATCAAAACCCTCCCTCCTCTGCTGAAATCTCAGCCCTTTTGCTCCATGGCTTGAAATATTAATTCTTTTTGGGGTGGGAGGTAAGTTTATAAAGTGGCTGAAGGGATACTTTTCATCTCCTAGCCAGTGGTACATATTTATTTATTTTATTTATTTTTTTAATGAGACTCCAGCTGAAGACTAACACTTGACTTTAGCAACTGCTGAGGAAAACTTATTAGCAGGGTGATATATAGGATCCTTTTACTTCGCAGATGGGCTCTCCCAGGTTCAAAAGAAAACGAGCTCTCAAGTAGCCTGTTCTTTACAGAAATAATAAAGTTTGACTTCAGGACAATGGTATGTGCCCTCGGGGCTGCTTCCCAGAACACGAGGGGGTTTGGGAGAGGCTGAAGATGTGCCCTGAATGCCGGGGTGAGCTCCTTCCTCAGCCCTTCCTCCACAGCAGTGCCAGGCAGGTCTGGCACAAACACTGGGGAACTGGTAAAAACACTGGGGATTTGCTCAAAAACAATGGGGATCTGCTAAAAACAATGGGGATCTGCTAACAACAATGGGGAACTGCTAAAAAAACTGAGGATCTGCTAAAAACATGGGGGATCTGCTGAAAACACTCGGGATTTGCTCAAAAACAATGGGGAACTGCTAAAAACAATGGGGATCTGCTAAAAACAATGGGGATCTGCTAAAAACAATGGGGAACTGCTGAAAACACTGGGGAGCTGCTGAAAACAATGGGGATCTGCTAAAAACAATGGGGAACTGCTGAAAACAATGGGGAACTGCTAAAAAAACAGGATCTGCTAAAAACACGGGGGATCTGCTGAAAACACTCGGGATTTGCTCCAAAACAATGGGGAGCTGCTAAAAAAATGGGGAACTGCTAAAAAAAATGGGGATCTGCTAAAAACAATGGGGAACTGCTAAAAACAATGGGGATCTGCTCAAAAACATTGGAGATCTGCTAAAAACCCTGGGGATCTGCTAAAAACAATGGGGAGCTGCTGATAAACACTGGGGAGCTGCTAAAAAAACATTGGGGATCTGCTAAAAACAATGGGGAGCTGCTAAAAACATTTGGGATCTGCTAAAAACCAATGGGGATCTGCTAAAAACAATGGGGAACTGCTAAAAACAATGGGGATCTGCTAAAACCAATGGGGATCTGCTAAAACCAATGGGGATCTGCTCAAAACCACAGCAGCTGGTGGTATTTGGCCATTGCTCCCACAGGGAGTAAATCCTTACCTGCAGGAGTTAGCTTTATTCTGATCTCATATGGATACTTCCCATCTATATTCCCCTGCAGGGTAAAATTTTGGGTTAAATTTGGTTTAAAATCTCACCCACGCATTTCCAGGTCACTCAGGAGATCACTGTGGGACAGTGTAAAGGATATCAGGGAAATTTTTTCATGGAAAGGGTTGTCCAGCCCTGACAGCAGCAGAGCCCCCATCCCTGGAGGGATTTTAAAGCCACATGGATGTGGCACTTTGGGACATGGTTGGCCTTGGCAGTGCTGGGGGAATGGTTGGACTCAGAGATCCATTTCCAGCCTAAATGATTCTGTGACTGCAGCTTCTATTTCCTTTTCATTCCTTTATTTTTATTTACTTTAATTATAAATAAATAAATTAATAAATATAATAATAAATGTAATAATAAATATATTCTTATAATAAATATATTGCTTTTTTTGAAAAATCATTTATTTGAATTTTATGCAGGCCCAAGATGTTCAGCCCCCTCAGCCTGTGGGGCTGGAGAATTTGGATGCTTGTGGAAATGTGTCAGGCTGTTCTTAGGGAAGGGGACACACTTTGCCATCCTTCACTGGTTATGGCTGTTGGCAGGGAGCAAGCCCAAAATTCAACATTCCTGCCCCAGAACAATAACACTGTCCATTAATGATGCACTTATAAACACTTAATAAAGGCTAGGTTTATTTATATGTACAAAACAGCCGTTTTAATAAATGGCAAATCATTTTTATAGAGACCAGAAGTTGCTCATAGCCCAGGTTTATAACCAGCTATAAACCCTCAGACTGATGTGTTTTAACTGATGTTTGACACATTCTAGTCATGTTTGCAATTTTCTTATAAAAATCCCCTAAATATTTATTTTCCATTTATAAGCCATTTAGAAGGGGAAGCATTACTCTAAAATATGGCAGTTGCATACAGATTTAGGATGCCTGAATAATTTGTTTATTTGCTCTCAGTCCTCATTTCTATATGAACCAGCACATTTCCTTTTTATTTATTCATTTTACATCTATTATTTTTTTTTCTTTTAAGGACAGATTTTTCAGTACACAAAGATCAATGCAATATTTAAGGTGTGGTTTTCTGCCAATATCATTGGTTACGGATGTGCAATTAAATTTTTTTACTAAATTAATGAACTACTATTAAAGAAGCCCATAATGTGCTGTGGTCAGTGTACAGGGAAGCAGGAATTTTTTAAATTCCCCCAGTCAGCACCAGCTCAAGCTCCAGCTCACCTCCCACCAGGGCAGCATCTCCTCCCCACGCTCTGCCTTTGCTGTGTCTGTGCTGTGTCTCACAGCAGAGCAGCCCATTCCTCTCCATTTCCATGGATAATCCCTGCAGATATCACTGCTCCATGGAATCCTCAGCCTATTTTTGGTGTCCTGGCCAGCCTTTCCCATCTCATGCTTTGAGTCCTGCAGCCAGCAGGATGTTTCCATTTTGGCCCCCTCCCCGCCACAAAAAACAATTTTCCACCCTCGTGCAGCATTTTAGGATATTTAACCACACAGTTCCAGGGAAATCTGTTCTAACAGACTCCCCAGGGGATGCTTTTCACTCCTCTTCCCTCTCCCTGGCTGCTGAGATGGACCTTACAGGGAACATCTGTGACCGTGCTCACAGGGGTCTGAGGATGAGGAAGAGACGAGGATCTGGCTCCATGTTTCAGAAGGCTGATTTATTATTTTGTGATATACATTATATCAAAACTATACTAAAAGAATAGAAGAAAGGATTTCATCAGAAGGCTAACTAAGAATAGAAAAGGAAGGAATGATAATAAAAGCTTCTGTCTCGGACAGAGAGTCTGAGCCAGCTGGGCTGTGATTGGCCATTAATCAGAAACAACCACATGAGCCCAATCCCAGATGCACCTGTTGCATTCCACAGCAGCAGACAACCATTGGTTGCATTTTGTTCTTGAGGCCTCTCAGCTCCTCAGGAGGAAAAATCCCAAGGAAAGGGTTTTTCATAAAAGATGTCTGTGACAAACCTCCCCCAGTGCTGGAGGGACATGGTGGGATGGACCTGGAAGGTCGACTCTGCCTCTTGCCAGCAGCTGGATAAAAGTGCTGGCTTAGCCTCTTTGCCACCCCTTCTGCCTCTAAATAGAGTGATGGGACATGTTTTGATGACTAGAAGAGCCTTTTCTACCTTCTATCCCCTCCCCACAAAGAAGAGGGAAAAATTGGCAAGAAAATAGGACTAAAATAAAGGAATGCGGCAAGAAAAAGGGAGAGGAGTGTGGCTGAATTTCAGAATGCAAATCAGACAGAAAGTGCCTGTCCAGTTCTGGGAATGAGAAAGAGAAGGGGAATTTCCACTGAATTTATCCTTCCTTTGCACAGATCCCAGCATCTCCAGTGGCTTTCTCAAACTGTTCCATTTCTGAAGGGTTTTGAAAAATGCCAGGGACACAAACAAGCAATGAGTGATTTTCTTGTGCTGCTCTCCTCCTGTGGGTAACCCTAGCAATCCTCCTGCTCCCATCCTGTACTGTTCCAGGGAATTTAATCTGTCCCCCTCTATGCACAACCCAAACTTCAATTCTTCTGGAAAATTTGAGGAGCTCAGGCTGCCTGCTGGACCCTTCAGTCTACAGTGATCTCAAAGCCAAGCCAGGATAATAATTTTCAGGAAAACGTAACTTTAAAATAAAATAATTTATTTTCATTATTTAAAATAAAACCTCACATTCAGCATAAATTATTTTTTCACCCAATCTCAAATGCATGCATAGAGGCACAGCTGAGAATGGATAGCAGCTATTGGGAAGGACACAGCAACAGCAGGGTGTGGGTTTGGCAATGAAGGTTTTTTGGGATGAGGATGGAAATGTGTTTTGAGATGCTGGAGCCATCTGGGGGGTAGGAACAGCACAATAAAGCAACACGTGTCCTCAGCATGCACAGCAGGACATTTTCAGGGAGGTTTTGGTAGGTTGCTGCAGAGCTCTTGAAATTACTTCTCATTTAACCCTGCCAAGAGAGCCAACACCCTCAAAACCTCTGATTTAAAACTGCCCTTGTTGCAGTCAGTGGTAATTTTTTTCTCACTTTTTTTCTCACTTGCAGTGGAGTTCATGACTCCATAACTGCACAGGGCTCGGAATTACAGAAAGAGCAATTTCAAGAAAATGTCTAAAATATGTTTTCTGGGCTTCTCAAGGCTATAATCTTGGTGTCCTCCAGAGCTGTAAGTGGTTACAAAATCGAAGGAATTTACCCAACCAAATCTGACCTCTTGTAAGTCTCCAGTGGGTACAGGGTAGGGTGCAAACACCACATGTGGAAGAAAGGGAGGTATTTTAGTGTGTGCAGCTTGTTCTTAAGCTTCTGAAAGTTATCAGTGCTATGAAAAGCTCTTTGTGAGCTCCAAAGTCTGAGTGACGAGCCGACTCTTTGTGAATTATTTAGCCTCGAACTAATAACAACAATAACAATAACAATAAACCTAAAAAATGAAAATGGCTGCTAAGCTCTGTAATCAATTCTTCCCTCATTGTAAATCTTGTGTGGTCTCATTTCTGCTCAGCCTCGAAACAGGAAATGTTGTTTTCAAAAGAATGGTTACAAGGGAACTCTTTGTTATTTGTCTGTGAAACGCTTCACACAACGCAGCCTTAATCCTGGATTAAGTAGGTGCTGCTGCAGCACAGGAATTAATTGCATCACGTGGGGGAGCATTATTATTGATGAGCAGAATGACAGCAGAAATAACAATATTAGTTAAGGATTATTAATTAGGAGAGCTTCACCTTGGAAGGAGTTTCTCAGGAAATCAGGCTGCGGTGGCTCCTGAGCTGTTGCAGGCTCCAAAAAAGAAGAATAAATGTCCAGAGGTTTCATGAATGCAGCAACTGCAGTTCCTGGTTCTCTTAGAATCAGTCACAGACTGGTTTGGGTTGGAAGAGACCTTAAAGCTCATCCAGTGTCACCCCTGCCATGGGCAGGGACACCTTCCACTGTCCCAGGTGGCTCCAAGCCCCACCCAACCTTGGACACTTCCAGGGATGAGGCAGCCACAGCTTCTCTGGGCAAAATTGTCTCTGGGGGTTTTACTTATAGGTTTTCCTTGCTCCCAGCATATTCTGGAGAAAGCAAATCTGTAGTGGCTGCTTGTCCCCAGTGCCAAGGAGATTTTTGTTGGAAGGACAAGTTTGCATGGAAAATGCCTGGTCCAGACAGGATGGGAGAGCTCAGGAGCTGAGCTTGCCTCTGTAATTCTCTTCTAAACCTGGGAAAGGGGTGTTTGAGGCTTCTCCCAGTGGAACTTTAAATATTTGAATCTCTTTCCCTAATAAACTGCTTTCCTAATAAACTGCTACCATATGTAAATGGAAACGTTCTGCTGACTCTCCATCCCACCCGGAGCTGCTCACTGGGGTGCTGCTACCCTTGTACACGGCACACACAGAGCTATAAAAAGTAGCAGACTGTGTCCTTTTAATAAATTACACCATAAATTTTACAGACTTTACCCCAGTGACTTTTTAAATCTCGCTTTGGTTATGCAACATCATCTTGCAAAAGGAAACATCTTTCAAGTGTTTAGGTTAGAGGAGCAGAATCTAATCCACTCGAGATATTTTAGAGTGCAATAAATAAATAAAATGTACCCTCTCTCTTCAGGATGAAATATGACACGCACAGAAGGGAGACAAGCAGCTTTGATAGCTGATGATAAGGGTCAGTATTTCATTTTCATTTTGTTCAGCATCTGGTTTTTGTCCTAAAAATCTAATATCTATGACACTGACAAATTAACTTAAAATACATGAAATGCTGGAAAAGCTGTTTTGCCCTGAAATCTTCTCATCCAAGAATTAGGAAGGAAAAAGAATCAGGTTGTTTCAATAGTGATACAAAACTCCCACCCAGAAACTTCCAGCAAGCATCAGTGCCCAAGACATGAAGATGAGAAACGAGAACCTTCAGACCCAAATGACCATTGTTCAAGGTCTTTTTCTGCCCTCCTTTTTTAGTGCATTCTTGGTGACTATTGACCAAAAATTGAACAGTTTCTCCTGCAATATGGTGATAAATTTGGGGCTCTGGATAAGCTCATCCTGCCTTGTTCAAGTGTCCACAGTGGTACTGGAAAGCCTCACCACAGAGAAAGAGGCATTTGTGCTGACTCCAGAGGCAGCTGGAAAACTCATCAGCCTCTGGAAGCCCAAGGAAGGCATTGCACTGAGAGGAATAATTATCACAGTAAAAATGATTGGCAGATCCAGAGCAGCGTTAACACCAGGGTTTATAAACAGAGGAGGTCAGATCTGAACCTGTGAAAAGCAGGAGGTGCCCCATTAAGACCAATCCTGAATTTGGCCACGGTTCTTGAGCTTTGGAGAGGGAGGCACACACTCAGGAGTGAACACCACTATTTTTGTTACTTCCAACCCAACCTTGTTTTCCATCCCATTGCAGCTTCACAGTCAAGGTTTCTGGGCATGTGTCCCGAGACAAGGGGATGCTAATTCATATTTAGGATTGGAAGGAGGGAGGAAAAGCTGGTTCTTAAACACCTCTGCCAACTGCAGCCAAATCCATGTGTGTGAGTTCCTCCCCACTGTGATCATGGCACCACCACAGCCTTCCAGGGTTTTTCCATGTTTTTCATAGGTTTTGACCATTATCAACAATAATATTTATAAAATTATGTCATTGCCAAGGGGTTTTCCTGTAATTTAATGAACACAGTTAAGCTTTTTTTTTTTTCCAGCTAGAAATGAAGAGTGAAAGCTTGGCTTTAGGAAGATACAACACCTGAGTGTCAGCTGAAGACAAGGTTGCTTCCATGATAAAATCTAAGAACCACAAACAAATCAAGAGAAACCATTGAAAAGTCAAGAAAACTGGAGAATTTGCTATTAGTGGGGAAGGGAGAAGAACGAAAATGAGAGGGGCACTGAAAATGAGCCACACCTCCCGTGTGGGTAAGCTCTGCCTGCTCCCAGCCAGCACACAGAGGGACCACCCAAACTGGCTCTGAAGACCCTACAAAGAGCAGTAGAGGAGCTGGGATGGGAAAGGGAACCTCAGAGGCCCCATGGATGGCCCAGTCCCTGCTCACACACCAAAACTCTGATCTGTGATGAGATAAACCCTGCTCAAACCAGCTCCGTCTTCTGAAGAGCTCCCAAGCTTGCGCCAACGACCCTGGGGTGGTTTTTTTTTTTGCTTTTCTTTAGCAGAGAAAGAGGCCTCACCTGGGGCTGTAAATGTGGCCCTTGACATGGCAGCATTTATCCTGATTTGGGAGGATCCATAAATTTCATAAGTTTTTGTTTACCTTGAGAGTGAGCTCAGGGCTCCCTTTGAGTCCCGCCCTGGGCTCTTGACTGTCCTTTCTGTGTGCTGCACACAGTAGTTGGACATGGTCTGGAGACCTCTGGAGTTGTTATTTTTCATCAGGAAGATGGCTTTTAGCTGCAGGGGTAAACCTCACTCCATGCTGGGCAAATGTTGGGTGGAAAAATATTTCACAATAGGAAACAAGTTGGAATAAGTCAGAAAAGAGGAAGTCAACCAATCCACAGTGCTGTTTGGGATTGGTGTAATATTTCAAAGTTCCCTGTTTTGAAATTATTAGACCACCAAAAAAGTGAAAGGCTGCCAAAAATTACTGTAAAAGGTAATAATTGTTAATAACTTGGCATCTGCTTGCTCATTTGAGCTGCATGGGTTTGGCATTCATTAAAGACAACATTGTAAGCAAATAAAGGAGCAACTGCCTGGCACATAACATTTTTAACCACATCATAACTAAATATTAAATGTGAGGTTTTAATTCAATTTATAGTTTAAATAAGGATCTTTGCAGTAACTTTAAGGGAAAAAAATAAGAGTCAACCCCATAAACAGTGAGTCATAAGAAGATTTTAAATAAATAATTGCAGTGTCCTTGACCTTGAAATGACCCTTTTTCTGAATTAGCACAGGAATTTAATTAAAGCTTCAAAAAAAGCTTTCATTTTAGATTTGAGTTACCAAATATTTAGAGATCCAGTGCCCAGGCAAGCCAATGGAAACATTCCTGCTCATTTCAGTGAGCTTTGGATCAGGCCCCGCACAGCTTTGGGTATCTCATTTCACAGATGGACCCAAGGTCACTGCAGGAGAAAATGTTCTCCCTTAACCCAGCATTATCTGAGGTCACACATCCCAGGGACCCCAGAGCAGCTGCACAGCGTGGGCAGGGCAGGGAGGAGGAACCTTTGTGCTTTGCCATCTCTCTGAAATCATTTCAGGTGATTGCACAGAGCTCTGAGGGCTCTGGCTGTCCTTTCCACCATTCTGACCCATTAACACCTCTGCTCTCACCAGTGGCAGAAATGCCAGAGGTGCAGCACCACCCTGCCAGCCTCTTCTGGATGGACCCAAGGTCACTGCAGGAGAAAATGTTCTCCCTTAACCCAGCATTATCTGAGGTCACACATCCCAGGGACCCCAGAGCAGCTGCACAGCATGGGCAGGGCAGGGAGGAGCAACCTTTGTGCTTTGCCATCTCTCTGCAGTCATTTCAGGTGATTGAGGGCTCTCAATACCATTTCAGAGCTCTGAGGGCTCTCTCTGTCCTTCCCAACAGCTGAGACCATTCTGACCCACCAACAAAAACATCTCTGCCCTTACCCAGTGGCAGAAATGCCAGAGGTGCAGCACGTTCCTGCCAGCCTCTGTGTCCCTTCTCTTTCCAGCAGAGATGCAGGAGTCACAGCTCCAACGTGTCAGAGGCTCATCCAGAGGTCACTGAAGTCAGGGGACACCTTTTCTATTGACTGCAATGGGCTCCAGACCAGGCTCTTACTCACCACTAACGAGTCAGCATTTACCAGAAGTGATATCCAGCAATTTCCTGTTCCCACTAGAGGGTAAGTGGAGATAGCTGGGGTGTCATCCAGTGGTTACATTTGGTGTTTCTGACCTCTAAATGAGCTTCTCTGTGCCATTCCTGCATATCCAGGGCTCTGTGCTTCACAACTTGGGATACAGGAGAGAGGGGAGCAGGCTGCAAGCAGTGCAACTCTCCTTACTCCCCTCCTTCTTGTTATGATCTTAGGCAAAAGATAATTTTTATGGGTCTTCAAATTAAAAAAAAAAAATTAAAAAACTATTTTTTTTATTAAACCTTTCTAAGGTGTTAATGAAACTCCTGCCCTCTTTCTCAGGTCGGGTTCACAATGAAGAGGGTGGCAATTTTGCTTGAGTCAGGAGAAAATAAGGACAAACTGGAAAAGAAGCCCTCAGTCCCGGCACGCAGTCAACAGTGTCATCTTTCAAAAGAAGTTTCTGCACACTCAGAAGGATCAATGTCTTCTTATTTTGGTTCAACAGAGGCTTGGTTTATTACACAGCTTTTGTTTTTATTAGTGAAATGCACTAAACTGTTTTCTCAAGACTTGCCAAACAGTTTAAAATGTAATACCATTAAATTTGAGGTCCTACTGGGGAAAGTAATGCAAACTTAATTAAAGTTAACCAGAGTTTTCTCTCTGTGCAGCCCCGCGTTTCTCTGTGCTGGAGTTTGCTCGTAAAGCACTCGTTTGCTCAGAGCAGAGCAGTGCTCGGGCTGGAAAGGGTGGTGGAACTGCCAGGGTGGGAGATGGTGAGCAGCAGGAATAGCTGGGGAAATTAAAAAAAAAAAAAAACAAAACCAAAAGACTGTTTTCTTCCTCTGGTGTAAAATATTTCAATTTTCATCCCAAGCTTGATTTCATCCCCACAGCTTTCCTGGGATGGGGTCTGGAACACAGTGTGGTGTCTCCAAGGGCGGGGTGAAGGCTCCAACTCCAGCAAACAGCTACAGGGGGCAGACATCAATCTCTGCAATGTCATCTTTGCAGTTGAATCTCTGTAATATTTCTTTTGTGGCTTCTCACTGTTTCTACCTGTTTATCCCCACGCCGGCTCTGTGGGATGGCTCCTCTGCATGTGGCAGGAGCCTGGCAGGGATTGGGGGCTCCAAAAGGAGGGATGAGCTTTGCCTACAAGAGCTGTGACCCTGCACCCTCAATTCTTGAGCACAGGGAGAGGAAACTCTGATTGCAGCTCCACGTCTCAAGTCTGAAACAAATCTTGTATCCTGGCTCCTTGTAAAACATTAGATTTTCCCTGGTGTCTTGGGAAAAGGGTGAGAACATGGCCCCTGATGCTTGGCTTGGTGCCCACATGGGTAATTGGATATTTTGCCCATCAAATATTTGCCTTGTGGTTTGTGCTGGATTCTTGTCCTGGGACTTGGTTAAAAATTTGGGGGCTGCACCTCAGAGCTGGAGCACTCGAGCGGAGCATTCAAAGAAAAAAACAAATGTTAAATTCCTCTAGAGATTAATTTTGATCTGGAAACAGCCAGATTACAGAAAAAGATCCTCTAAATGCCATTTTTTGGGCATCTGTTGGTCAGAAGAGGCTGGAAATTTGGCAGCAGAACCGAGTCATGAAATGAGATTAGGAAGCAAATCCAACCGATGGGTCCAAAATTCCAGGATGCCATTCCCCACCATGGCTGGGATGGGCTGGGAAGCACTAATAAAAGACTCTGAGAATATGAAAGTTATTTTGCCACGAGTTTTTTCCTGGGGTTTCACCTCATCCTGGTCCTCCATCTATTTCAATCTACTGAACAAAGCTTATTTCTGCCTCAGACATTGTAATGCACTTTCTGTAGCCTGAACGAGTTTATTACACACGGTGTTGTGAGCAGCACTGGCAAGAAGAAAACAGGTGGAAGTTTCCATAATAAATTCATTTTTAAAAAAGAAAACTTTTAGTGATTGTTCATATCCCTTCTCTTCATCACCAGCCTCATGGATGAGTTTCCAGGCCATACATCTTGAAAAGCAACAGGTAGTGATGGATGTGTAAATGGAGTTTAATCTTTGAGTTGTTGAATTAGAATTCTGCTGCTCAGGTCAGAAAAAAATGAAGCTTTCTTGTGATCTGTTTGTCCAGTTAGAATTCCATGAATTTTGAACAGAATATTTATGCTGGTTTCTTTTTTTTTTTTTAACTTAGTAGGTGTAATTAATTATTTACCTTAAGCTAGAAGTATGCAGGAAATAAGCAAACAGAAATGGAGATGGCATTGAGCAATGGAATTATTCACTGTGGGTTATATAACACCTTCTAATTTTTATAGAACATTTTTTATTGTTTCCCATTTATAGCAGATATCTGTAATAGCTCTGACCAGTAATTTCCTATTCATCACCTTTTCTCAGCTGAAATTTGGAGCTCTGATAGTGTGCATTATATCCTATTTACAAAGAGTCTGGAATGCTGTAGTGCAGAAGAAGAGCTCTGAGATATTTTGAGATTTTTTTTTTCTTGATCAGAAGAAAAGTAAAATGATGTGGCCTCAGGCCACTCATTTAGTCTGTTCTTTCTCTCCCAAATTTTAAATTAACTTCACTTTCCCTGAAGGTGGGGACAGAGATTGGTTTCAGGTCTGCCCGTGAAGCACCGAAAGCTTTTGAAATGAGGATGTAAATAAGGATGAAATATTTATGTAGGCAGAAAATATTCTCGGATTAAATTCTTGTGGAGCAGAGAGGTATTTCATGAGATCTTTTTTTTTTTCCTTGCTGCCACCTCATGGAAACCTGGAGCATCAGCATTGGCGACTCGTTTTTGTTTTCCCTCCCACAGCACTTTGACACGAGCCCCGTGGAGATCACCGATGTGCTGATAAGAGGACAAGAATAGCATTTTGGTCCTTGGGGAATTCCTTTGTTTCCTCAAAGCTGCCCTGCCTGTGAAGCTCTCACTTTCCCTCCTGTCCAAGCCTGGGGGACACCAGGGGTGGCCAGGCCTGGAAAGCCACAGGTCCCTGTCTGCAGGGGCACTTCCTGACCAGAAACCAGCGCTGCGACATCTCTTTCTTTCCACTGCCCCTGGAGAACAACAATTTTTTCGGGAGAAAACTACGCCTACATGGAAAGTTCCCATTTCCTCCTCAAAATAACAAAAAGAAACCAAAAAAAAACCAAAAACCCCAAAACAAATCCCAAAAAACAAGGCTCTTGTCTCCTCTGTTGCACGGCCGGGGCAGGTTCCCGCTCGCGCGATTCCATGGCCCTCGCCTTGGCTGCCTGCCCAAAACTCCCGTCTGTTTTCCAGACAGGAAATATGAATCAAAATAACATGACATAAAAACAGTAATTAGCTTTTGTGTGTGAGGCTGCTAAGGCCTTAATGAGGAACAGGCTTGTAATAAAACTCTTGGCTACTCTCTCCCAAACTCACTCTGTCGCTCGCTCCCCTTTTCAGTTCATCATTTATTTTCTTGCAGGGAGAAGTGAGGAGAGAAGGAGACACTATCTGTAAATTGATCCTCCCCACCCTTGTTAAATTATCAGGGAGTCTATAAATGTTTTGACAGTTTTTTTTTTCCATTTGTTTCGGGCTGTTTCTGTCCCACCCACAATGCTCATCTTTCCCTGTCATCCTTTGCTGCCTTTCAGGGCATCTTAAGAGCTCTGGCTTGAGCAATAGCTGAGGTTTGAATGAATCTGGGGGATCCTACAGGTCACCTGAGGCTGGCACATGCTTCCAAGGATATTTTCTGGGTACTAGCTCCATCAAGCCACCCAAGGCAGCTGAGGTGTCTCTGAGCATCCTTGTGCCTTTGAGCAGAGAGAAGGAAATTGTGGAGCAGCAGGGTCACCACGAGGCCAAGGGAGATGGGCTGGTACCAAGGGTCACTTTGGCAACCTTTAAGCAAAAAACTCTGATCTCACAAGGAAAATGTTTAATTTCTGCAGGAAGAAGCTTCAGGTCACAGTAAACTCCTCTCAGACCTGGCATTATGTGGCCTCAGACTGATGTGTGAAGCCAGAGCAGTGCTGCACGTGCTGTGAGAGCTCCAAGGTGAGCAGAAGTGTAAAAACTGGGATTTTCTGCACAAACTCCTGAAATTTCTGCATCAAGACAAGTTTGCCCATGCAAAGAGCTGTGTCCCCTTCCCAGACAGATGTATTAGTGACAAGTGACATGATGTTATAGTTCTTCAGGAGCTGGAGACCACCAAATACCCCACTGGTCTTGGCCCAAAGCATAAACCCTACTTTGACACCGCTTTTCCTGATAAAACCATAAAAAAATCTCTTTGTGTAGACCCTAATAATTTTCCTGTCCACGTCTCTGCATGTTTATAGGCTGTCCACTGATTTTTCAGAGTAGTAATTTAAAGTCCCTTTGTGGTCAGTGCATTCAGAGCTGCAGATCAGTGGTGGAAGCCTGCAAAGGATTTTAGCAATGAATGGTAAAATTTCTCCAGGATCTGCCATCATCCATGCCCATAACACCCTGCTGGTAGCAGATCTAATGGGTTTACCAAGTGAGAGGAAAGAGAGAAGGTTTTGTTTCCGCTTTCAGAGTCTCTGCCTTCATTTCCCACCTCTCTATGGGCACAGCATGGAAAGACCTGGTTGGAGTGTTTGGAGAGAAAATCCACAGAAAGTCTTCTATGAAACCAACCATGGATCCTCCTGGAAAGCTTTTCTGATGAGATCTACCTCATGCCAGTGCCCTGAAAGTGGTGTTCACCAATTAATTAACAACTCCAGGAACACCTTGGCTGCTTATGGGGATTTTTCCATTTCTTGGTGCTCTAACTCACAGCTGGCAAAGCCCAGAGGTGCTGCTAGAGTCGGGGAAAATAAATTCTGGGAGACCTCAGAATGTGCTGCAATTTTTCACTCCAAGCTCTGCTGTCCATGATAGCATCAGATTAGAGATAGCAGGAAAAAAAAAAATCCCTGGCATTCTTTCAATGGAAAATGCCATCCACTTGAAATCCAGACTTCCCATCAGAGTACTCTGTTGTCAATGAAGTTTTGCTTCAGTTTTTTAAAAATGATTTGTTTTGACTAGTTTGAAGTATTGTGTTTGGACCTTGTTGGAGTGAAATGGCTTGATTTTCTGTCCTGAGTGTCTTTTCATAACAGAAGTGATTTAATTTTATGCTTTGAATAATGTATGCTAAAAAGGAAGGTATTTTGTTCTGATTTTGTTTTATCAGAACATGCTATTTTATTTCATTCCAAATCAAATTTTTTTTATGTGGTTGAAGAGAAAATGTAGCTTTCAAAAGTTTTTTCTCCTGATTTGGCACTGAACCAAATTTGAAATGTCAGAATTTCAAGTGGCCTTCCAGTGAAGTGCAACCCATTCCATGGCATAAAGCAAGAAGAAAACCCACATAAAACAATCAAATTGATGTAGACATTTATTACTTGTGAGAGTTGTAAAAGCATCACATGGCTTTCTCATAAAAAGTCATAAACCCTATTTACAGTCCCTGCATTATTATTCTAGTAACTAAAACCAGGGACTCTATGAAGTGCAGGAGTGTTCAGCGAATTCTCTCCCAACTCTGTTGGAAATGCAGAAAATGCTCCCTGTTTTCAGAGCAGGGGGATCGTGTTTTACATGTATTTATTTACATTTACATTTACATGTATTTATTTATTGTGTTTACCTCTTACACTTAGAGCTTGGCCCCTGCCCAAGAGGTCAAAGCTATTATTACTTGTGTTTCATGACAACAAATGCAGAAATTAATTCAGCAAAGTGCCCTCATGTTTTGGGGAAAACTGGTGGTGTTTAGGTTACATTTCAGCACTCAAGAGGCTTAAATGCTTTAGTAGGAGAAGCTTAACCCTGCCTACAGTGTAGCATCCAACACTTAGAGCATTGGGCAGCGTGTGGTTGCAGGTGAAATTCATTTGAAATGATCATAAAGATGGTAACAGACATGAAAAAAAATTCACAAGGTTTTGATCAAGTACGGAAATACATTGGGAAAAAAAAATAAGATATATTCAGAAAGATTTGTTTGTTCTTCCATGTTCTGAGCTCAGTGAAATCAATGAGAGAGGGTCACTGCCAGGAGGGAGTTGGGCTGTTCCGTGAAGCAGCGCTGTTGCTATTGCAAACACATTGTCTGGGAGTGTTGTCATCCCTGGAATAAAGGGCTGGAGCTTCAGAGCCAAGCCAAAGCTTCCCTCAGAATTTCTAATGTGAAGAACCTTTGTGTTGCCTGCAAAAATGACACCCCCTCCTTCTTTAGGGGAAGTCCGAGGCATCTCCAAAGCAGGATCAGCTGGAAATGTTTGAGGAGAAGGGAAATGGGAAATGGGAAAGGGGAAATGGGAAAGGGGAAAGGGGAATGGGAAATGGGAAATGGGAAAGGGAAAGGGAAAGGGGAAAATAAAGGGGAAAGGGAAAGGGAAAGGGAAAGGGAAAGAGGAAAGGGGAAATGGGAAAGGGAAAAGGGAAAGGGAAAGGGATATGGGAAGGGGAAATGGGAAAGGGAAAAGGAAATGGAAATGGAAATGGAAAGGGGAAAAGGGAAAGGGGAAAGGGGAAAGGGGAAAGGGGAAAGGGAAGTCATGCTCCTCCTGCTAGCTCCTCCTACAAAACTTGGACTTTTGGAACATCATCCTCTTGACTGTAACTTAACTGCTGATGGTTTCTTACTTTAGTTTCTCTCATTTATCATCCTTTAGGGGTCCAACAAGTTCATCTAGGCGTGTGAGTGAGCTTTGCTGACCAGCAGTGGGGGACCTCTGGGGAAGCCTCTCCCTCATGGGTTTCCCACTGGTGTCACTGCACTGGCTATATCCAGCTAGAGCAGCTTTTTATAACCTTGCCATGGTTATTTTCAACTTCTTGCTTCTATACAGGACCTATACATAAGCCCAGGGCTAAAAATACTTGAATCCAGCCAATTTTTCCCTAACAGATCTGGGAACTTGCATCTGTTGTCTGAGCTCAGCCAGAAACTGATTTCCAGAGTCTGAAACTCAGCTCAGCCCAGTGTCTCAGACAAAGGAGATGTTGGAGGATGGCCCTGGGCAGCTCAGAGCTCCATCACCACTCTCCCATGGATGTAGTGAAGCTACACCCCACTGAATCACCTCACCTGTGAATACCTCCAGAAACAGCCTTCAAAAAGCTAAAAATTAAAAGATAAAATTGCTTTTCTGGCTGTTAGGAAGGGTTAAAATATCCAAGCCATGCAAAGAAAACACTTGTTTAAAAAAAACTGTTAAACAAATAGCGGAGTTTCCTTCTCAGAGAGGAGATGCCAGAGGACATGTGCTGCTTGCCCATCCCCTTGGGGACATTCCAGGCTATCTGTGCCATGTCCTCCTGGACCCTGAGCCTGCCCACAGCATTCCCTGACTCGTGCACAGGCTGGGAAGACACACGGAATTAGTCTTTATGATTCAATTATTCTGCGGTAGAGCTTGGACGTGTGCAATACATCGAAAGCCTTTGGGAGACCATCAAAATTTAATAGGGAAAGTATGGCATTTTTTAAAATTTTTACTTCCAGCCCTTGCTGTCAAATGATTTGTTTGCTATTTTTACAAACAGGCTGCAGTGCCACTGAGGAGGTGCAGGGACAGGAATGAACCAAGCTGGCTAATCCAGTTGCAGAACAGAAGGATGGATTAACCCCTCCAGTACCCCTCCTTGGGATTTCCAGATGGAAATCCATTGGGATTTCCAGATGTCCAAGGAAAACAACCAGGTCTGACTGGCAGTGCAAAACTGCCTTTTCCTGTGAGGTAAGAGCAGTGGCTGCATTGCTTTGTATCTCAGATACCCTGGTTGCTAAGTTTGGGGTTAACTGTCCATGCAAATAATATTTTTGAGGTAATTTTTCTGCTGGTTTGGCTCTGCTCTCGCTCTGGTCTTCTTGGAAATAACGCTGGATGTGGAGACTTTTCCCTGCTATGCCATTTCTACCTCTCCTCCACACTTTTAATCTCCTCTTTAGCTTGTTGCTCTTGGAATTACTCATCCAAGTCTTCAATCTCTCCTGATTCTCCCAGGATTTTTAAGATCAGATATGTAACATTCTTCATCATTCATTTGCCAAGGTCTTGGAGCTTTGTGCCTTCCTCTTCCTCCATGTTCTTCCTGCCTAAAGCCCTGGTCAGGCAGCCTCCTCTGGTTCTGGATAAATGTCCCAATCTTCCCATTTAACAGCTGTTCATCAAATCCAATCTGTTCTCTTCAAGCCAGCCCTTCTGAGGTCTTGCTACCTGCCACACAATAAAATTCACCTCCTTTTTGCCTCCTCTCCCTCAGAGTCCCATTTCTACCTCTCTTTGCAGCTCCTCTGTCAGCACCTGCCACCCTGAAGCTGTCTTTTAAGCAGCTCTGATTTCAGAGTTCTTGTTCTACCTATTTAGACCTTCTGCACCAAACATCTGGCAGGGACAATGTGCAAGCCAGGATTTTATTTCACACTGAGATATCCAGAAATCCACCCCCTCACTACTTTAGGGGTTTTTCCTTTGAAAAAGCACAAGTCCTCCTTTCCTCTCTGTCTCTTGACAGCTTCTCTTTTATGCTGTGGGACAAGTGGTATTCCTCAACCAAACACTCAGCACTTCCTCCTTTTCCCTCTTATTCCATTCAGCTCCTAAGGAATTTGCTACACGCTTCCTTTTGGAGCTCCAAAAGCTACACAGCACTAATGTAGCGTTGAGCTCGTCATGCGTTGGCAGCAGTGAAATTCCTCTCAGTATTCCCTGGGTTTCTCTGGCTGCTTCAGCACCACCTGCTCCCCAACCCGCCCCTCTCACACACCACGATTTATTTTTGTTCTAATGGCAAAATACACTGAGAAATAAATGGTGTGCTCTTCGTCTTCGGTTATTTCCTTGAGGAGATGGGCCTGGAAGAGAGCTCTGAGTGGATCTTTACCTATGAATCACTGCAAAGAGTCTGCAGCTCCCACTGCTAATCCCAGAGTGGAAAGAGGAGGGGGATTGGGTGTGTTGTACAGAAACCTTGACGTTTGCATCTGCCTTTGATTCAGGGAAAGGGCAGAAAGGAGCAATATCACTTTACACAGACAGGAGATGGTTCCAAGCCATGTCACATTTTGTACAATAATGGTTTTGAAAGATGACTCACTGGAGCTTGTCAAATTAGCCATTGCATTTGCATGGCTCCTGTGGGAGCCGTTTCGGCGAGCACAGAAACCTAAAAAACAACTCACACACAGGGAAAGAGGCAGAAATTCCCTTTATCCTCAGCGCTTCTTCTCCCATCAGAGAGGCAAAGGGACAGGCAGTAAAACACCTCTCCTGAACATCTCCTTCCTTGGAGCACACTGGGGATGGGAAAACATCATTTTGTGTCACATGTGTGTAATTAAAAAGCAGTTTTCTGATGAGGAAGAAGTTCGGTGAGGACACAGACACTGACCCCCTGATCACTCCAACACTTGTCCAATATTCCTGATGCATCCAAGCCATTGCATCCATTCTCGGCACCGTGGCTCCAGGATCTGCAATCAGCCTCCACACTCTGCTCCCCAGTGAACCACAGCTCTCTGCCAAGGCTGATCTTGAAGTGTTTGGGGCTTTGTAAAGCCAGACTTCTCTGTAATCCTGTGTTCCTGTTAACCTCTTCACTCAGGCCTCCTTGGAATGATGAGAAAGCTGTTCCTAAGAAAGATGACAAACTGGTGAGGATTGGGCCACAGGGAAGGCAGACTTGAAGGGGAAAAGGAGGGTGTTGAACAGAGTTCTTTCACTCCAATCTGAGCATTAACATGTAGCTCCAAATCAGTCGGTCCTTTGCACAGATACCTGAGTTTCTGCCTCAGAGAGTTGATTTTGGCACCATTCTTGCACCCGCTGTGGTGTGAAGATCCCAAGGAGCACTCACCCATTCTGCAGTGAGATTCCTGGGATGAGATGGGGCTGGATCTGACGCTCTCAGCCATCAGTGTAAAGACTCAGCTTTGCTGGAACTCAGCCCTGAGCTTGATGAAATGCTTGGCATGGAGGCTCTGCCTCTTGCTATCTGCACTCTTATCACACTTATCACACTTGCTATCTCGTCCTGCCACACGAGACTTAGCTCTGAAGTCCACGTTCCAAACCTGTTTTAAGTATCTTAATTTCCCCTCTCACAGCAACCTGAGTCTCAGCACAAGCAGCAGGCAGAAGAAACAGAATTTTTTCATCATCTCTTGGCATCTGTCTCTCTTTCTCTCTTGTTCCCAATCTCAGTTCTTGTAGCTGGGTTGTGTTTGGATTTTTTTTTTTCCTTCCCCTTCTTTTTTTCATTTCAACCATGACTTGAAAAGATTAAAGCCTGACGTTACTACTTAGGAAAAGGGACCTCTGCCAACAGGGTGTCCTGCAGGATGCAGATGGGGAGGAGCAGTGGGAGACTGAAGGGCTTTGAAACAACAGCATTTACATGTGGGGATTGCATTGCACTCAACATTTTCCCTGAAAACACCGGGGGCTGGATTCTCTCTCCCTCACTCCTGTTGGATAATGCTTTTGTTCATGACTAAACCTCAGAAGGACAACTTGCAGAGCGAGGCAGCAGGTGGAGGCTGCCAGGCTGTTAAAGTTTGTAACTTTCTTATTTAATGAAAATCTTGGTCCCTTTGAGACCTTTTATGTTGCAGATTCATATTTATGTAACATGTCACTCATTTTTATGTCTTTTTAGTGTGGCCGCTTTGCTTAACCTAACACAGAACAAGGTTTGACTGGTTTATGGTATGAAATCACAAAGAGGATGGACTCTGGAAGGGAGGAACCTGTTCTGGTGGAGCAGAAATTTCTGTATTTCAAAGAGGGGACCAAGTGGTGCAGAACTGGAGGAGACTGAGCCGCCCCAGCCATTCAGCCAGTGATCCACCCCTGCCACATCCCTACCAAGGCCTGGTGTGACCACTCATGGAAAAAGCTTTTTGGAGGAACTCTGGCACGTTTAGCTGGTGCTGTCTGAGGTCTCAGTGGCCCTTCCTGCATCCTCATCTCTGTGCCAAGGTTGCTGCCCCAGCAGCAAGTGCAGCAGCACTGGAGCTGTTGACTCCAGGGTTAGCCCTTGGTGCAGGGTGGTTGTGTTTAACCCTCTGCAGCTGTATCAGTGAGGGCCAAGTGTGAGCTGTCATGAATCTCAGCTCTCTTTCTGGCATTCCCTGCCTTGTGCTGCTGCTCTTTAGGGGCTGTCTGCCTCCTCCATGTATTTCCAGCTCTCCTACAGATTTGTCTCCATCATGATGGGCTGCACAACTGAGCGGCAAAGAGCCAAAATTGATTTAATTTGCACAGAAACCTCTCTTGCTCATATCCACCTTTATCTGCTTAAGAAAAAGGGGGTCCTTTACTTCAGGTTTCCCTCTGACACCCTCTGGTTTAGCAGTGAAGAGTCTCTCATCTGCCCCAGAAAAGCGTGGGGAGCAGTGCAGAGGAGCTGGTGGACAGTGGCAAGGTTTTTGGGAGATGCTGCAGCTGCCCAGTCATTTCCATGTTTCCCCCCTCTACATTCACATAAAATATTTAATTTACATCTTTCCCTCTACCACAGGTCTTCATTTTAGATACAGACCTTCAATGAAGATGATTTTCTAGAAAGAAAAAAATATATGAGCATGTGCTCACTGCCTGTGGGAGGGGGAAGACTCTTCAGCAAGAGTGAAGAAAACAATTTTTTTGGTAATTTGCTATAAAATTAGTCAAAACCACGGATGACTCCCAGTGGCATAGGGGTTTATTACAAAGGCAGGGTTTTATGCTCACCTGGCCCTGCTGCAGGTCTGTTTTTCTTGTTTTATGCAGCTCTGCATCCACCACAGTCCTCACCAAACACCAAAAGTCTCCTCCTTTGCCCACCAGAGGAGCCATCAGCCTAATTCATGTGGTCACACTATTTAGACCTTGAGCAAGTTTTCTCAGCTATGGCTCTGTACAAGGTATAAATATTTTATATAAATATTTTACAAACACCCTGCACCCTTCTGCTTAGGCACCCTCGAGGAGCTCACATGAGAACTGGTAATCAGCACCATATTTTGAAGACTGTGTCTTTTATTTATTTTTTTTAATTTCTTCTTCTATTTTTTTTTTTTTTTACAGAAAAACAAGCAGCCCCTGCTCCATACTGGCAATTTTATTTTCACATTGCTGTTGACACACACTATCCTGACCAGTCAGGTTGTATTAACTTCCCTGATTGGCACCATGGGTAAAGTTACAGTTTGTGTTTCATTTCCAGCCTCCTGCTCAGAATTCCAGCTCCTTCATGGAGCAGATACCACCAGAGGAATTTGATGGACTGTGTTTGCTTAGTGAAGACCAGGCTGCTTGACTTACCTGACACTTACTCTTTTACTTTTCCTTTTTTTACCTCAAAAGAAAAGTTGGGATCTCAGAAAGTTGGGGTTACAGAAATTACAGATTACAGAAATCTCAAAAAATTTGGATTACAGATCACCTGACCCGAGGGAGGGAAAAGCTAAATAATAACAACAAAATACATTTTTTTTTAAGGAGAAGAGCTTTTCTGTATTTCAAAGAAAATAGGCATTGCAGCATCTGTGGGTTCCCTCAGCCCCTGGAGATTGCAGTGACCTTTGAGATGGATTGTGGGCCATCAGAAGCTAAATATGCTGCCTTTGGTCAGCTCAACATGAATTATGACTCTGGAATGCTGAAGTCCACGTTCCTGATATATTTAGGTATAACCAACGCTTGTAACATCAAATTAAACCAACAGATTGCTGGCTGGCAAAATGAAGGCTGAGAGCTGCTGCAGGCCACAGGGTAATGGAGTTACAGTCAGAACCTGGTCGCTCGCTTGCCCACAGCTGCCAAATCTGCAATTTTTGGGACTGTTTTCTCCAAATCCTTCCTCACTTCCCAGTAGATCTGCACAGATTTGAAATAGCACAGCCCAAAGCCCAGCAGGGACATGGGGCCAAGACCAGGCTGCTCCAAGGCCCATCCAGCCTGGCCTTGGGCACTTCCAGGGATCCAGGGGCAGCCACAGCTGCTCTGGGCACGCTGTGCAGGGCCTCACAGGGCAGAATTTCTCCCCAATATCCCATCTAAACGTGCTCTCTTTCAGTTAAACCCATTCTCCCTTGTCCTGTCACTACAGACCCTTTGAAAAAGTCTCCCCATCTTTTTTGCAGGCTCCCAGGATCTGAGCCTGATTACAGTTTCTCAGGGTCTTTCTGATGGTTTCTGGATCTAAGCTTGATTATTATTTCAAAAATCTGTTTCATGTTCATGCCCAACATCTGCTAGGGCTGAGCTCTGCTTGGAATACATTATTTTCCTTGGATTTGGGAAGGTGCTAAAGTTTCCCTGAGCAGTTGTGACTGCAGTACCTTCCCAAGGAGCACCAGCTCTGGCCTTTCATCTTGGCAATGAATGTCCTTCCCCACACTCCTGTTCAGAAGTGTGCATGTGAGTGATTTAGTGCTCCATGTCAGCAAATCAGGATGTTGATCTTAACTATGTTTTCCCTCTCCCAAGGCATGTTAGGAGCCTCAGACAGGACTGCAGACACCCTTGTGTTAGGTGGAGTAAAAATACAGGCTTGAAAATTGGTCTTTATCTTCCAGTTTTATAATTCAGATGCATTTGTTCTTGTGTCACTCCCAACATCCTCAGGTGTCATTAAAAATCCCAGCTACACCTGGGAATCTTCGTCCCACTTTGCCAGAAGTCTTCATGTTGAAAAAAATAAGGAAAATATCACATATGACAGCAAGAAACATCCTCCTGGAGCCATTCATTTCTCAGCAGGGGCAAAAAGGAGAAAAACACACCCAAGCTGAGTTTATCTTTCTTTCTTTCTTCCATGCATGGGCAGAGCTTTGATTGTGACAAAACAAATTCACCATGCTCAGTTCTGGCCTTTGCCAGAACGAAACCAGATTTTGGTGCCTGGGCAGCAGAAGGACAGGAACTGGGGCGGGATTTCTTGTCACAGGCAGAGCTGTGTGAGCCTGTTTGCTCTGGCAAAGTTCCCTTTTATTTATGTGAACTCGCAGCCGCTTTTCGCCGCGCGGGGCCATCCCCTGGAGAGTCTCCTTCAGAGGAAATCTGTCCAAACTTTGATGAAAACTGTCTTGTTACCTCCCTCTCCTAATTTGCCTTGGGTGTATGGGCCAGGAGAAAAATGCAGCCGCCCACCAAAATGGTGAGAAGAAATTCCCCCGCCTAAAAATGAAACGATTCAGCAATTTCTTTTTTCACACTCCACATCTCTCTGGGTTGCCCCACGAGCCAGGCAGCAGTAAAACCATTTATCAGCAAGCAGGGCTGGGGCCACCTAATCAACCATTTTTATAGTCATTTGGGCTTCCAGTTTGGCTGGAAAATAAGTTCTCAACAAATTCATTAAGTATTGTTACCACACAGAAGCCATAAATAAGTACTTGCTGCCGTGGCCATCTGCTGCTGAAGGTCACTGAAAAATAACTATTTCAGGAAAATGTTTAAATTCTTATTGGTAATACCTCTAACCAAAGCCAAGCCAGTAGGGAGATCATATGTTGGTTAGTGGGTGGCCTTAATGATTTTACCTTAAAAGTAATTCCAAAAATACACATATCAGGCATTGCAGCTAATTCTGCAGCGTGATTTGACAAGTAGGAACCAAAACATATCCAGCAACCAGGCAGTTCTTAGTGGTGGGGCAGGAGGGTTAAAAACTGCCTTGGCACAAATGGCAGTGTGGTGCCTTTGTTTGAAATCAAGGGGAAAGCTGGAATTTTGTGCTGTTCCCAACATTCCCTCCTCTCAGAGGGAAAGCCAAGGAGACTGTAGGTCCCTCAGGTATTACCTGGAGTTTCTTCCTTTGGAAAATGCCCCCCCCTTATTGCAGGGATGATATTGGGATGGAGAAATGGACACTTTCCACTGGACCAGGCTGCTCTAAACCCATCCAGCCTGGCTTTAATCTTATAATGTTCCCAAATCTCTTTCTCTTGCCATGCTCTCTCCTCAGCCTGTCACTGGCTTTGTCCCTCATGGGAAAATCAGAAAAACTAATCAGAGACATTCATGTGAGCCCCACAAACACAGTGGCTGAGCAAAGAGCCAGAACTCCATGGAATGTGAAGGGTTTATTTCCATTCCCCAGGCACACACTGAACCAGGGCTGCTGGGGCTGAGGAGAGGCATAAAATCACTGTCAGATCAATTTGGTTCCTCTGTCTGTGAAGGCTCCTCCCAAACTAACCCATGAGATGGACTTGAAATGGAAAAGTTAATCTTGAAATAATAATCTTCCAACACTTCATTTTCAGTGTTGTTAAGCATGGCATGTGATGTTCATGATTTGCAGGGTGATAAAAAGTCGCAACAAATCAGAAGCAAAAATATGGGGTCAAAATCTCTTCAGTGCCAGCTATTAACAGAACACTTTCATTGCAGAGAGGTTTCTGAGGTGGAGCAGCCTTTCAAAAACAACTTCTACCACCCTGTCCTTGTGTTTTGCAGTGACATCTCCCTGTCCCACCCTGTCCCAAAGGATGCCCTGGGCCAGGGCTGCTGTCCCTCTGTAGGGTCAGCAGAGCAGCAGGACAGGAGCCCCAGGGGCTCGTGGTGACCTTGGGGCACACATTGCCATCAGCAGAGAGCAGAGCTAAGCACAAATCCAGAAAGGATTTGTTTTGCTCAGCCCCTGAGCTGCTCACTGCCACAGGATATCGGAGTAGACACAGCTTGGAAAAGAATTCAGGGAGATCCCCATGGGATGGATCCATCAGTGACCATGAATAGCAAGGACACACCAGCAGCCTCCAGATGAGGAAATCCCCGTGCTGGAACTCACCAGAAGCTGGGAGAATATTCAAGGCACTGCTCTTAGTTTGTCTTTTATTTTGTGGCATTTCCCTCAGTGCCTGTTGCTGTCTGTCAGAGGAAGCAGACCTGATCCTGTGTGGCCATTCCGACCCCTTTGCACATGGCTAAATGCTTTGAGCCCTAAATGTGCTGTCCTGCTTAGTGGGAAGAGGATTTAGAGCTAGAGGCATTTAGGAACTCACCCTCCCTTCCAAAAAAAAAATTGTTTTCCTTCACCTTGAGGGAGCTGAAAATTCTTTGCCTTCCCCAATGGTGTAAGTGAGACAAAAGGACCTTTATTGTTGTGAGCACCTGCTAATTTTAGAATGAATTGAGGGGGAAAGGGATGTTCCATTGGCCTCAATCCCTGGAATCAAGAAATTATAAGAATGCTTGTAGCTGTGCTGTGCATCCCATTCCTCAGGAATCTGCTGTTCAAACAGACTCTTCACCTCCAGTTTTGCTTCCATTCATGATGTGACATCAGTGCTTTGGTTTTCCTTGTAATTCCTGACATTTTGCCATTGCTAAAGCCATGGGGATATTGCAAATACTGACCTAATGCTTAATAAGGGCGTTTGAGGGGATATATTAGTGTGTATATGTATATATCTATATTTTTAATATATATATTATATTTATAGAAATTTTATTTTTTATATCATTCTGTTCCTAACAGCAAGATACTTAAGGCACATCCAAATGCACAGAGACAGCACTCCCATTTTTCTCCTGAGATACATTTTGCTGTCATTTGTGTAACCTTTCTTTTCAGTTTGTTAATCAATTACACTTCGGGCTTCATCAGAGGGGTCCAAAGTGTAACAGCAGCCACTATTGTTGCAAGGGAAGGAACAAATTGATTGATGGTGGGTAATCAAAGTAATATAGAGACTTGGCATAGGCAATATTTACTTTACATCTGTCACTGAAGATATTTTACTGCCAATCAGTGCCTTCAGAAGGCTGCCTGGAACAATAGAGGTCTTTCTACTTAATTCCTCCTATTGACTGGGGCTTACACTGACAAAGTTCACTTGCTATGTAATCCTCAAGGCATGCACTGGCTGCTGCAGCCAAGTTTTGAGATATATATCCCCCTGTGTCAATGAATTGGAAAAAAGCAGCTCTTTGGAGCCAAAGCATTGAAGGTGGTCCCTGAAACACGGCCCACGACAGCGTTCAATTGGCGTTGTTGGCTTTGGAGGTGTCAAATTGATAGGAGAGCTTACAGGAACCCTCCCTGCAGCTGCTGGAGATGTGAAAGGCCTTTGATGGTTCACTGGTGACCACTGTTTGCAGGTCAAGTCTGGCCAGGAAGATCCTCTGCAACAACAAAGGAGGGGCGCTGGTGGGAAGCGGGAGGAGGGGGTCATTTTTCTCCATTTCTCTCTGGTTTTTTGGGTGTTTTTCCCTCTCCTTTTTTCTGTTCTGTCAGTCCTGCTTGCTGCAGAGAATGGTGTTTACAAGATGAGTCAGAGTAGCCACAGACCAGGGCTGGAGTGGGGGAGCAAGGAATCTGGGAAAGAAAAACTCCTTGTGCCGATTTTTGGGTGCCAGGGTGCGTTGGATGCCCAGTGCCAGCAGCAGAGGGGTGACAGCCACAGCCCTGTCACCTCAGGGGCTGGCTGGGGACACGAAGCTGCCTTCACCCTTCCTGGGTAAGGTGAGGAGCTGGTGAGAACAGGGGATGTCCCTGTCAGCTGGAAGTCATTGGTACCTACAGCACATTCCACTTCCAGACACCAACTGCCCTGACCCTGACCTAGACCCATCAGACCAGGGCAATGGCTGTAGGCTGAGGGAGGGTGGATTTAGATGGGGTATTGGGAAGGAATCCTTCCCTGTCAGGCTGGGGAGGCCCTTGCACAGGTTTCCCAGAGCAGCTGTGGCTGTCCCTGGATCCCTGGCAGTGCCCAAGGCCAGGCTGGACATTGGGGCTTGGAGAAACCTGGGACAGTGGAAGGTTCCACCATTGCAGGGGGTGGAACTGAAAACACATTTTTCCCTGTTTTATTTGCAGGTCTCCTGGACATCCACCCACAAGGATTTGGTGCACATCTTGTCTGTAGCTGGTGCTGACTCAGTTCCCAGTTTCCTGGTTTCCCAGTTTCCCAGTGCTCCTGTCACTTCATTCCTGTGGCAGTTCATCTCCTGGGTTAAGCACCAGTTGAGAGCCTTTGGCTCACAGGCTTTGCAGCTCCTTCTCACACAGCAAAATCAGACCTCTGCCCTCCTTAAGGCACACTCTGAACTGTATAACCCACTTCTGCTGAGGACTTATCAGCCAGATTGCAATGTTTTAATGACTCTCAAATTCAGTGGAAGAAGTTACATCATCTTCATACTTTAAAGAGCAAAGAGGGTCTAGACCTTGTTGTCCTAGAGGTTGTTCTTAGTGACAATCTTCTGTCTCACAAAAGGCAATTTTCCTGCATGCACTATATATATCTCCCAAATATCCTCAAGAGAGTTGAAAGTGAAGCACCAGTGGGGTTTCCTGGGTTTCAAGACCCTCTGCTCCAAATAGATTCTATCCTCTTTTTGATTATTATTATTTTTTAAAGAGTGGTGGGATAGCAAAGGGGAAAAAAAAAAAATAATCCTGGATCTCTTCCAAAATAGCTAGCTAACTTCCAAGACATGTCTGTCAGTAGGCTTGCTCTGGAATTTCCTCTGCAGTTACTGGAGGGTTCAATTTTTCCATAAAACCTGGTATTATGTAAGGGGCACTGACAAATGTTTCCAGTTGGACCCTGGGATTGCAGATGCATTTGACAAGAGGTAACAACCCAGGCTCCCAAATCTCTGCAGTCACCCTGGAGCCAGAGCACACTTGTAGCTCTTCTGCTTCTCCATGGATCAAAAAGAACCAGAATTAAAGGTTGGAGATTTAACCAGATGATAGCGGAGACAAAAAGAATTCAATCGGATTTAGGTGCATAAATGACAACACAGTGACAGGACAGGGTTATCACAGCACCTGGAGCCTTGGAGCACATTCAGGATTGTTCTGAAACGTCCCCAGGTCTTGCAGGTCTGTGTGGGTGGGGGATTTCAGTGTCAGAACACTTTTCAGGGAAGGCCTGGCATGGCAGAGGGTGTTTGAGGGTCGGGGCTGGGGAGCATGTGTGGGAAAGGCTGACACTGTGCTAGGTCTGGCCACAGCCTCTGCAGTCACACTGGCCTCCCCAGGAGCCAAATCCAGCTTCTAATTAGGCAGGGGAAAATGAAAGGACACTGGCATCTGCTCTGCAGCTCAGAAGAAGCCTGGTGTGCAATCAGATGTGAGTATATGTAGGAGCACTCCTTCTGTAAAACCCACCCACCTGTGAGCATCAATACGGTTGGAAAAAATGGAATTATATGGGGTAACTACAAAAAAATGGGGATAGCTGTCCATGATTTACTGCTCACATTCTGGAATAGCAATAGACTTAGCTGAAAGGACTGAGATGGAGACCATTTTAGCATATTTGTTAAGGACAGGGACACAGACACACAATATTGCATTACTTTCCAGCAGCTGATGCCTTCAGTGTAGCTCAGGATGGGTTTTTTAATGTGCAGTGACACTTTGGTGTGTCATAGATGTGCCTCATTTCCAGAATGTGTTTGTCACCTGCCACTCCTATGCCCTGTCACAAACCCTACGGACCCTTCACACCACCCTTGGGCTCTGTCTCCTCTTATGCCTGGGACCATCAAGGAATCACAAAATGGTTTGAGTTGGAAGAGACTTTTATAGGTTACTGAGCCCGACCCTCTGCAGTGAGCAGGAACATCTTCCATTGCATGAGACTGCTCAAATCCCCATCCAATTCTGGAATTTTCCAGAGATGGAACCTCCATCCCTTCTCAGGGCAACCCACACTGGTGTTTCACCACCCTCATTGTAAAAACTTCATCGTCACCCTCAAGGATGCTCCATCATTTGGCAGCTTCTGGGGATGCCAGACTCACCTTTAAAAGTGAGCAAAATGTGTTTTAATCTGCAAATCCATCTGAGCTCCCTGCAATACCCTCCAATATTTCCAGTGTCAGCCCAGGATGAGAAACACAGCAACGAAATGGGGTAGAGAGGGAATATTTGGGAATATATTCCAGGGAATGCCGGAGACCTTTCCATGATTCCGTGGAGATCAGGGATCAGTCTGAGGGGAGGAAAGGGTGAAGGGAGCTGCCTTGCTGATAGGTAAAAGGTAAAAGTTCACAAGTCCACACGCACAGATGCCGAATATTTCATGAACTTGGAGGGATTCGGTTTCAGATCACGCTGCTGGAATGCAGCCCTGGCTGCAAAGACTCAGAGCAGAAGGGATGAGGGGGTGACAGAGCCAGGGTTGCACTCAAGCTCTTTGCACGCTCAGGAGATGGTGGAAAAGAAGAGAAAAAGGGGATTATTGGAGTGGGATGGTGATATCCTGGTAGGTTCTCCCAATGGAGGGGAAGGGGAGTGCAGGGAAACGTTGCTGGCTGCGTTTGCAGCAGCTCATGCTCAAGTTCTGGTGGTTTTATTGATCCCTCAGGGAGCAGACTTGAGCCTTTCCTGTCTGGATCTACCTGGAATCCATGCCCAAATACCTGGTCTTTGTAGGTTGCTCAACCAGCTGAATCTAGTTAAAAATCAATGGCCATTTCTTCCCTCTGAATAAATAATTGTAATTCATGTGGTCATAAACGATTTTTTTCCCCCTAAGAAAGCTCCCCTTGATATGCAGCCACTGGTTGTCAAACAGAGGCTTGTTTCCTTTCCTGTTAATAAGTCCTGTCTCTTTTTTTTCCTGAACCAGGCTTTTTGGGGCATTACATCACCATGCACCAAGTTGTGTCAAGGCTGGATGGAGATAATTCACATCCTGTCAGGTCTGGCATAAGAGAGTGGGCGACCTTCCAGCAGGGAAAAATATGAAAGGGAAAGTAAAATGGATTTATTCTTGTGTAAATGAGGGCCAGGGAATACCTGACAGATGGATTTGGGAGGTGATTCAGGAAGAAGGTTACGTGTTTAATTCTGTTCACTTTTTGCTCCCCTTCACCTCGACTAATAATGCCTTAAAAGCTTTGTGTCATGGCCAATTGTCATCTAAATACCTACAGGGAGTTACACCTACATTATTGCTCCTTGGACAGTGAACGCATTTGGGTTCTGTTCTGCCAGTTCATTGCAAAATGGGAAGGTAAAAAAATGACCTAAAAAGTGATCAGAGCCAAAAGTTGTGACCCATAAACGACAAAATGAAACTGTTCAGTCAGAATTGTAAAATCACAGAATGGTTTGGGTGGGAAGGGAGCTCAAAGCTCATCCAGTGCCACCCCTGCCATGGCAGGGACAGCTCCCACTGTCCCAGGCTGCTCCAAGCCCCAGTGTCCAACCTGGCCTTGGGCACTGCCAGGGATGGAGCCACAGCTTCTCCAACCTGTGCCAGGGCCTGGCCACCCCTACAGGGAACAATTCCTTCCCAAGATCCCTTCTAAATCTATCTTTGTTCAATTTGAAGTCTTTTCCCCATTTTCTATCACTCCATGCCCTTGTCAAAAGTTTCTTTCCTTCCTTTTTCCAGAAGAATTATTCTGCATTTCCTTAGAGTTTCACAGCCACTGTGCCACCCTCATTATTTGGAAACTTTTACAATTTTTAATTTGAGCCTTTCTTGCTGCAGTGCAGTCCCACTTTTTCTTGTCCCCACCACTTCAGTCTCTGTGAATGAAGTTTTTAGGTTTTCAGACCTAAAACATAGCTAGTATGGAAAACCTAAAGCCTAATTATAGTCCCATTTTAATTAATGAACACCTACTATGAATTTAACTAGATTCAGGATGAAGCCAAAGCCTGAAACCTGCTCTTACTCCACAGTTACCAGAAACAGGCGACCAGAAACAAGAATTTCAGATTCTGTTGCCCATGTTTGTCCCTCAGGGCTCTGCTCTGCAATTAAAATAAGGAAGAACTGAAAAGTCACACTTTATAAAAGTGACCGTAACTTTGCATCGGGCCAGTTTGAATTACAAGCTGTGATGACTTGGAATAAATCCCTTTTCTGGAGATATGTCTCTGATATTTAAGGTGTGGGATCTCTGCTCTGTTCTGCCCTGAGGTCTCCTCTGTAACAGTGTAAAATCAGTGAAAACTTCAGCATTTGGGGAGATTTACTCTGGGTTTATGGTAAGTAAAGGAGAAGCATCATTGCACATGAATCTTAACTCAAAATAAATTTACTAAGTGCTTTAGTACTTCACATTTGGCCTCGAATTACTACTGTGTGACAAGATTTGAGGGCATGTGAAACAGGAGCAGCTTCAAAATGAAAAATCTTGCAAGTTATTTCTATTTCATGTTGCTACAAACTCTTCAGAGTCCTCCACATCCTTTTGGTTTCTGATTTTTAATGAAGCCATCATAAACCCACAGCAAATTTAGCTCAAGGAATTCCAATAAAGCCTTTAGGAAAAAAAAAAAAACCTTCCAACATACTATATCTGAAATGACAAGTGTGTTATTACAATCAAATGCAGACTGACTAATGTTTATTTGGGGTTGGGGAAAAATGGATTTTAATTCATGACAGCTGATTTTTATACTTTTTTTTTTTTTAAGAATAAGAATTATTTACCTGTCTGAACCAAATTATGTTGTTTGAATTTGAACATTTAAGGATGAAAATGCGACTGAGAAAGGTTATCCACCCATTTTAACATAAAAACCAGTTGAACAAAGAGCCGTGTATTTAAAAGTGAAAACAAAACTCTGTCATTATTGCTTGTGGAGAAATGTGCAAAATTAAGTAAAGGCAACGGAAACGTGGTTTTTGCATGTGCAGCAAATAGGGGTATTTCATGGTGGAACTTTTCACTACCTCATTTCAGGCACTTTATTGCTCCTCCAATTTCATTTTCTGTGTAATTTGACAAAATTACAAGTTCCTTCCCGCCCAAGGATGGCTTTGCTTTCAAACTGTAAATGTGTAATTTCAAGCTCCAGCTTCATAATGCACCTTTAAAACAAATTGAAGCCAGATTGCCCCAGCCAAGGAGTCGTGTTGGAAATGAATAAAGGTTCCTTGCAGAAGGGTCTGTGTCTGTTCTTGTACCAAAAAACAAGTGGGCTCCACATCTGATGGCTTTGCTGTTGACCACCACAGGCTCTCACTCTGTTATTCATTAATGTGTCCATTAAAAAAGCCTTTTTATTATGATTAAGCTTTCACACCTACATCCTGACACAGAAAGCATACATTTTTTACAAATGGTACAGAAATTATCCACCTTCCTTATTCTGTCTGTTCAGTGATGCTCAGCTGAGCCATTGGAAGATATTCCTAGAAGTACTATTGGCAGAAAAAGCTGCTTTTCTCACTGAAATAAATGTACTGGAAATACTAATGAGTGGGCAAAAACCTTTCCAAGAAATATCCAAGCTGAAGGATGCAGGACCATCATCTCCTGGCAGTGGTGAGGATCAATATTTGTTCCCAAACCTGCTATCAGAGGTGAGCCCCAGTCTTGTGCTCCAAACTGGGATCTGGAGAACCACGAGTAATTTGTGAGCACAATTAATGTTGCAGGTGCTGTTTCCATCATTGATATTGTTCCTATCATTTAAATAAAATTGCAGAATATTCTGGGATGGAAGGGACCCACATGGATCATCAAATCCAAGTCCTGATCCTGCACAGCCCCATCTCCAAGAGCATTGTCCAAACAACTTCTGTCCTCCCCAAAAAAGGGGGGGAAAAACTAGTTTTAATCAGGTAAAATGCAGGTTTTCTCTACTTGGGAATGTGCTCAGGTCTGCTCTGAGTGCTTGGGCTGAATCCCTGACCTCTGGGTGCACACAGGGTGGTCTGACAGCCACCACAGTGCTCGGGGACCTTCTCCTGACACTTTCTTCCCTATTTCAGCACCTCTCTTTTGGGTCTCAAAGGATGTGATAGAGTGGGAAGCGGGGCCTGGGAGTTCGTGGAAGGATTTTCCCCTCGTCCCCAGATGCTTTTTTCAATTAAATAATCTGTAGGCTCAGGAACTGCTGGTGGATTTACATACCATTAAATATCCCTGGGTGTGGGTAATTGAAAAATGTGAGGAGTGAAGCATAAATCTGTTAAAAAACCCTCTACAGAACCTGCTTTGGAGATTATTACTTAAGTCAAGGATATTAAAACTATGCTGAGGTTATTGGCTAATCCACCAGTGGGATTTCCTACAATTCTCCAACAGATAAAAAATAAGGTGATCCCAACTGGCCTCCAGCTCCCTTGTGTCAAAGGGAAGCCTGTTGTAATTACAGGAGACAGAGAAAAGAAAGATTTGATTTAATTTAGCAAAAGACCAGGACAGCATCAATATCCTGGGGGAATTGTTTTTGCTTTAGACATTTGTAAAAAATTAGAATTTGTGGTAATGGCACTTACTTATACCTTTCTTTCCTCCCCCAAAATAACTGTAAAAGCTTCAAACCTGGATTTTACGCCCTCAGAAGTGGATCTGCAGCAGGTCCATAGGTCAGTCTGCAAGATTTGAGGTGATGTTTTGAACTTTGAACAAGTTACAAATACTTCCTCGAACAGCAAATGCAATAAATATCTCAGCAGAAGAAATTTCTTTGACTTCTTTCCCTGGATGAAGTCCAGGGAAGAAAGTGGGGCCAGAGCCGTTCCATGATGAGGAGGAATTTAAAAAGTCAGCTTTAGGAACCTCAGCAGAAAGCTCATTTCAGGCTTCGTGTGAGTTTTTGATGAACATTTAAGGTGTCTTGAGCCATTTTACTCATCCCTGTTAAATTGGGGCTGCATCTGTTAAACCTGTCAGCCGTAAATGTGAAAAGCAGAAAAGCCCCTGCTGAAGGTTTGAAACCAGTCCTTATTTATCACTTTGGGTGGAATCGAGGGCTTGTTTTCCTTCTGTCTGGACATGTCACCTACAAGATCTCCTCAATCCTCCATCCTTCGCAGTTTGGGTTCGCATTTGGTTGGAAATTTGTCTCCAAACTCGGTGGGGTGGGCTGGGATCCCCAGCTTCCATGACAGATATTCCTTTCAGAGTAAACAGATATTTGTGTTACATTTATGAACAGTGAATGATGAAGGGGGAGTGACACACTTTCCTTGATGTGCTTTGTCACCCAGAGCTGTTCGAGCTCAGGGCAGTCAAATTAATTTAGGCCTGCAAAAAAGTGAGTGATGGGCCCTTTTCTCTGAGGTAAAGAGATATTTGTAGTGGCATGAAGCAAGCTGGGAACATTTCTTGTAAGATTGCCCAAAGGAAATAGCACCGTGAACAACTGGCTTTTTGTAGGGAAGACTACATTAAAAGGAAAAAAAAAAAAAACCAAACCCAACAACATAGTCTAAAACTATATTTATAAAAAAAGGGGGAGAAAAAAAAAGATGACATATTTTTTCAAGTCTTGCTGAAACGCCTGAAAAGTTTCCCTGTGACACTAAAATGATCTAAGTCATGTCTCCAAAGAGTAGCTCATCATTTCTCAGACAACAGCAGGAATTTGTGGCTGACCTCCTGAGGGAAATGGTCAACTTTCTCCATCTTTCCTCTCCATGCCAATGTTTGCCTTTAATTTATGTTGGTCAGTTGAAAATGGAAAGTTCAGTACCAAAGCTCAGCTAAAGGGGGGAAAAAAACCCAGCCTGAGAAAGGCCTTGTTTTGTGGGATATGTTTTCCACAGCACCCTGGTTTTACCCAGGCTGTTTCCCTGAGTTTTCCAGCCTGTTTCTCACCCTGGTGCTGCACCATCCCAGTGCCCTCCCCAGATGGAGAAATGAAAGGCTGCAGTAATTGAGGTCAGTTGTCGTTCCTGCTGACTGTTTGCAAAGGGTTTTTTTACAAGCTGTCAGGCCACCTCCATCTGGTAGAGAAGCTCCACATCTCTCCCAGCCAGGGCAGCGTGTTTTCTTTCAAAATATCGCGGAGGAAACGTGTTGCTTCAGGAAAGATGCAGGGAATTCTCAATGAAAGCCAGGGAACTTGGATTTCATGATGGGCATTGGTCCCTCAGCCTCTTGTAGATCTGGAGGTTTAATAGATTTAGTAGTAACTGTCCTGTAGATTTGTAGAATTAAAATTCTACAATTTAATTTAATTCTACAATCCAATTTAAACACTACCCCAAAGTAGCACAAGTCATGTGAGTTCCTCAATTAAGGTGAAGAATTAAGGTGCACCAAGAAGACAGCACCCAAAAATGGCACAGGAGAAACTCATGCTCCAGGCCACGAGAAGAAGAGAGGTGAAAAAAGCTGAAGTTTGGGTCTGTTGACTCTGCTTTGGTGGGCTAAGTGTGCGTGCATCTTCCTACACCAAAGGAAGGTCTGAGGGACAGCAGGGAGTTCCAGAGCTACTTCCATGATGCCTCCAGAAAAGCACTGAGGTGTTACCACCCCAGGAAGACACAGCTGCTTCTGCCTTCACCAGGCTGATATTTAACACCAGAGCAGATGGACGCTGATTTTGGGTGGGCTGAACATGCCCAGCCTCACAGATGACTACAAGAAACCCTTCTGCTCCGACCTCTTTGAAAGCTCCCTTAAAAAACAACAATTCAAAAAAGCAATGAGAAACTGATTGAGCTGCAATCTACAGGGCAAAGGTGATTAATAATTTGTGATGAGTGAAAGATTTTGTGTCACTGGAAGGAGCATCACAGTGATGCTGTTTGCCTGACAACACAAGGCACAAGTTTTGTCAAAGACAATTTAGAAGGAAGGTTTGAGATTTGTGTTCTAGCACAGTGTGGAACAGATCTCCATCCTGCAGATATTTATTATTTTTTGCAATTCCTTTTCTATCAGTAGCCTGCTTTTTGTTTATTTCTTTATTTTTCTGGTGAGGAGCCTTTATCAACCCGTGTGAGGTTTTTATCATTTCCAAAAGGCTGTTTTTGCAAACACAGTTTCCAAAACTGGAGAAATATAGAAATTTAGATTTTTCTTCCAGAAAAAGGTATTTACAGGCATGGCAAACATAAATGCCATTTAAGTTGAGTTTAAAATATTATTTATGCTAAGACAATCCCTTGAATGCAATTTCCACTTGGGAGAGACCATACTCTCCTGAAAAGATGAATTTTTCAGCAGGTCACACACTTTATGGTCCCAATGAACAATCCCAAATTGTGTAAACATGAATAGCAGAGGGGTTGGGTTGTCTGTTTGCCATCTGGTGGTTTGTTTTTTCCCCTTCACCCCGGGCACATCATGCTGTCTCATGCTTTTCCACACCCAGGACGTTGGAAAGAAGTTGTTCAACAGTTCAGCTCCTGCCAGAATCTCTCAGGCACGAGCTCATTTCCAGGGCTTCCACCAAAGATTTCCACTACCTGACACCTCACTGGACTTTCTCCCCGATCTGGAAACATCTGGACTTCCCTGCAGTGCACATCTGGATGAGGCACAGCTGCTGGAGGGTCACTCCCAGCCAGGGAAAATCAGAGATGTTGGGAAGATCTCAGAGCACCAGGCAAACACGAAACCCTACAATCATCAGTCCAGCCATGGTGGGCTCCTTCGTGGCTGAAAGGTTTCAGCTTTTTCCCATATGATCAACCCTTGGCACAAGCTCCAAATGTATCAAACTGAATTCACCTTTAACCCCTCAGGTTTCCTGGGTTTTTTCCTAGGAAAGAGTCTCCAGCTGGTGAGGGGAAGAACAAGATGCTCACATTTCCCAGCAAGACCAGAGAGAGGATGTTCCACACCCTGCACTGGCTCCTCCATCCCTCCTAAACTCCAAAGCTCAGCTGAAGCACAGCAGGCTCTGAGTCCTGCAGACCACAGGGCTCTGTGAGTGAGGAGGAGAACTCTCAGAATTTTGGGCCAGATCTGGAATGACGTGTTTTATACACAGATTGCTGGGAATGGCCAACTTTTCCCAGCTGGGAGTGGGCAGAGGGTGCTCCTGTAGGCCAGGGTGTCTGTGCATTGTCTGTGACAGCCCTGGCAGTAGCAAGTTGGGCCCTGTATATGAAATATGGTATTTTCACACATCCAGGGAATGCCACAATAAAACAAGGAACTGGTGCAGTTTACGACTGGGCCTCATGCTGAGTCCAATTAAACCTACTGTTTCCAATCAGGTTTAATGTGAGGATAAAGTGAATGCTCCCTGAGATTTGGAGGAGGATAATTTGTCAGTAATAATAAGTGTAGACAAACAGGATGTTCCACAGTGCAGGGGCCTGATTAAAACCAAATGTGTTTCCAGGGATCCTCTCGAAACTCCTGGCAGCCAACTCAGCCAGCCTTGCTTGCAACTTACAGCAGTTCTTTTGCAAAAGCTTGCAGCCTTTGCAATTCTTCCCAAATCCCATGGAAAAAAAATCAGAGCCAGGCCATTGGGTCACCCAAGAGCCATCTCTGTGCATTGCTGTTGGTTTTTGAGGTTTTTTATTCAGAGTGTGTTTCAGCTTTATAACCTGTCAATGCAAGGACATCCTAACAGGAAAGGGAAAATGTCTTGGATTTTCAGGCTGGCCCTATCCTACTTCCTGACAAGAGCCTGCCTAGCTGGTCTTAACATTGGCAAAAATGCATTTCCTGATCAAAAATGGGGTTTCCTACAAGAGGTGAATTCTTTCTTGATGAACTTTACCATAGAAACAAAACTAAAAAATCCCTTCAGTTTCGGCAGAGTTTATTGAAAAGAAACGAGGAAAGTTTTAAACTATCCCAGACTTCAGGTTTTAAATTAGACTTGAGATCACTCTAATAACCTTTTTTCTTATTTCCTAGCAAAGGATTTTCTCACTTTTTGGCCAGATGGGAGCCAGGGTACCTCAGCGCTCGTTAGTCAAGTTACAGTCCCTGGGAAATCAGCGGTTACCTGGTGCTGGAGAGCTGCTTTTGTTTATTAGAGACAACCAGCCTGAGGTCAATGTGCAGAGCACTTAACATACTAACAAACCACTAATTAACCCGACACAGAAGCAGGAGCCCGTGCCCAAAATGTGTCTCCAATTCTCCATCTCCGCGTGCCTCCAGCAGCACAATGGATTGTGTGTGGAGCAGGGGCGGTGGCACGGACCTGCCGCTGCTGCAAGTTCCAGAAATCTGGGTTGGGATGGGGGAAATCTCTGAAATAAATGCAGCCCTGGGTGTTGTGTACTGCTGATTTTCCCTGTATATAATCACCTCCTCAAGCACATTCTTTGGGGCTGTAATCTCTATTTCAAATTTACCTTTGCCTTAAGGGTGGTTCAGATTTACCGGAATTTTTCTGTCTGGACCCTCTCTCTCTATCTGCCCTGGTGGCACTTGCTTTTTTCAACAACAGGTTATGGGAATCACTGCAATCCTCAAAAATATGGATTCTGTAGGTCTCAATGGTTTTTTGGTGCCTTATTTCCAATAACAGAAACCTCCATTACTTCCTGACATCTCATTCCTTAATGACTTCTTGTTAGGAAGGTCTGATGAGTTCTTTCCAGTCCCCCCAGGACCAAATATATATTCTGATATTTAAAAATATACTTTATATATATGAACACAGTTAATAAACCCCATTCTAGGCTATAAACAGGGAGACAACCCCAACACTGGAATCCCAAAGACTGTTGTGGGTGAATTCCCATCAAAAATGGAGCGCACATAGAAAAAGGTGGAAGTTTTGAAGTCCCAAAATGAAGCTCTGGTGTGGTTTTGGGGCATGTCCCCAGTGAAGTGGCCTTGCTGGAAAAAGGCTGCACAGGCACTGAGGGGTTTATTTCAGTCTCAAAATGGGTGGAAAACTCTCTCCTTTCTTTCAGCCTGGAAAAAAAAAATGCAGGTGAATTCACAGGGTTGAAAAGGCCTGAAAGAAATCAAACTTTGGAAGAAGATGTTTTGGGGTACCTGAAGATTTGTATGTCTCTGGCATAAAAAAATAGAATTTTCACAAAACTAGGAATTGAGATGGGAAAATGGCACCAATAAAGAAAAGAAAACACATCCTAAATGGGAGCATGGAGAGAAAGAGGCCGCAAAACAGGGATGCCAGTCTGACACAGTCATGCCTGACTCTTTCCTGACAGAAGTGACAGTGGCCAAGATGTCCTTTCAAACAGCAGCAGCTTCTCCAGAAAGCCCTGGATGTCTCTGAGCAGAGCTGCCCCAGACAAATAAACCATTTGATTTAATTTAGAGCCACAGCTTGTTCCCAGGGAAGGGTAATTGGATCCAAGGCAGAGAGCTGGGAAGGGGGCCTGAGATGAAACAAAGGAGGCAGCTCTGCTGCTTGGGATCCTCCTGTCCTCCAGTGGAAATTTCTTATGGAACAGAAGGGAACAGAACCCCTTCTCCAAACAGCAGGGCAGCCTCTGTGACCTAATTTCCTGCCACTGTTCCCTCTCCTCTGATAATGGGGAAGAACGCTGCTTTTCTCCTCCCACAACTAAACAAACAAAGCATGGAATGAGTGGGAATGTTTCATGCCAAAAGCCTGCAGAAGGAGAGCTGCTCTGGCCTGGAGACCTGTGCAGACAGAAGGTGAGAGCAGGGTTATGAGGTGATTGTTTCTGCTGCTGCTGTCCTGCAGCTCCCAAGCTTGCTGCATCCTGATGTTCTGAGAGCTTCCCTGGAGTGGTGAGGAGCTGGGAAAGAGGAGAAGCCGCCTCTGACAGGGAATGGAGCAGCAGGAGAGGCTGAGGGAGCTGGGCAGGGGCTCAGCCTGGAGAAAAGGAGGCTCAGAGAGGCTCCTGTGGCTCTGCACAGCTCCTGACAGGAGGGGACAGGTCCCAGGGAACAGGGACAGGAGGAGAGGGAACGGCCTCAGGCTGGGCCAGGGCAGGCTCAGGGTGGGTATAAGGAGAATTTCCTCACAGAAAGGGTTATTGAGCATTGGAACAGCCTGCCCAGGGCAGTGGTGGAGGGATCTAAATGTGGTAAAGGTGTCACAGGTGGGGATGTGGGTCAGAGGTGTTCACGGCGGTGCTGGAGGAATGGTTGGACTCGATGGACTCGATGACCTGAGAGGTCTTTTCCAACCCAAATGCCTCTGGGGTTCCATGCTTTGCCTCCTCCCTCCCTGACTCCAAAGAGCTTTGGAGGAGGACAGTTGGGTTTTCAGCTGTTGGCCATTGTCACCTTCCACTGGTGCCCAGTAAAAGTAAAAGTGACATTTGGGGCCTGGGGTGGGCTGGGAGGTGGAATTGAGGCCCTGGCTGTGGTGCCAGGGGGTTGTGGCAGCCCCGTGGGTGGTACCATGGACAGTGTGCCCATCGTCACATGGCGCTGTTCGGTGAGTGAAAACCTGACATTAAAAAATAAAAAAAAAAAAAAGGGAAAAAAAATCTAAAAATATCCCATCCCAACACATGGTCACAGGCTGATCTTGGGACTTGCAAAGAGCCTGGAAAATGATATCAGTGTCTGAATCTGATTTGAGTCTTCTTGGGTCTTCCTGACCCAGAGTAATTCAACAGTGACCTTTCCTTGAGCTGTCACCACTTAGAAACAGCTGCGGAGCAGAGCTACATGGATATATCCACAAGATAAGGCATTTGCAGCTTTTTTTCTCTTTTTTTTTTCTGTTTTGGGATCAGGAGAGAAGTAATAACACTGGTTTGTGGTGTTGTTTGATGGGGTTGTTTTTCATTTGAATATAAATTATCACTATTTTCCTCTCTCCTTCTCCTCGCTGCACATCATTAAACACTCAGCTCTGGACTGCTCTTCCCCACACCTCTCAGATGTGTCATTTACTCTGTTGGAAAGAAAGAAAAATCCAAGACTATTCAGGATAAAAAAACAGTTGTTTGAAATTCTAAGGCATAATTATAAACATTTCCCTCAATGCTGGATTTCCTTTTTCTAAGCAAGTGCTGTCACTGTCATTGCTTTCAGTCTGGGCAGAGTTCTTGTAACTTTATATACTTGTTTTGTAACTGTGACTGGTTTAAAATTCAGAGTGAGGATGGTAGGAAGCAAATTGGAGATGTTTTTTCCTCTTTTTTTTCATTGATTGTTTAAATTTCATACCCCTGAATAATGGAGCTGGTTCCTGTTCACAAGAACATTTTCTCATTTTATATTCCCACCTCCAAAACCAGTGCTCAGCCTGGGAATTATTTTAGGAAGATTACTTTTAATAAGATCCATACAGTTATAAAACACCATCAAAATATATTAACTCTTCTCTAGTCCTTTGCTTTAGGCTGGAATTCTCTCTGCCCTGTCATGCCTGGAAAATTAAAAATATGTTTTAAAATATTCTGCTTTGTTCTCATGAGAGAAAAAAGGTGTTTGCTCCAGAAGGCTTCTGATTTATGTTGTGTTTTTTAAATTTCTTTTAAATAAACGAGGGGAGGTGTCACGGAGCCGCTCAGCAATGTGCTTGGCGAAGGTGGAAGTTGCATTTAAATCTCTTTTTCCGATTTTTTTTCCGAAGGAAAATGCTCCGGGAGGCCACTAGAGGGTCCAGCTCGGAGCAGGCTGCAGGTGGAGCACCCACCCTGCTCCCGGCTGGAGGCTGCTCCAAGCCCATCCCCAGGTCAGAAAACACCTGGGAGAGGAGAAAAGGAGGAGATCAGTCGGGAAATTTATCCTAATGATCGTCAGAAAAGGGTCAATTGTTCCTCACTTCAGTTAATTTGAAGATGGGCGTTTTTGGGAACCAGAATTGCTGCTCCTTCTCGTGGCTCTTTTCTTCTCCCTTCTCATTCCTTAAGAAGCTCTCTGGAGTTTTAAATTTCAGTTTTGTTTTAGTTTTGAGCGTTTTTCTTACAACTCAAGGGATAATATATATATATATATATATATATATATATAAAATATAATTATATATATTTAATATATAATATATAATGTATAATATATAATATATAATGTATAATGTATAATATATAATATATAATATATAATATATAATATATAATATATAATGTATAATATATAATATATAATATATAATATATAATATATAATATATAATATATAATATATAATATTATATATAATGTATAATATCTATTAATATAATATATGTAATATATTATAATATTATATAATGGAATATAATATAGTATGATTAATATAATTATATTATATTATATTATATTATATTATATTATATTATCACGTAGAGCCTTTGAATTCCAGCTGGCTTGTGCTGCACTGAACAAATCAGCCTGAAATACAGAGTGGCAGCGAAATTGATGCCTTACTTCAATTTTTTTTTGCCCTTTTTTGTTTGGAAAGCACGGAATTATCTGAAATGGACCCTTTTGTGGGAGGCTGTGTGCTAACACCATCCAACACGACAGGGAGTCCTCAGGGGCGTTGAGGATCCCAAACTGGGACAGCAATAAACCACTTATTGGCCCATTCGTTCCTTTTTGGCACCTTTGCCAAGACCAAATGCAGGGGAGGACCAGAAAGGGAGAGGCTTTTATGGGAGCACAGAAGGGAGCTGTCAGAAATGCCCTCGGGAATGCCATTTTGGGCCAGAAAACCCTCCTGTAGTTCAATTTTACTGATCAACTTCCTGGGAATGCCATTTTGGGCCAGAAAACCCTCCTGTAGTTCAAATTTACTGATCAATCTCCTGGGAATGCCATTTTGGGCCAGAAAACCCTCCTGTAGTTCAAATTTACTGATCAATCTCCTGGGAATGCCATTTTGGGCCAGAAAACCCTCCTGTAGTTCAAATTTACTGATCAATCTCCTGGGAATGCCATTTTGGGCCAGAAAACCCTCCTGTAGTTCAAATTTACTAATCAATCTCCCAGGGATGCCATTTTGGGCCAGAAAACCCTCTTGTAGTTCAATTTTACTGATCAGTGTCCCAGGAATGCCATTTTGGGCCAGAAAACCCTCCTGTAGTTCAAATTTACTGATCAATCTCCCAGGGATGCCATTTTGGGCCAGAAAACCCTCCTGTAGTTCAAATTTACTGATCAATCTCCTGGGAATGCCATTTTGGGCCAGAAAACCCTCCTGTAGTTCAATTTTACTGATCAATCCCTCAGGAATGCCATTTTGGGCCAGAAAACCCTCTTGTAGTTCAGTTTTACTGATCAATGTCCCAGCTTACAGCCCTGGGAGTGTTCAATAAACAGGGGCAGATAACAGGTGGGACACGGGGAGGGGGGAGCAGCCCCACACTGTGCCCATCTCCTTTGGCACTTCCATTCCCAGAGCTCCCAGGGGACACCTTGGAAGGTTTGACCTAAAAAATGTCACCTGCAGGACTCAGTGTCCCCAAATCTGGTGCCACGTGCAGCAGGAGGGTGCCTGGTGCTGCAATTCTGCCTGGCACGGCTCTGCTGAGGAAGCTGAGGAGATTCCTGCCCCCAAAGCAGTGAGATTTTAGCAGGGCAGGCCACAAACACCCGACAGCAACTGGCCAGAAACAACCCCAATGGAATATTGTCCTTTTATCAAGAACTGTATCTTTTATCGTCTCTTTCTCACTTCAGTGGCAATTTTTTCCCTGTTTTCTGGGGCTCTGGATTTTGGTTTCATCATGGGGATAGGGGGATAGGGAGGTGATATCCACAGCTTTATCCTCAGAGCTGACAGCTACTGAGAAAAACCTGCTTGTGATGTGGCTCCATTACTCTGGGATTACATTTAGGCATGTAAAATTCCTGCTCCTGCTCCTGAATTCTGTCTGTGCCATGTCATGGAAAGTTATGGCTTGGCTTTCACGGGAATAATTCACTCTGCTGCTGCCCTGCATTCTGCTGCCAGCAGAACTGTCATGCTTTATGGGCAGATCCAAAAGTGCCCCCTTCCATAAATGTACAGTTTGAAAGGAGAGGAAAGGCTCGGGTTGCAGCAGTCCCTGTTTGAAAAGGCAGCTTGGAACACTGATTATTTTCCTTCCTCCTGCACCAGAGCATACCAAAGGTCCCATTTTTCTCCAGCCCCCCCACTCCAAAGGCCAGGCCCCAGTCGGGGCTGGGAGCTTTGCTTGTGTTAAATAAAACAAAACACAGAGAGCTGTTCAGAAAGGATCAATAACAAGTGATCCTTTACCAGGCTGCTCAGCCTTCCCTTTGAAAGCAGGGCTAAAATTTCCATTGATTTCAGCAAGAACCAGGGATTTACCTGCAAGTCAGGGTGGCTTTGGTCTGAACACAGCAGGCTGGGATGTAAATAAAGCTGTGGTTTAATCCTGCACTCTGCCACCAAAGTTGCACCTTGAATAATCCTTTTTTTTTTTCTTCCCTAGTGCCTCACTTTCCTCACCTATAAAAATGAAGACAAATGTTGCTGGTTTTCATATTAGACTTCAAAATTAGAAAATAATTAGGTGAACTAGCAGAATATCTTTCTAGTTATCTCCTGGATTCGATTTTTTCTGCTGTTATTACTTTTGTTAAAATCAGCTGTTCGTGCTCTCTACTCCCCTGCAGTCCACTCGAGCATCCTTAGGTTGGTAAAACTCTACTAAGGAGAAGAACTGAGGATCCAGGATTTAAATTTTGTCAATTCCACTTACTCCATGCAATCATCCATGGATTAGACAAGCAGTTCTGAGGGCTCTCCCAGCTCCTTCCTTGCTGTGACCATCTCCAGGGCCTGATCCCTGTGACACTGGGATCCAAGGGGGACGTGCTGCTGACTTTAATTTGAATTTAGCTGGACCACACAGCCCTGACTCAGCATGCTCCAGCCTCAGTGACTGTTGGCAGGATTGGATCCTATTTTCCATATTTTTTTTTTTAAATATACATAAACTTGCTTTTAGGGACAGCCTGTGTGCATGATGAAAAGATAAACTTCACTAAAAAGAAATTACGGGAAAGACACCCAGGTGTTTTAAAAATGTATGTTAAGACCTCAGTCACTCCACCCGGATTATCTTTTATTTGTTTTGTAGGCAAACAGCAAGATCTTAAGGATTTTAATCCACAGAATTACAACCCACCAAACAAAAACAAGGAAAGGTTTTCTCCTGGCGCATCAAATCGGGATTAAATCCTCCCGTTCCAACGGGGACTAAATAAATATTTCCCTCTGGGAGTTGACACCGCCAGCCTCTCCACACGCTAAGGAGGTGAGTGTGGGTTTAATGGCTGTGTAGATAAGCCCTTATCTAAAGGATACAACTCCACTTTACAGCCTGCACACTTATTTACCAACTGCTAATGCAGAGTGCCTTGGTGGCACTCGTGCCTCGGTGACAACAGCCCCGCTTATCTGGGCCAGGTAGCCCCATTGTAGTCATGCCCCAAACGGCCCCGAACAGGAGTTTTTGGTAAAAAAAAAAAAAAAAAAAAAAAAAAAGCGATTTACAGGGACCTGCTAGGAAAAAAAAAAAAAAAACAAACAAAAAAGGTGTTTTGCTCATGCTTTAAGCGAGCAAAGTTTGCCCCGGGCATTAAAAGCACCGCGCGGCTTCAGCTGAATTTCAGCCGCGTTTGGGAGTTTGTTTGGGTTGCTGGGTCAAAGCGATCACGAAGGTGATTTTTATGATTGTTTTTTGTTCTTTTTGTTCTTTTGCAGAGGAGAAAAGGAGGGAAAAGCCTCTTCAGCCGCGTCCCTGCCGCTGCCGGAGGAGGGATGCTGCCTGCCCAGGCGCCGGGACCTCTCCCAGGTGATGTTTAAGGCACAGAAAAATCTCCTCATGCCGGCTCACAATGGCCACATTGTAAACGCGTCCCTTCCCATCATGTAGGACGTCGGGATCGTTAGTTTTGGCTGGAAATAAAATATATGTATTACACGCAAAGCGCTCTGCTCGCGGGCAGCAAACGCGCGCTGCCGCTGCCATGTTTCTCATTACATTTCCCCTTTGTTCCCAAAAAAAAATGACTGAGTTATTGCATAATGCGGGGATCAAGGAAAAGGGAAATACAGCATGAGGATGGAAACGAAGGCAGCCTGTCAGTTTTAAGCGCAAATGAATGCTCGGTTTCTTTTATAAAGAAATCCCGCTGCAGGACTAATCGTCTGGAAAAAAATTAAAAAATCCCATTCTGACAAGTAAATAGTTTGTTTCCTCCCCATTTCAAACAGCCTTGAGAAATCTCCAGCACCTAGTCAGAGGATTTATTTAAGTTTTCTCGATTCTTGAGTTTTCCCCCCGAATTTTGCGTGCGTGCGTTTTATTAGGTTAATAAAACTCGATTTCCAAGCTTTTGGACGCCTCGGGGGTACAATGAGCTCGGATGTCAAATGCATCAAGCAGCTAATGAAGGGATTTCAGAGGTCTCCAAAGTGTCCATAGCAGCAATTTGTAGCGTCTCATAAAGGTGAAGCCCATTCTGGCTCCAGCGTGTTTTGTCTGACGCTTTTCCGGGCGCTCCAACTCCGATTTGCTGCTTCATTCGGATTTTATGTGGTTTTCAAACGCCCCGGTGTCGCTGTCACAGGGATTGTGGGCAAAGAGACTCAAAGCAGCATCCCCAGGAGAGCTCATGGCAGTGGTACTGGGAAAGGGCAAAAATCCCAAACCTATCGTGCTTTACAGGGATTCACCTGAAGGGATCCAGAGGAGAAAACGGCACAGGGGAAAATCCTTATCCAAGGAAATATTTTACTGTGTAAAGGTCTTGTTGGGAGTGGGGCGGGGGAAGCTGGACTGTTTTTTCTTCTTTTTTTTTTTACTTTTTCTTTTTTTATTTTTTTTTTACTATTTCAATTGAAAATATATCTCTTCTCTCTTGTCTTCTCTTGTCTTCTCTTGTCTTGTCTTGTCTTGTCTTGTCTTGTCTTGTCTTCTCTTCTCTTCTCTTCTCTTCTCTTCTCTCCTCTTCTCTCCTCTCCTCTCCTCTCCTCTCCTCTTCTCTCCCCATTGTTTTTCTTGCCTTTTCTTTCCAAAATATATTCCTTTTTTTATTTTTTTTGTTGATTTATCTAATTTCCCTTTTCTTCCTCCCCTCCTTTTAATTTTTTTTTAATTACTGTTTGTTCTTGGGGCTTTTCCCCCACGACTGTTGGTGTTTCATCTCCTTTTCTCCAGCCCCGAACCCTCTCTGTGCTGAGCTGGGTGGGTGACACTGAGGGAAGGAGGGCGGAGCGGTGGCTCCGCGGGCTCCTCTGGGCTTTCCCCCGGCCGGGCCACTCAGTTCTGCCCCCACTCTTTTATCCCTGATTCGCTCCTCATTCCCCCTCCCCAGCCCGGTGCTATTTTGGCAAAAAAACCAAAACCCAGCGTCTCTCCCCTCCCAAAACCCCATCCCGGCCATCCCGGGGCTCCTCTTCCCCCGGGATTGGTGTGTTTATGGAATTCCTGGGGGAATGACCTTGCTGTTGCCAGTTTTCCTCCTCCTTTTCGATTTCCAGAGGTTCCCTAGAAGCCGACCCGCGCTCCCCTCGCAGCTGGAGCAGGTTTTCCCTGTCCCGGCTGCGGGAGGTGCCAAAGGCGCTCCTGCCACCGCTGGCAGCTCGCTCTGACATCGGTTCCCAGCTCTTCTCGGCCGCCAAATTAAAGATATCATCGTGATAGTAATAATAAAAAATAGAATTTAAAATTACGGGGATTTTTGAAGCCGCTGCTTCCGCTGGGAGGACACCCAGAGTGTGTGTAACACCCAGGCATGGGAGAGATGGGGATGGAGAGGGGCTGGGGGGACACCAGAACCCCAAACAGGGAGAGATGGGGATGGAGAGGGAGTGGGGGGACACCAGAACCCCGAACAGGGAGAGATGGGGATGGAGAGGGGCTGGGGGGACACCAGAACAGGGAAAGATGGGGATGGAGAGGGACTGGGGGGACACCAGAACCCCAAATATGGAGAGATGGGGATGGAGAGGGACTGGGAAGACCCCGAGAACCTCGGGCAGGAAGAGATGGGGATGGAGGGGGAGTGAAGGAACCCAAAGCATCGGTGACTCCCAGGGAGGGCAGAGATGATGATGATGCTGGAGAGGATCTGGAGGGAGACTCAAAGCACCGGGCAGGGCAGGGCTGGTGATGGAGAGGCACCGCTCTGGGGGTGTTGTCACCCCTAAACCTAAAGGGCTCTTTTGGGGGGCACGGATCAGCAGCAGCGAGAGCTCTCGCAAGGCAGGGCTCTCGCTATGAGGTTAGAACAGCAGCGTGGGTCTGCTCTGCAGGGTTTACAGAGCCAGCTCATCCGTGGGGCGGGTGGAAGGCAGCCAGCTCGCCCGAGAACGCTCTTTATTAAAAAATACGGACTCGTGTTGCTTCTAGCGGTGACCCCGCAGTTCTGGGGGAGGGCGGCTCCCCCCGCTCCCAGCCCCGCACCCGCGGGAGTTGGGGCATCCTCGGCCGCCCTCAGCAGCTCCTGGGAGAAAATCCCTGGAGGGGGTTCAGGGGGTGATTTTCACCCGAACGGGAGCCTAAAGGAGCCACTCAGCGGAGGGCAGGACAGGGCAGCTCCGCTCCGCACGGCTCGGGGAACTTCCAAGGATCCACCTATTTGTTTGTTTGTTTGTTTGTTTGTTTTACCTAAGGAAGACACGGAGGGGGGGGATGTGCGCGGCTCGCTCCGTCCCGGCAGGCAGAGACTGAAATTCGGGGATGAGGGAGGGACGGGTGAATTGTTGAAAAATCAGGAAAAAAAAAAAAAATATATATATATATATATATATATAAAACAAACTCCTCTCCAACCTCTCCCTGCTACCCTCGCCCTTGTACAAACTGCACTTGTAGCAGAAACACCAGCACGGAACGGGCTCATTTCTCCATCCTGCTTATCCCAGCCCCTGGGAAGGGAGGATAACTCCTGGGAAATCGCTGTGCATCCCGCACAGGGGGCTCCTTTTGCGGACAGATGTGCGGATTTCTGCCGGGGGCGAGGGACACAGGAGCCAGTCCCTGCCTCGCCTACCTGGGTGTCCGTGGGGTAAAAGATTCAGGAATGTGAGGGAATTGCGGGCGGGAGCCCTGGGAGCGGTGCGCAGCTCCCCGCGCTGCCTGCGCGGCTCCGTCCTGCGCCCGCCCTCGCTCCCCCGCCGCCAAAGCGAATCTGTTGCATTTCCTCCATTGATTGTTTAGTCAGAGGTTTTGCCAACTTCCTGACGGTTCGGTTTCTGATTCAGAAAAAAAAAAAAAAAAAAAAAGAGAGAGAAAGAAAAAAAAAAAGAACCGCATTTCCTTTTTGACTTAAGAGGGAGAGAGAGAGAGACAAGCGGAGGCTGGGGGCTGGTGGACGCATCGAGCTGTATGTATATGTACTGGACTTTTTCTCTTCCCTCTCCCCGTCCCGAAACCCTCCTCCTCTTCCTCTTCCTCCCCTGCGAGCCCGGGCTTTGCAGCGTCCCCTTCTCCTCTCGCAGCTCTGCCTCGCAGAGCTCCGCTGCTCCAGGGACGGAGCCTGAGCAGGGGAAGCGGCTCTGCGGAGCTGCTGCTCCGAGCTCTTGGGTTTGCTCCCTTCTCCTTAAATTGCTTAATTTTTTTTATTATTATTTCTTTTTCCTGTCTTTTCTTTCCCATTCCGTACCCTATGCTTGCAGTTCTTGCGGCTACGACAAGGGATCCAACTGCAGGAAGAAAAGTAAACATGGAAATCTGTTCCACTCGCCTTTATTTGCTTCGGGTTTTTTGTTGTGGGGTTTGTCTGAGCTTGGTTTACTATTATTTCTTTTTTTTTTTTTTTTTTTTGAAAGCAGCAAAACGCCCTTTGCATTTTATTCCCTGCTCTACTGTCTTTAATCCCGCTGCTTAAAGTGTAAGAAAGTCTACAAGAGCTGTGCAGTTAAAAACCTGTAAATCTTAAATCTGTATCTATCTTTCTCATAGTTCATTTTTATCCCTAATCCTGCCATACCAGAATATGCTTAAAATCAGTGGTGCTTATGCAAAGCTTGGCATTAGCAGAGCAAGCTTTATGGAAAATTATTGTCTTTTCCCCCCCTCCAAGCCCCTTTTCTAAACTGTTTTTGTGTTGGCCGATATTTATCATTCAAATCAGCAGAGACTGAGCCCTGGCTGCAGCAGGTCTGGAGCTGCAGAAGTGCAGGGCCCAACCCCAAACCCCCTGAAATCAGCGTTGGGTCCAGCCCTACAGAAATAAACCAGAGGGAAATCCTGGGTACGGTGTAAAGAAAATATATTGGGGTCAGAGAGAATGGGGCTTTGTTCAGCTGCAAGGGGCACAGGGCACAGCAAAATCCCAACTGCTCGCTTGATGCCAGGGGTTTCACAGGGAAATCTCCAACCACCTTCAGCGGGAAATCTCAAACCACCTTCAAATTAGGGCCTGCTTTGGCAGTCAGTCCTAAAAGCTGGTCCTAAAGTGCTGGGCCCTGCATTTCTACGTGTGCACGGGTAAGCTGCGTGTCTGCAGCGCTGCCCAGGGGGTGTGGGAGCACTCCCGCACGGACAGAGCTTTGGATGCGCTGCGGAAATCACATATGGCACGGAAAGAGGCAAGGACAGATTTCTCGTCAGTCTGTCCACGCTCTCGGTGTCCCCACGCGTGAGCCGAGCCGTGGGGGAGATGCTCAAGCGCCCCGACCCCGCCTCGAGGAGGGCGATTTGCGCATCCCGCGTTATTTTCGCATCCCTCTTCACCTTTTCCTCCCGCCAGGAAAATCTCCTGGCGGAGATCACAAACCGTGCGCCCAAACAAACCAACCCCAAACTCCCGCTCTGGGGACCGCCAGGCACCCCAAACATTTGCGCATCCTTTGCTGCGGGGTTTTGTCATCCCAGCATCGCAGGCGCGGCTCTGAGGAGCTTTAGGGAGGCTGGAAAAGCGCGGCCGGGATCGCTGCGAGGTGCGGGCTCTCCGTTAGGTGGCATTGGAAGTTTGGTGCTGGGACAGGGAGCGCTGCCTCTGCCTCGCCTTTGGGAGCGGATTTATCTTTTCAGCACTTGTTGGATACTCGCTGCTTAATTTGCTTTATCAACAGGCGGTTTAATGGTTTGATCGGGGAAGAGAGAACCTCCCCTGTCCCCTCGCGGAGCTTTGTGGGCAATTAAAGGCGTTATCAAAATAATTGGTTGTTGTACGACACTTAAAACCCATAACAATATAATGTATATGTAATATAGTATAATGTAGAGCAGATATATATCATGTATATATAATGTAGAATAATGTAGAGCAGATATATATAATGTAGAATAATGTAGAACAGATATATATCATGTATATATAATCATGTATAACATAGAGCAGATTATACACAGCCCTTTCCTGTTTTCTAGAGGTTCAAACACCTGAGAATTCATCCGTGCCTTGCTGCACTCATCGGCAAAGGAATTTTACACACATCTTGTGGGGGTGCTGTCTGCTGAGCAAAGATGAAAATAAGAAAATAAAAAACCCTTTTTTAATGGGTATAGCACGAAGTAGTTTTGTTCTGATGGATAAAGGATGCAGTTTTAAATGGTAAAAATAATTAAAATTTCTTAAAAAATAAAAGTCGATATTAATCAATTAGGAAAAATATTTTCCTGCTCACAGCAACTTTGTGAGAGTTCTGTTTTTACATCTCATTCCAGCAGTTTTTGTTAAATTAGAAAAAAAAAAGCCCTTCAACTGTTGTTTTTTTTTTTTTTTTTTTTTTTGCAATGATAGAGATCGTTTTAATCATAGGATAATGAACCTAATTCAATTTACACTGGTGAAATCTCATTAACTAAATTAGAGCCAGCTCCTTATTTACAATGAGCAGAATCAATCTCAAACTGTTTGCTATTGTTTGGTTTGTTTTGGTTTTTTTTTCCCCCCTGACTTCTCGCTGTCATTTAATTTAAAGGGCAGGCTCCACATTTATCCTCATTTGGGGAAAACATTCTAAAGAATTAAATCTGGATTTTGATTTCAAGGCACTGTGTTTGAATGGCTTTAAAACCTCCTGATTACTTAAAACCTCCTCCTTATTATTATTTAATAATAATAACTACAGTATTATTTATCAGAATGATGACTGACAAGCTGTATCAGAAATGTTACCTGAAGATTTATATATAATTAAATATATACATGTACTAATGGCAAAATATATGTTAAAGCTTTTTTTTTTATCTAGTAAAAAAATTGTTTTAAGCTACAAAATTTTCTCATCGTATAATTTTTGCCCATTTTTGCATTCCTTACTGTGCCTTTCTTTACCTGCTCTGAAAATGTGTTGAACTTCTATTAATGACCCTTTCTCCCCTCCCATGGGAGGGAATATTCTGTTTATTTTGACAACTGATGTTTTCAAATATTTTTTCAATTTTTTTTTTAATACAGTGGGCACATAGTTTTATTTCAAAGTGTGATTCCATGATAATTAGCAAAAAATTTATCATTTTAATAGCTTGGTTCTCTAGACTCCAGCAATAACAAAATGAGTGTTCACATCCCAGGTATACTTTCAAATGTAAGTTTGAAATACTGTCCCTGTAATATCCACAAGGGCTCAAGAGGGTCAATGAATACCAACATTTATGTTGATTTATCTGAAAAAATAGTGGTTCAACTCTTGGAGCCCGTTGGGAACATCCCAATCCAGTTCTGCAGCAATTAACAACAACGATGACTAAAATTTTGGGGTTTTAAAGGTCATTTTTGCCCCTTGCACAACTGGGACACACACACACACACACACACAAAACTATAATTTTCCATGGCTCATTCCATCCATTTTTGATGGAAAATTGGAGAAACCCAAACCATTTTCCCGCCCTTGCCTCCGTTTGCAGCTGAGAGCAAAGAGCCGAGGCTGAAGCCAACCCAACCCCGCCAGGGCAAGCTGGGACTCCCAAAATTCCCATTTCAGATTGAACTCTGCTGAATTCTGCCACGCTGAGCTCCTTATTCCCCTCTGCACCAAGGCACATTCCCACCCCCAGCTTTCTCCGACTTTTTCTTCCTCTCTTTCTCCTTTTCCTCAAGGTGGGTTTCCCCGAGGGCTCTGTTTGTTTTTTTCTGAGGTAGCAGCACCAACCTCCAGCGCACCGGGATTTTTGGGATTTTTCCCCGTGCGGTAACAACGATGTCACCATCCCGAGCTGAAACAAAGCCGGGCTTTATTTGAGGGGCAGAGCAATATGATAATCCAGGAGAAATCAGAGACCAGATCTCAAACAAGGAGAAATTGGTGAATTTCCATGAAAAATCAATGAGGAGCTGGAATGATTTTTTTTTTTATTTTTTTCCCTTTTTTTTTTTTTCCCCGCGTTGGAAGAAAACTGATATTAAAGTCAGCAAGCTCCGAGCTTGCCCCAGTGTGTGGAAATTTCGACATCCATTACCTGCTTTTGACCTTTAGCAGGGCAGCAGAAAAAGCAGCGCTCAAACCCTCGGCAATGGCACAGAGTTTCTCTTTCACCCACGAAAACCAGAGGGGAGAAATTCAAATTAATTTATTTTCTAGAATTAGAAAAGTTCCCTTAAAAAGCACGTACACAAAGGAGCGACGTGGTTGTAGGAATTAAAGAGTTTTTGTGGCTTTTTCTTTTTAATTTTTTTTTTTTTAAGGCCCCCAGGTTTGCTCGCGGCTGAAACTCCTGGAAAGCTCAGGAGGAGAAAAAACCCAAACAAACAAACAAAAAGGGGATGTTTAAGCCCTGGGGGTCAGGTTACCCTGCTTGCCTATTCATCACCGCCTCCTCCAGGGATGTTTAACCACATTTTAGGGTCCTCGCAGGCTGCGAATTGTTTGGGAATTGTTTGGTCCGACTCCTCTCCCTGACGGCATCAAAAATGCGCAGCATTTTGGGGAGTACGAGATCGTGGGATGAGGCTTGGGACATTCAAATTGTGGTCTTGGGCAGTGGTGCAAGTCTAAATAAACACTGAAAAACTGCAGGGAGAGCTCTGCACGGGCTTCTAGTTAAAGTAAAACCGTAATAATAATTAGGGAGTTTGAACTAGGAAGGGCCAAACTCTGCTTTAAGCGGCCCTAATGATAATTACGTTGTGGTAATGAGTGTGCAGGCCAGTTTTAAATAACGTAAATAACAGTGGCTCTGTGTTTTTGCCTTCAGAACGTTTCAGCAGGAATAGATCTTTGTATAATCCTATAGAAATTCCTATGGCTCTGACCTGATGCTTTATTTAGGTGGATCAGGGCTTTAAGGTGGCTCTTCCCCATCACTCCCAGCCCCTCAGAGGCATTTCCTTGCCTTGTTCGTGGTTTTGTTAAAAAGAGATAGAAACTACAGGCTGGCTGTGATGCCATCCCAGGCTCACATCCACCTTCCAGCCTTGGGAATGTTTCAATCCCATGCCTCCAAAGCAAAAATGCCCCGACAGACAAATCTCCTCACACAAATGTGGGGGGGGTGAAGCCTTACCTGATGAATGAAAGCAAGGAAAGGACTTCTTGCCCATGATTAAAAAAATAAATTGGTTTTAAAAGAACACATTCCATTTATTCAGATTTGAGTTTGGCTGAGGTTTGTTATAAAAATAGTGCCGTAATTTTTTAAGAAACATTTTCTGTTTGGATAGATTAACTGTACACGCAGGCACTTTAGCTTTTGATTCCTTTCAGTAATAGAGTAATATTCATTGCTGGCATACAAAAGTCCTCCTAATAAAAACAGTTTGGGAAATCTTCCACACCAGACAGATAAAATCTCTTTGAAATGTCGGGGGGGGGGGGTGATGAGCAACAGTCAGAAAATGGGATTTTCTCGGCCCCCAGGTTCCAGTGCTGCAAAAGCATCACCATCACTGGCAGAAGTGCATCTCTGCAGTGCTCTGCTGCAAATTCCTAGGTTAAAAAAGGCATTTGGGACTGATATTATTCCTAGCTGATTGCTAGAGCCAGAGTTTTGTGTATTTGGGACAAAAATAATTTGGGAGTCTCATCACTGTGGGAGCCTCCCTCCCTCTTTGTACTCTGTATCTGGGGCAGCGTTCTGGTACCAAGCAGGATCCTGGCACATCCTTTCCTGCCCACCTTGTTCTCTGGGTTCCCTCAGGCTCTCAGAGAACTGTTTTGCTTCCCTTTAAGTGTGGGAAAAGGCTGAGTGAAGCAGCAGGGCAGGGGAGCCAGCACAAGGGATCCTCTCCCCTCTGCCCCTGCGCTCACCTTCCAAACAGCTCCTTGTGCCCATTGCCTTTACCATCTCTGTCACAGGCTTTTTGCAACAATTCCTCTGCTGGCCTGAGAACCTGAGAAGTTCCTTTCTCTCATTTTATGTCTGTTAAATCAGGGCAAGGTTCATCTGAGTTAAATTTTCATAGTTCTCTGAAAATCCCCACCTCCCTGAGCTGAGGCTGCAGCCCTGAACCCCCGCACTGCTGCTGTCAACTCAACGTCAGCAGAAGGAAAAATTAAAACAAAGGAGAAAAATAGCCAAAAACTGGAAGGAACAAATATTTCTCCCATTTTCTGTGTCAGTGGGTGAGGGCCAGCCTGGATCTGGCTGGGTCTATGTCTTTGGTACCCCTCTCATCGATCCAGCCCACAGAATTCATCCCAGCCCCAGCACATTTGTACATGCGGGGCTGTTGCTGGTCCAGGTTTCACTTGTATTTGTTTCTGCCTCACAATTCTCTTTTGTAAATCCTGAACCATTTCTGTGCTGTTCATTTCAGTCCTTTTCAAAGTTGCATTTTGGGTGTTTTCTTTCTCATTTGTGGTGTTTTTACTTCAGTGCCTCCACGGATGCACTGCCAACGCAACCGTGAATGCACCCAAACCTGAAGGTTCAATTTAGCAGCTCACTGCTCTTTTGACATTTTAATTTCATCTCCTTTTTTCTTTTTTTTTTTTCTTAAAGAGAATTAGTGGTAACTTTATCTCTCATCAAATTCCAGGATTTTGTCTAATTCAATTATGCCTATGGAGGCTCTTTTCTTCTTTCTTTGGCTTTACTGAAGTGACACAGATGATTGTAGATCTGTTTCTGAGAAAATCCAAATCGCCCTGGAATTATCTGCAGTTTTGTTTCTTTGTGTATGTCTAATAATATCTCTTATAATTCTTCAAGACTAGAAAGTTCTAATTTTTTTTTTACATATTATTATTAAACCCATTTAATGTTCACTTGCAGAGATTGGTAATTTGTTCCCACAGCAGTGGTGATGATAATACAAAAAAATATTAGGAAGCAGCACCTCTGTGCTTTAGGCTTCCTTGCCATGTTCCCTGTCAGCTTGCATCCCCTTCTCCTCATCTGTGGGATAGAAATAACCTTGGGACTGGGAGAAAAGTGTGTTTCTCATAAGAGCACAGGACAGGAAAGCCTTTTCTTTAAATCAAAAGCAGTTGGCTGCTGCAAGAGCCTGGAGGCAGAAACTCTGCTGCTGCTGTTGATGTCTGTCAGCCCCTCCACCTGCCCACAGGCAGAATTCTCTGGGGTTAATATCGACCCCAAAGTCCTTACTTTTAATACTGCTCTAATCTGAGACCTGCTGCAAAGCTCTGTGCTTTCCGTGTGGGAACAGCCAGGCTTTCCTGGAGGCTGGAGGGAGCTGCCTGTGGCAGGGGAACGGGTCATGGGACATTCCCCAGCAAGCCCCTGACCTCCAGAGCTGCTGCTGCTGCTGGGAATTTGGGCTGGGCTTTGCCCAGGGCCCCTCTCCTGGAGCTACACTGGGGTTTTTAGGGGGTCTGTCCAGCGTGCTCCCACCACCATCCTCTCCTCCATCAGGCACATCACAAGGATAGCAGCGATGCCTGCATGCTCAGACCATTTTGGCTTTTCCCTCTTGGCAGGGAATTTCACCAATTTTCCTTCTGAAACGCCCTTTTCTGGCCAACTGTGGAGCTGAGATTCTCTTCCCCTGCACAACTCTTTCTTTCCTGGGTAGGTGGGAAGTCTATGTGTGCCCCAAGAGAATAACAGGGATCATCCTCCCTTTCTCTGTAACCCAGTAACCCTCGTGGGCTGAAATACAGAGTTTGGGTCGGGAAGGACCTTAAGACACGACTCTGGGAGAGGGGCAAAAGACACTGTGGGTCTCTGAATAAAATAAACTACTGGAAAAAACAAGGAAGCCTCTATTTGGACTAACTGGAAATTCCACAAAGTGCTATCACCTCCCAACTTTGTCTACAAAATTATTAGCTGTGTTCCCTACCCTTCTTCCTAGAAACATCCTTGCCTAGAGGGAGGGATAGAAACCTAATTAAAACATTACTTTTGGCACATTTATACTAGTAACACCACTGATTGAGTTGTGTTTTTCACATGAAAGCTGTAAGACAGAAAAAGGGCAAAGATGAAGCAAAATCCTTTTCTCCCAGAAGTAGGGGATTTGGTTCTTGAGGAAATAGTTGAAGTTTTGACCTTTCCATTCCATTTGCTGTTGTAATCCTCAGCCCCCCAAGTGGTCCCACAGAATTGCTGGTGGTGCTGCACTGGAGGTTGATGTGACCCTGTGAAAGCTGATGCTGCTGGTTTCACACAGCTTTGCTCCAAAGTTCCCAAAGATGAGGATGGACATGTTGGGAATGCCGGGAATTTCGGGCCTTGCAGGCCTTGGCGCTCTGCAGGTGGATTGGTATGTGGAGAGGTCACACCTAACCAACTTCTTAGACCTCTGGTGTGAAAGATAAAGCCATCTGGTCACCATTTGACAGCTGAAATTGTAATCACACCATTTGGCCCAGGAATTGCTGGCAGCCACCGTTTGAAGCTGTCCCAGATAGGGATCGAGCCATCCCACGGAAGCCGGGCCGCTGGAATTCATCTCTCCTCATCTCCCTGGCCTGATTTTCACCTTCCCCACTTTATCTCTGCAGATTCCTCATCCCGATTGTGAACTTGGCAGCGGCTCTTTGGCGTGAACAGCCCCAGTGGCCACTAACCAGGAACACCTGCTGGCTACCCGGAACGGGAGGAGAAGATGGGCATCTCCAGCGGAATTCCAGCGCGGAATATGGAAGTGTTTAAAGGAAGACCTTCCCCGCTCAGGGTAGCAGAGATCTGAACCTTTAAATTGCAGCCATTCCCGGCCTGACGATAAGTAAATAAACAATTCACAGCTGCGAGGGCTAAACACAGAACACATCTATCTCTCGCCTGGCCTGATTGCTGGACGAGTAATTAAGTGCGAAATGTGAGCCCTCAAAGTCACCGGGAGATGATAAAGGTCTCCAGTTGTAAATTAGCTGAACTCCTCGATTTTAACCCTTCAGGAGCCCTTGGGTGGCACTGGGTGCCTCAGCGTGACTCCGCTGCAATTTGCATGCAATTATTCCTGACATTTTGCCCCTGGGAATATAGAGGTGTTATTTTAACAAATTAAAAAAACAAGGGAGGGAGTTGCTTTGTCTCTTCTCGCTGGGCTGACGCAGGGCACCCTCACAGTCCCAGCTCCTGGCTCTGTCACGATGCTCGTCCATCACATTCCTGCTGTCACTGTCCCTCCTGGCGATAGCAGAGGTGTCACAAACCCAAAATGCATTAAAGCCTCTGCTCAGGCTCTGAGATAAAGGCTGGGATGGGCAGATATCCATCAGTGCCTTCAGATTGTGCTCATTCAGGATTCACCTCGAGAATCAGGGTGTAATGAATGACTAGAGATTGAAGTATCACCACTTGTTAAGTAATTCATTAAAAGGGTTGTGGTGTTTTGCTTTCTTTGGTTGTGGCTCTGGTTTTGGGGTTTTATCCTTTTTGTTTCCTTTAAATTAAAACTTTACTTTTTATTTGATAATTTATTTTAAGGACTCAGCTCCTGCAATTTTATGACTATAATCAATGCATTTTCAGATGTGTAAGTAATTATTTTAGCACACAATGAAAACTTTGTCAATGTCCAACAAATGTCCAGTTTTCATAGTTCAAATGTCCAGTTCATAGTTCCAATGGACTGCTAACTACAAGACAAATAAAAATAATTCAAAGTTGAATTTTTAAAAATAAATAATTCCCACACCGTCCAATAATTTTTGAGTGCTAGGTACCAACTTGGCAACTTAGGCTTTATTTAACTTAATGGAGTTTTTCTCCTTAGATGATGCACAGGCCTAGATGACCTGTTTGATGCTGGAGCTGGATTTGATTTGAATCCTGGACTATGAAGCCATGGAAGGACGGATCTATGGATCTGGATCACACTCAGATCACTCCATAGTTAATTTTTATGTGGACCAAATGAATTCTCAGGCTCTCTGGTGAAGGGAGAAAAGTAGAGAGTGATTAACAGCAGGACCTCAGCTTCCTTCTCACTGAATCATAAGGTTTGTTGGGACTGGCCTCATTATTATGAATTTCAGATTTAACTCCCAGACTTTCACTTTTCTCCTGTTCTGAAGCAGCTGCTTATATTTTACAGCTTTTCCTGAAGCCATGGCAGGAGCTGTGCTGGAAATGGTGCCGTGGGAGTCTGCATCCCAGGTCAGGAGACCAGACATCAAATCCCTGGTGCATCTTGGCAGCTGGGAACGCTCCAGCAAACCAGGAATGCTCCAGCAGACCCTGCCAAAGCAGCTGCTGGGAGCACATCACCGGTGGTGCAAATGGTAGGTGGGATCAGAGGAGAACCAGCCAGGGATGTCCTTGTTGAGCAGAAGAGCCTTGTCTTTCCCCAGTCCCAGAGAATCCATAAAAACCACTCAACTTCACACAGCTGCTTTGCTCGGAGCTGAGGCCACGTGGAACACAGCTCATCCTTTTTAGATCCTTCTTCCAGTGGGAACTGGGCAGGGAGACAGCAAACTTTCAAACCCCAAGCTGTGAAGGAGCAAGAACACTCCCAAAATGTCCCTTCTAAAAGGGAGCCTCCCTTCTGGGTTTCCAATGCTATCTTTGTTACCACCCTTGGTAACCTCGCTAGCAAAGAGCTGAATGTTATTAGAAAACAGCTGAGCATGGGTGGGAAGACAAGAAAACAAAAGGAAATGGAAGTCCTGGAAATTGATTTTCCATTTGAACCTGTTATTTTTTCTTCTAATTTTTAATAAGACATTTTATGAAGTTTGCTGCGCTGCCATCTATTTTCTTTTAGGGTGTGTTATCTTTTGTGACTTAGTTTAGACTAAAATAAACCTCACTTGCTAATTAAGGATAGAAATGGAAATCCAAAGATTTGCTTCTCATCAATGCCAAGCAGTAAATCCTTTAATGCTCCGGGATTTTGCTCTATAGCTCTAAATTTCCCATTGGTATTTAGTAATCTGCTGATTGCATTTACTTTAATTCTTTGGTCTTCAGAGTGTTCGTGTTGAGGCACTCACTTACAGTAGCTCTGCATGTAAAGGGCAATGAGTTAAAAGCTGGAGAGGTTTTTTTTATTAAATTCCAGCTCTGTTTTTCCTATTGAGTTCCCAACTACTGTGTTATATCACACTAATAGGAGTTGTACTCTGGCTGGACAAATGGCAGCGTGTTGCAGTGTCCTGGGGGAGCCATGACATCATTTTTAATTTGCTTATCTGGACTCGGGAAAAATAGGAGAGTGTTTGGTGAGAAAGTGGATTTATTTCTGCTCCAGCTCACCTCTTCTTGCTGTGACGTTATGGGAACCGTGTCCCTGTGCAGGTTACACCCACTGGCTGCTCCCTGGAGGTCTCAGATGTGCCCATTCCAGCACCTCAGAAGGAATGGAGGGATTTAATGGCCCATAAACTCATTTTCCCATTCCCAAGGAACTGAGGAGGAGAGGGCCACCATTTCCTTTAATGCATCCCTCAAGATTTGAGGCTTGCAAGCTGAGAGAAGCCAAGGAAACTTCCAGGCAGTTTTGTGGTTGGGTTCCACAACCAACTTGACACTGGGATCAACAAGAATAGGGACTGGGGAAATTCTCTGGAGCACCTTGGACACCTTTGGCTGTGTTTGGACTGCATTAGCTCAAATAGGATTTGATTCTTAATTTTTAATTTTTAATCTCCTCATTCCAGCTGAGACTGGAAAAGGTGTTTTATCCCTATGAGAGCTGGAAAAATGCTTCCAAAGAGCTCATCTAACCTTTGCTCTGTGTGTCTCATGGAATTAGGACAGGAGGCAGGGATTTCAGAATGGGAGACAGCTTTTAAGTCATATCATTCTGAGCAAATAGTTTACATACAGATAATGTTGGATAAGTAGTTACCAAATCAGTAAATGCTTTTCTAATTTGACCCAAGTTTTTAGCATTTGCTGAAATCATGGCTGTGTCTTCTCCAGAAAGATAATTTTGACATAAAGCCTTTAATAACTCTGTAGAACTCAGCCCACTGGGAAATTATATTTTCCCTAAGTGAAGGTCTGGCCATTCTGTCCACTTGTTTTGTAATGAGAACCTTCAAAATTGAAGTGCAACAACATTTTTTATCATTTATTTACTTACTGCACTCATTCCAGAGAATCACTTGTGAACTACAACTTGCACTTTCCCACTCCTAACACAAACATACATTTAATTAATCTCACTGATGCTCTTTTAAGCTTCAAGTCTCAGAATTCGGATATTTAAATTCTCTTTGTCAAGTTGGATAAATTAGGTTTGAAGAAGGGAACCAAAGCTGTATTTTCTGAGTGATTTAGGAAAAGGGAATCAGTCTCAGTAGCTTTCAGTCCAACCAGTGCCATAAGCTCCTGGCCACCTGGAACAGCTGACTTGGCATTCCAGAGGCGAGTGAGGACCAAAGGCTCCAGCTCCCTGCAGTGGGAATGACCTCACAGCACGAGGAAGACCTGATTACATCACGGAGATAACCTGTTCCCTTAAAAATAGCAGGGTCAGGGAGGCAATAAAGCTGTCAGCATGGCAATCACAGCTTGTGCTCCACCAGCTCCCCAGGCTGGGGAGCTGCAGGGTGGGGACCTCACAGTGAGGACGGCCACGTTTGGGTAAACAAACCCATGGCAATACCCCAGTGCTATTGTCTGCTCAACAGCTCTATTTGTGCCAGTGATATTTCCAGGTTAGCTCCTCCTAGGCCCATAAAAAATCTTGGTTTTATTCTTTCTGCTGTCCTTTTTTTCTTTTTATTTCCCCTGGATGCAATGATAGATGGAGCGTCCATAAAAACCTCACGGCTCCATGTGGGACATCCCCAAGCTCTGAGCCAGGTGTGGAGCAACTGGTCATGGAACAGGCTTCCACCCAGGCCAGGGCTTGGCTCGAGCCTCCTGTCCACTCACTGGGATGCCTCACTCTTTGTTCACATCCAGCTGTGGGAATATTTCCCACCAGGGGCCAGGCCAAGAATGGAAAACCATCCAATCTCTGCAGCCAAGCAGCCTTGGGAGGTGCTGGTGGTGCAGGTGGCAGCACAGCCCAATATTCTCATTGTGCTGGGCTGGTTGGTTTTCAGCAGAGGAAGATGTTGTGAAGGGTTCACATCCTGTTGGTGCCTCAGATACGTTTCAGCTATTGCTGTTTTCCTCTGGATAACGTGTCCCTTGGCTCAGCCTCCAGCTCAGCTTGGACAATGGGTCAGAGTGATGCAACTGCTCTGGGGACTTTTGGACACAAGTGTCGAACTGTGAGGTTTTGATAAAGATTGAACATGGGCAAAGCAGTGTCTAGGGATAAAACATTTCTTATTATATCCAAAATGAAGCACAAACTTGTGCCACTGATAATATATAGCAAGGCTTTGTCTGTAAAACACCGAGTCTTCAGCAAATTTTGGGGAAATTTTTGATTTTTAAGGTACTTTTCAGCTTAAAGCCATGTCAGGGGTTTAGTTCAGAGATGAGAAAGACCAAAAGAGGCATTGGCCTCATGTGAGTGAAATGTGGCTGCAGTCAGAGCAGCTGCCACTGCCTTGCACAGCTTTGCCCTTCCTTTGGTCATGGCTCAACATTGCACTCAGAGAGCTCCAGGCTGTTAGAGCCTGAAATTCCTGACAATCACATCCACCTTCCCCCATCTTGGCCAAGAAATCCATTTGGAAATGAGCTTTACATCCAAACTTCCATTGCTGTTGAAAAGGGTTAGGGGTGGGATGAGATTACGAGCAATCAGATGGGATAAAATTGGGGTTGACCAGAAAATTTAGTTGCAACTCAGAAAAAACTTTAGGAGTTTTTTAAGTATATTTGCTACTTTGCATAATATTTTGTTATATTGTTATATTTTGTTATATTGTTATATGTTCACACTTACTGATTTTGAAACACTGTGAGATGAGGCTGTTTCCATGGACTATTTTTGTTCTGTACTGGAGTGGGGGGAAAACCTGTTCTTGTAGGATTTTCATCCTAGAAAGAAATAAGAAAAAAATAATTTGTGAGTGTTTTTCTAAATGGAATAATTAGTCTTAAGCTTGCCTATCACCAAGTCCTAATTATTTTTTGATGTTAATTCCATTGATTGTCCATAGGTGAGTCAGAGTCCGAAGGCAATGAAGGAATTTAATTGGAATGATTTTTCAGTTTTTTGGGTCTATTTACAGACTGTGGTATGTCCATTTGATCAAGTGCCAGAATGTGAAACTGAAACACCAGTGTTTTCTTCTTGCTATAATTGGAATCTTTTAAGATTCCAGTGTTTGAAGGTGTTCACTGCAAGGTTTTGGTTCTTTCCCATCAAGATTTCAATGCTAATACATAAAATATGAAACCCAACGTTGGCTGCCTTCCTCTTCCATTGAACTCAACGTGGATTTAGTTTTTTTTATTTCAATCAGGACAATGTTTAGCACTTCTGGCTGCCCAAAAGACACCATGGTCCAGCCACCTGCTCTGGATCTGCAGGCTGAGCTCCACAGGTGTTACCAACGCTTCCCAAGCCATCACTGCTCTGGAAACAGGAATTTCTCTCTTTTTCTGAGCAAATTATAGTGACCTGAAACACGACTGATGCTTGGGGCTTCTTGGGAGCAGCCCTGTCAGGGAGGGAGCTGAAGGATGTTAATTTTTGGGATGACAACAACATCTTTTAATGAACGGGAAGGTTTGGCCTCCAAGGGCTTTGCCTTGGGGAGAGGGTGTGAAGGGGAGCAGCCCCTGAGCCCTGGGTTTGCCATGCTGGCTGGAGGGCGTGAGAAGAATGGGGTTTGTACCTCTGCCAAGCCCTTCCCTGCTGCTCTTGGAGGAACCAAGCTGCAAAAAGCTCTTGCCTGCGGAGTGTCGCAAGGACTGTCTTGAATTTGGCTTCAGGAAACAGTTCAATTTTTTTTTTTTTTTACATTTTTTTTTTTTAATCTAGCTTGCTCCACATTATTAAAAAATAAAGATATGATTTATATGGATCTGTTGCACAGGGCAGGAGACCTATGTCACCTACAGGGATGGTGATGGGGTGGCAATTTCTCTGTGTTGGAGCAACCAGACAGCCTCAGTTCAAATCCTTTCCTTCATCCAGTGCAACAATAATATCTTTTGGACAAGGGATTTTGGAAAAGTTGACTTGTTTGCTTTACAAAACAGACATAAAATTTCTCCTTCAAGGTGCTAAATTTGTGCTGAGCTGGTCCAAAACACGACTGCATCTGGCTGTGTCTTGTGTCTGCCACTAAAAAAATGTCCTAAATTCCAGACAACCTCTGGGGCTTTGAAATAAAACTCATTAATCCTACATTTGAATTTAATATTTGAAATTTTATCCTAATCTTTTTTTTCTTCCACATGAATTAACTTTAGAATACTTGGAAAGGAACACAAGGGTGGGTTTTTTTCTTCTTCTTTTTTTTTTTTTTTTGAGAGAGAGAGAGAGAGAGAGAGAGAGGGAGAACATTCTTAACAAAGGGTATAAAATTAAACTAAATTTGACCTCTGCCTTTAGCAGATTTTCCACCTGGTCTGTGCAGGAAATCAACTTCTATATAGCAGCTCTTTCATAAGGAATAACATACATGAGTCTGTAAGTGACAGTTTTTCTTGGGTGGACAACAATGTTAGTTACTTTTTATGATTAATTGATAAATGTTTTGATATGGTGCCTGGGCTCGGAGTCAAAAATCACTCCAGTTAGATGATCCAACACTTGGGAAGCTGAGCCAATTACAGCTCAGGCACAGTGAAAACAATTCTAAAATATTTGAGCCTAAAAATGTGCATAGTTGTTAAGGAATCTTACATGTGGGTGTATGGTGGTATCCTGAATTACAGCGACTTGGTGGGCCAATTTCTTCAGGAATGCAGGGAAGCGCGGGGATTCGAGACTCCAGCATCTATATTTCAAAAGACTTGGGAAAACAGAAGAACCACATGGGCTCTTGTGGCTGGGCACGTGCTGAGGAAAACCAGAGCATGGGCCAAAATGTACTTTTAGTCCCTTGGGTTGCACAAATCCCTCTGCTTTTCTGGGGAAGGTTTTAGGTTTCGAGTCTCCTTCCCTTGACTCTTAACCCCCTCTGAGCTTGCTCTTTTCTTTTTTTAGGCTCCAGAATTTGCTTTCTACACCAGTCTTTCGACTTTCATCCTCAGATTTGCACCCTGATGGATTTTTAAATGGTCCACAAGGAGCAGGATTTCATGTCTGTGATCAGGTTGCCCCTACCAGCAGGGTGGGCTGGACTCAGGGGTTTTAGGTACAGCCCAGCACCAAAAAAACTACATTAGACGCAGCTTTTGGAGGTCCTTCAAAAGAATAACCTCGTTTGCAATCAGAGTTTATTTTCTCAGATTATTGGGAGAAAGAAAAAACACTCTATATTTCTCTTTCTACAAGTAAGTGAATACAGAGGAGTTTTTTCATAAGGATTTTGGGGTCATCAACCCCAAAATTTGATTACTCAAAGACCATTTGGAAAACTCCCTGTTGCAGATTGCTGATGGCTTTGTGTGTGACAGAGCTGTTCCCAACAAAGTCAGTGGAAATGGAATATCTGCTTTCTTTTCTGGTTCCACGGCCTTCAGTTCCTAAAATGTTACATGGAAATTTTGAGGGATGCATGCCTGGAATTCTGTGCCACCATAGATCTGGAAACTGGAGGGCAAATCCTGAACTTCAGAAATCTCAGGGGCTTTTGGCTGTTCAGCATTTTCCATGCAAGGATCTAATCCTAGCTCCAAGAATTTCATTGTCTTCAGTGTATTTTTATTCCAAGGCCAAGCTTCACTTTAGAAAAATTAATGAGGAGAAAGAGGATCTGCTGGAGGCTGTTTGATATCACTAAGGCCATCAGCTTCTGAAAGGCTTGAAGATACTTGAATAGAGTTAGATCTAGGTATTACTCCACCTTTTTAGAGCCCTTTACTCTTGATATTTTGTGAAGGAAGTGAGGAGAGCTGAAGAACATATTTTCAAATGGAAGAGCATCTTTCCTATCCTTGTTTTCCAGTGAAGATCCACTCTGCTATGTGGTTACAAATACAATTTCCCCAGAAAATGTCTCATTTCAATTATGATTTGAATGGCATGACACCCCCTTCCCAACCCTCCTTCCGTCCCTGACACCCTGTTTTGATCCTGGATCTAAACACATTCCTGCTTTCACTTTATTTAACCCTGGAGGATTTCACCACTGTTGATCCAAAAGGAAAATTTCTACCAGCACACTGTAAGCTTTACTGCTCGTGACTTCTTAATCATGCAGATTTTATTTCATGTTAAGCTAGCAACTGAACTCTTCTAATAAACAGAGTAAAATCTAATTAGGCTACTGGAGGGGAATAGAAGAATTTATACTCCTCCAGACACACAGACATTAGGAATTCTGCCTCAAACATACAGCCAGGCTTCCTGGCAGCCATCCCCCTCAAAGAGTGGCTAATGATCCTGCTAATTTGCACTTAGCTGATACTGCGAGGAGTTCCTCACAGATGGAAAATATACTTCTTCCATGAGATCATCCAGGGCAGCAGGGCCTCGTGGATTGTGCACAGAGAGAAAGAAATCCCAGCTCCTAATCCCACGGCTCCCACTCCTCTCTGTGTGGTCTCTCTCAGTTTCTCCATGCACAATCTCGCTGTTCATTCATGGGCTCGTGGTGATTACTCACTCACTCCTTTCTCTGTGTTCCCAAAGCAGAAGGCACAATTAAAGCACTGAAATGCTGTGGTTAGAGACTCCACACTACCTCTAGAGCATCTGTAGAGGAGATTGACAGCACAGATGAATTTGGCTGATTTTTGGGCTGGTAATTATTTCAAGTGTTGCTGGGGAGAGGGAGAGCAGAAACCACCTGGCCTTGGGGAAGCTGACCCCTGTGGAAAAGGACAAATCTCCCCACAAGAGGCCACACAGCCAGTCTGCACCCAACCCCTCAGGGACATCTCCATGCACACAATCATCCCTGCACACCCATGGTCCCTCCCAAGGGGTGATGCTCCCCAAAGAAGTGGTGGAGTCACCACCCCTGGATGCATTCAAAGAACATGACACTTTGGGACCTGGTGCAGTGGGCATGGTGGTGATAGGACAAAAGTTGGACTGGATGATTTGGGAGGTCTTTCCCAACCTTGATTAGCCTGTGGTTCTATGATACCACCTCAAGATTTTACCCTTTACAACCGAAAGCAGCTCAAAAAGGCAGTGGGGTCAAGCTTGGCCTCTCTGCTGGTTCGGGCTGGGGTTGATGTGTCGTGCAAGGGGCAGGGAGTCCCCCAGCACATTTCCTCACTGCTCCCTGCAAAGGACACCCCAGATGTCCCCCAGCTGTCCCAGCTGTCCACTGGCATTGGGAACCATGGGATAGATGGCCAGAACTGACTGGGAAAGTGTGAATACCATGGAAGCAAAGGGTACAACCCAAGGCATGCAACCCTCCCCAGGAACTGGTGCTCAAGGCTCTTCCCCAAGCCTGTGTGTTTTCCAGCATTCCCTTTTTCAGACTGAGAGCTGTCATGTCCTTTCCCAAGACAGTTTAGCTCTTCCATTGTCTTGTCAGAGTTGCTCCTATAAAACCATCAGCCATTCCTTTGGCTTGAATGGAGGGCAGGGAGAGAATATAGGGGTAAATGTTAATATAAAACCAGAAAAAAAAGCTGGGGGTTTTTCATAAGCAAATGGAATAATAAAATTATAGGATCACAGAATGGTTAGAGTTGGAAGGGACTTTAAAGCTCATCTTGTTCCAACCCCCTGCCATGGGCAGGGACACCTTCCACTATCCCAGGTTGCCCCAAGCCCCATCCAACCTGGCCTTGGACACTGCCAGGGCTGGAGCAGCCACAGCTGCTCTGGATAATAAAGCAGGACATGGCCCAGCCCCTGGTAATCTCAGGAGACAACTTTCCCTTGATGACATTAGGGCAGAGTGCCAACAGCTCTGGCCCCTGGAGATGTAAATGCTCCAGGAAGGATTCAGGTCCTGCTGAGACCAGGTTTGTTCAGGGAAGGGTGTAGCCCCAGGAGTGGGAGGAGAAGACCTTCCTCCTCATATTTCAGATTTTTCAAAGTCAAAACACAAAAAGTTCCAGAAAAAAAAACAACCCTGCAGCGGGCTGAAGCTGATGTATCTTTTTCTAACACATGGAGCTTTTGTGAAATGAAATCCCTGGCCTGAAACCTGGAGGCATGGCTTACTTTTAACTTTTACTTTATCCAGGCAAACCTCCAGCTGATGTGAGAGAGCACTGGGTCACATTAGGATTTGGCCCACAAGGGCAGAGCAGAGCCAAGCTCCCAATGTCACATAAACATTTTAACTGGAGACTGGGATTTCTGCAGGATCCCAGGGACAGAACAGGGCTGTGATTTGGTCCTCTGTGAGACATACAACGAGGTTTAACTGCCTAGAGCATGAGGAGAACAGGATCCAAAAATCTGCACAACCATCTGTATCATCTCTTCCTCTTCCCAGAGATGTCTGGAATATTGTCTGTTTTGTGTGATGGGTAGAAATGAGCTCAAAACTGCTTAACCTGTTCTGTGTGGGTGAAAAAAATTCAGAAACCAACCCCTGGGTTGTTCATGCTGAGGTGGGAAGTGTGTTCTCGCTGCTGCTGAAGTATGAAGAGGGCATATTGTTCATTTAAACCACACTCTATAGTTTTTGCAGCAGTAAAGTATTTTTGAAAGTTTACAGCTGTAGGAGAAATTCCCTGGAGTTTATCCATCAGTTTCCTGCCAATCAGAGAGATGAAGGCACTCCGGTTTGGGCTCCAAAAGTGACATTTTAGTGTTACACGTCTGAAGCGCGGAGCAGTTTCGAGAGAGCATCCTGACAGGTTTGGAACTCCAAAGAAATGATTTTCTGGTGCCAAGCTACACAGTCTGGGAAACGCCGCACGCCACGCTCGCTCCTGTCCCTCTGCCAGAGCCCAAAACACGGAATCAAAGGAGAACAAGAAGTATGGCTCAGGACTCTGCTTTGTGCATGCATTTCAAGCAGGAGCTCTCTCTAATATTTAATGCATGAGCTGCTCTCTCAGCCATAAGAATTCCATGCGGGAGGAGGTCCATGTTCGAGTAGATCACGTCGCAACGCTGTGGAGAAAGGGAGAGACTCTGCAGGAAAGAAAACGTCCCAGGCTGACCAAAAAAACATCTCCAGTGTGGAGGAAATGGTAAAACTTGGGCCAATCCACTGCAAGGCCGTTAATTTATAATTTTAAAAGTTGTTTCAGAGTGGTTTCTGAAAGGGAAAGCATGGGCATCTGAGAAGGTGTGGGTGCTAAAGCATTGATGTGGGAGTCATCCTGCAGGGAACAAGAGTGCCAGGCCATGCCTGCCTCCACAAAATGGTCAGAAAGAGGAGACTGGAAGACCTTTAGAGTTATTGCTTCAAAATAAACCCAAAAGAATGGTTATGAGATGGAAAAAAAAATACATTTGTTTTCTCAGTATTATTTTATTTAAGTAGAGCAGAGAAGAGCTGGGAGAGGAACAGGCCACAGTTTTGCTCTTAATGAATGATTTTAAAATGTTCTTTAATGGGGTGATAAGAACAGAGCATCTTTTAATTAAGGCCTGGAATGAATCAATTTGCAATAACTTCTTTTAGCTGGGTAGGGCAGGAGCTGCACTGCCATAGGCAGGTTCATCCACAGGAATATCCTGGAATGTGATTGCTTCAACCCCAGTTAGGGTTGGAAACAGCTCCTTGAAGGGGAACAGCTCAGATGTGGTTCTCATATCTCTCCTGAAGAGCTCTGCCAGGACACCAGGGGAGAGGATCTCTGAGCTCAGCCCCTTCTGATGTCCTTGAACATGGGAAGTTTAATATTTTCGAACGCTCTGTCACGGATTCGATGACTTTGGCCCAGCACCTTCTGTTTATTGTTAATGAAAGGCAATAGAAGTGTGGAAAAGTACAAAATGTCAACCTATGACCTCGTGAAATCCATGGCAGGAGACAGCAAAGAAAGAAAACCAGCCTTTGGTACATGCTTGGTCCCTCCTGCCGTGTTGGGATCCAGAAGTAAAAGGGTTTTTTTTTTTCAGGACTGGGGTTTAGTAAGTCAGGAATTTTGTCTCTCCTTGTTTTCCTTGCAGTTAGTTAAATCCTTAGGCTCCTGTTAACGCTGAGCTCCAAGCTGATTTTTGTGTTAAAATGCTGAAACCTAATTTTCGTTTAACAATTTTCTCGTGGAGGCCAACATCAAATTAGTGTGTTTTCCACTGGCAGCCCCTGGTAATTTGGTAGGCAGGAGGCTCACACATACTTAAGTTATTCAATACATTTTGTTATACTCTGTACAAGAAACCCAGTCAGAAAAGGCTGATTTATGATATTCCTCAGGTTTCCTGTTACTTTAAACCACCAGCATCCCATGGCCAAGCCCTTCAGAGGCAGCCAGCACATCTGGCCCAGAGTGCTCCTGTCACCTATGGCCAAAATGCCATATTTATAATCGAGTCATCATAGAAAAGAAAGAATTGATTATGATGAAAAGGAAAAAAAAAAAAAAAGGAAATCTAAAAAGCAAATTTATTAGTGGACATTTGTAAATATGTTCTGGTGGGTTTTTTTCCCAAACATCCATCCCAGACAAAGAGGAGCCCACAGCACAATGAGCAGGTTTATTAGATGTGTGCAATCACCTCTTTTAGCCTAATTATAAATTACTGAACGCTTTGATTTTCCCATTTCACCCATTTTTAATGTCTATTTCATTTTCCATCTGTACAGACAACCCAGCCCTGGCTGAAGCCAAAGCCCCACAGTCCATGTGAAATCCCACCTGCACTTCTGCAACTGCCTGTGAAGAAGTGAGCCTGCTCCTCACAAAATGCATTTTAGCTGCCCTCCTTGGGGATTTCAGGCTTATGCAGTCCCTGTGTCTGGGTTGTATCTGTGTATCCATCTGTCAAATGGGATCAATGAGCCAAACTCTCCCTGAATATTAACTTCCTACATGTTTCATAAAATAGTCAGAGGCAGAAATTTGGCTTAACGTCCTCCTTAAAGGGAAAGCTGGATTGCCTGTGTGTGCTGTAAAAATCATACACAAATCCACAGGGCATCAAATGAGGCTCACAGCACAAATCCTTAATTTTTCTCATAAAACTATGGGTTTGAAATATGCTGTAAAATACAGGGAGTGAAACACCTGCGATGTTCAGGCTGGTCCAGGCTGTGGGATCGGGCAGTTTTTTGGGGTTGCAGGACATATAAACTGGCATGAGCAGGGATTTGTGTGTGCACCCCAAAAGGGCACAGGCAAGGCTGCATTTTCTTCTCTGGAAGATGCATTTACAGAGATTCATTTTTAATAAGAGACTCATAAAAGAAACCTATAGATGATAACAAACAGAGGCTCAGCTGTGTCACACCCTGGAATGGAAATGGGAAGAGCTGCAAAGGTTCAACATCTCTGAAAATCTGACCACTGAGTATTTCTAGTCAGCTTCCCCTGCCAAAGGAAAATGAAATTTTCCAAATCTGTGCCAAACTCTGACGTTCATGAGCAGCTCCTCAAGTAGGTTTGGATGATGTAACCAATAATCATGAATCCCTCCTCCACTTTCTTAATTATAACTGGCTGGGATGAATTTTTATGGGGATAACACAACCAAAATCTGAATGGCTCTGTGCTAAACCTCATTATGCAGTTGTGTTATGACACAAAATTCGGGAAAAAAGGGAATTCTGCCTCATGAAGGTGGTGAGGCCCTGGCACAGAGCAGCTGTGGCTGCCCCTGGATCCCTGGAATGTCCAAGGCCAGGCTGGACAGGGCTTGGAGCACCCTGGGACACTGGAAGCTGTCCCTGCCCATGGATGGGGTGGCACTGGTTGTGTGACCCCATAAATAGCTGGAGAAATAAATAAAAAGAAATATCCTCAAATTAATTGTTGTGATCTTAGGTACCTTTTGTCCTGGAGCCCAAACACACATTTCTATCTAGGAATTTCTAGGTGAGAATACAATTAAATCTAAATAATGATGCCATTCATGGAGGAAGGAGGCTTTGTACTCTCTGTATGGCCCAGCCAGGCACTTACAGATCGTGGGCAAATACAGAATGAGCATTTAAATACAAATATGGAGCTTGCACACTCATATTTAAAACTCAGATTGTTTTTTGCTGATAGAAGATTCACTTTGAATGGAGAAGAATCCTGACAATGAGGCCACATTGTCCTGGCTCCAGAACTAAAGGGAAAACTGGGAGAGAAACTCAAATCTCCAGCCAGGCATGGAAAACAGGAACAGGTCAGTGACCACTTGGAGATATCAGGGTGAGAGGAACTCAGGGGTCTAAAGAGCCTCTTATCACCCAGGAGGGACTGATAGAGGAGGGTTAATGGTGCTCAAATACTTCCTGGCAATGACCTTCCTGCAGCCACTTCTTCTCCTTCACAAGGGCTTTCTTTGCCCAGCAACAGCAGGGATTATAATTTATTTTGTTGTGATTTTACTTCTTCCCTTTTTTCACAGGGTTTGAAGAAAATCAGAGCTGGTGGCAGTTCTCGGATTGGCCATAAAAATGGCACAAAAAAGCAAAAAAATTCTGTGAGATTTCTGCAATTGAAACTGATTTTTATGGCATTGATTTTCTGCCACTACAGCAAAAAAATCTGGCCCTTTTTTATGAACCTTATTTTATAACTCTGACCCTTTGTGTTCATGAAATACTTTCAGAAATCAAGACTGGACACTGGTGTTAATTAGAATATTAATTTTCTTTATTTAGAGGATTCTCTTGCTTTGCCACAAGTCTATGTGAAAGTGCATGGAAGTAATTTCATAAAATTTCTGAATTCACTCAGATATTTGGATCTAAATAATTGTAGAGTTTTTTCTTAATTAAAAAAAATTAAAAAGAGGGAATAAAAAAGGGAGAAAAATTCTGCATAGAGTAAAGGTTTCTGACTGAAATCTGTTTCATCCAGGGCCATCAAGTGTCAGCATCAGCTTTGTCATTAAAGAAGGTTGGGCTGAGGTGGAATTTGGTTTCTTCTTCCAAGTAACCAAAGTGGAAACAGCCTCAGGTTGTGCCAGGGGAGGTTTAGGTTGGATGTTAAGGAAAATTTCTTGACTGAAAGGTTTGTTAAGCACTGGGAAAGGCTGCCCAGGGCAGTGGGTGAGTCACCATTCCTGCAGGGATTTATGACATGTGGATGTGTCACCTGGGGACATGGGTTAGTGCTGGGACAAGGGATGGACTCAATGATCTCAGAGGTCTTTCCCAAGCTAAATGATTCCATAACTCAAAATTCTCAGTTTTTTCCCTGCTTTCCTGACTTTTCTATAGGTTTTTTTTGTTTGTTTTTCTTTTTTTTTTCAGGTATGATTTTATTCCTTTCATTTTTTACTTTCAATAATCTCAATGGGGAAAAAAAAAAAAAAAGAAGAAGTCTTCTTTGGAAATATTTGAAATATTCTCCACTGGAAAAATAATATCTTTTAATAGATGGATAGTCATGCAAACACAACAAAACCAGCCTGGATCCATGGGAATGACTTCACATGGCATGGTGGGGAGGCAGCAGGAATTTTGCAAGGAATTAATACACCAGGTTTGAACCTCTGGGGATGAGGGCTCCAGTTTGGGCTCTGGTTGGGAAGGAAAATAATAAATCAGGGAAAATCAGTGTGGTGGTCTCATTAGCACTCGTTACAGAAATCAGCCACACGATTTGGGGCCGTTGGCAGCTTTTTGCTGGGTAAATCCAGGGCTGGAATAACAACTTTTACTGCAGGTTAGGTTTGAGGAGCGCTGGAAGGGGGAGAAGTTTGCACAAAGCCTGGCTGTACCCAGGCCAGTGTTAACATTCCCTTTACTTCCATTTGCTCTGAACTCACTCAGATATTCGGATCAAAATCGTTTTAGGGTTTTTTTCTTAATAAAAAATAAAATAAAAAAGAGGGAGTAAAAAAGACAGACAGGTTTTGAATTGTAAAACATGTAACAGAGCCCATTCTCAACAAGTTTTATTGCTGTTCAAGGAAATCCCTGAGGTCTATCTTTGAATTAGCTGAATTAGGAAAGATGTAAAACTAATCAGAGTGTTGCCATCCTAATACTCCTTTGTCTGAAACACAGGAGTTTTATCTTCTGGTCAAATCATTATAAACGACTTTTTCTAAAGGACTAATAAATCAAGCAGTTTGCATTTCTTGAAGGAATATTTTTGTCCTCAATTAAACAACCCCAGCAAGTTGCATTTATAAAAACTGCCCTGGGTCTCCCAAGCATTTTGCAAAGCAGTTTGCTGCACACCACATCTGAGCAGAGCAGGGGGGTGGATGTGTGGAGGTATCCCCCCTCTCCATCCCAGGGGAGTCTCAAATGAGCCAAATATTCAGCTGATGTAAATCAGTGTTGTTCCAGATCCTTTTGGACATGATATTGTGCATTAAATCAACAGCCAGCCCTGCAGAGCCCACCCCATCCCTGGGCCTGGAATTAAAGCCTGGGCTGCTCAGGAGTTCGTACCCAGCAGCCTCCAAGGATTAATTAGGGCTGATATTTATTTCTTTTGATAGGAAACCCAGATGTGTGCAGCTAAGCCAAAAAGCAGAGGGAGAGCCATCCTGCTTTTTCTTCCAGCAGACAGAGGAAAAGCAGCGCTGCCCACCCAGAGTTAAAGAACAGGAGCAAATAATTATCAGCACAGAACAATTTGGGGTTTCATCATCTGCTAAACCACTTTACCTGGCTGATTATGAACTCATTCAGATAACCTCCACTTTCTTTTTCTTTTTCTTTTTTTTTTTTTTTTTGTTATCAAATATTGTAAATATGAGTGTTGATTTATTTGTCTGAAAGCTGGGAAGAAAAATATGGAGGGAATAGTCTTGCATTCCACAGTCACAGAAATAAATCAGCTTGGATTTCACTCTAAGTACATGTTCTTGAGTAAGTTATAAGAGCACCTGTCCATTCATTAAGGAGTTTTCCTTCAAATTAATTATTAAGACCAGAAAATAGACACTTTAAATCACGAGCAAGCACCACCCTTGGTTCCCACAATGGGAAGGGCATTTCCATCAGGAAATTGCAACTCAGCTTTAGAAAGATGTTACACTCAGAGCATTTTTATTTCGAGAGCCATGGGCACGGCTTTGGCAATATTATTTCACTCAGAATATTCCCCAAACTGGACTGATTCCACATGAACCACGGAGCACTTTCATCTTTGTGCAGAATTTCTTTGTCAGCCTTTTGTTCCAGTGGGAAAAATGATCCACTCCCATAGATAGCATTTTGATTTCTTCATTATAGAAAGAAAAGAAGCAAAAAGGAGTGTTCCCAGCCTTTAAACAAAACCTAATTTTGGTGTATTTCAATCATTCATTCCCAGCAGTAATTCTCCAAGGAGTAGGGATCACCCAAAAAAGATATTATTGAAAAGAAACATGGAAAAGTCAGAATTTTAAATAATTTCTTCCTTTATTCCATTGGAAAGAAAACTCTGAACACTTTCGAAATAACAATTCAATATTTTTGATAACAATTTCTATTTGTTTTGTTGTTTGTTTTTTTTTTTTTTCTGTGTACCTGACAATTGATTCCCAGTAATGAGACTCCCACTGATTTCACTGAGTTTTGGATTAAATTCCTGGGCAAGATTTGAGCCAGTGATGTAATGATACAAAACTGGAGAGCCCATTCCTTTTCCCTGATGCAGCCAGCACATTACACTGGAGAAATGCAACATTTTTCCCATCTCAATAATTCCTATAGAATTTCAAAGAGCCCAATTTTTCTCTCTTTGTCACTGATCCCATCAGTCTGTTTTACAGTATCTTCAAAAATTCAGTCTGCAGGGAAAAAAATGGGTTGGACAACAGCAGACTCACTTTTTTCCTCATTTTTAAAAAATTATTTTGGGTGTTCCTGATATTTGTTTTGGGGGGCGATGTTGAAATCGGGATTTTGGAGCATTTCTCTGCTTCTTTGCAGTTTGTTTTTATTTTGCCTGGGGGCATCTCCACACCTCAAAATCATCTCAAAAAACAAGGACACTCCTTTTAGCTCCTCCAGCTGGTGCAAGACACGTCGGGATTGAGGGGAAAAGGGGCGAAAAAAAGGCAAAACCCTCTGGTTTTGGAGTTGGAAACTGCTACTGGAGGTGCCCTGCTCCCCTTGGATGTTCTGGAGAACATCAGCCAGGCTGAGCTGGGCCCTGGGCTCCAATCTCTCTCTGCTCCCCCCAGGTCTCTGCTCCGCTTAATCCTGTCAGAAAAGTCTCCAGCAAACATTTGTAATTGCAGGCAGAAAGAACACTGCTGTCTTTCTTTTTTTTTTTTTTTTTCTCCCTGACTTGACATCTATCAAATTTAGTTTAAGTGTTCCCCTGGGTCAGGCGAGTTGCTGAGCTATAAACTAAAAATAATTAAAATAAAATATTAAAAAAAAACCCCTCAAGCCTGCTTGCCAGGAGGGTATCGTTGGGAGTTAGCAGCTCTCAGTCATGGATTTCAGAGGGCTGGAGCAGCTGAAATAAGGCAGGTAGGCTTCATGCAGCAAAAAAATCTGAAATTCTTTGATATTTTGATGCTACAGGCTTGATCTTTGCACGTCAGGAGGAGTTTCTGTAACAGACATTCAGAATTAAAATGATTTTTTTATTCAATACTGCAGTTAATGTAAATTTCACAGCCAAAAGGAAAGGCAGAGAAAGGTGGAAGGAATTGTCCTGCTTAACATCCCAGATAATTAAAACCTCACCCTGACAATCCCTCCAGGTCCCCTTCCCATGCTATAAAAGATGACTCTGCCAATTTATTGACCCCATCTGATGGATCAGCCATCCCCAAAATTGGAAATTCTGGTCACAATGACTTCAAGTTTGGCTGCAACCCGTCCAGACAGACAGCATGTTCCCAGACTGGTCACATTCATAAATGTCATAAAAAACATACTTGTTCTCTGACATGCACAAAATAAAATCCTCCAGCAAGACATCTCTAACCAGAAAGGCATGAAGGAAAAATCTGTGAGCACGTGACAGGGAGTGAAGGCTGCTCCGAGTGGTATTTTTGACATTGGTGGAAGTAAAACCGAAATAAAACTTCAGCAGGCGTAACTGGAATATTGGCTTTATTATTTTTGTTGTCCTTATAGCTCTGAGAAACCACGGTGGGGAAGAGTGAAAAGGAAGAAAAATTCAGAAAAACACGGTTCAAAATTTTTGTGTGAGTTGCTGCAGTGTAGGTTGAAAGAGAAAGGAAAAAATGAAGTCAAGGATCACATTTGGGGGATCTGAGGAGAATCAATCATTGAGGTGCATAATGAAGAACAAATCTTTACATGTCAGCAAAGAATTAACCTGGGTTGTCTAAACAAGTCCATTTGCATCTCATTATGCATCTTCTGCACTTTCTAGAGTTATTTTTGCCACTAGTGAAAAAAAAAGAAAAGAGTTCATGCCATCTTTTTCATGCCATCTTTTTCATGTTATCACTGCTGGACACTCCTGAAAAACTAAATTTTTTTTTTCAAAAAGGTGGGATTATCAATACTTTTATATTTCTTTCAAAACTTGCTAAGTTCTTGTTTCTGTGAACACTTGAATAAAAGGGGATTCTCTATTTGCTGATGACAAAGCCAAAAAATGAGAGAATTGCCCACACTTAACCTTCTGAAAGACAAAATCGATCATTTCAAGCCTTAAAAAAAAGGAATATTTTTTTTGTTTTTTTTGAAGTGTGGCACTGCAACTCGCTCTAAATCAAAACCAGACACAGCACCATTATTCTGTTCTTGTCAGAAATGCTGAATAACACCCTCCCCAGCCCTACACCGAGGCTGTCACCTCCACAAGGATTGCAGCTCCTCGGCCACAAATTCCTTCCCTGCTCCCTGGGGCCACCTCCCTGGCAGAGGGGATGCCCTGGAGTGGAGGCAGCAACAGCCATGGATGGTTTGGTCCATGGTTAGCCCAGGATTTGGGAATGAAATGTGCTCCAGAGCACGGGCTGGAGGTGGTTGGGAATTTTCCAAGGCGCTTTTTTGGCGGGGTGTCACAGAATGGCAATTTGTTGAAACCGAAACCATTCACAAGGGAAGGTCTGTCTGAACAAAGCTCCCAGCTCAGGGGGAAAAAGCAAAAGCAGAAAAGTGAGTAGGAACACAAAAAATAATAATTTTAAAAGGGGAACAAAGAGTGGTTAGAGAAACTGCCCCTTCCCAGTAATCCTGTGGGAAAAGTTCAGGCTGGGTGTGAATCCTGCTTTCCTCACTGCAAATGGCAATTTCTGCAGAAGGTTTTTAGAATGAAATTGCAAAGTCCAAGTGGAATAGAACAACAGAAAGGACATTTGCTCAGTCTGATCTCCAGAAATTAACCATTCCTGGGCTCTTTTAAACGATGATTTTTGACCATTTCTGAAGCCACGTTTAGTTCTTATTGCCAAGAAGTGCTAAAACACCACTTAAAACTGGATTGATTGAAAATACCTGATCCAGCCACGAGGACATGATCAAACAACCAGTACCTGCAGGAAATTTTCTGTCAGACCCATTCCTCACTGGAAAATCGCTCCTTTTGTAAGCCTCTTTTTCATAAAATCTACCTGATTTTTGGGCTCACGTCTCAAAAACCCAAACATGACAAACCCAGATTATTTCATGGCTTTTAGGGTTTGAGAATAAAGAAATAATTCTTTACCAGAACTTACCAGAGCTGCCTCAAGGGTGGATTTCCTGAATGAGTTACCTTAGAATAAGGTAAAATGACTTTAAAATAGTGCTGGAGAGGGTTTTCAGTGAGCAGATGCTGCTGTTTCACCTTTTTTATGTGCATAACAGAAAGTTTATGGCTCAGTCACGCCACGCTCACTCTGAGGCCAGGAATTATGACCTGGCTGTCCTTTGCCACTCATTTCAGTGAGATGTTTTCTGTCCTCTGGGGCTCTGCCTTCCTGTCCTGGGAGAGAAGGAAAATAAAAGCAGGCTGAAGTGAACATGCACATGGTAAAATCAGATTTGATGCGAGTGTAGCTCTCCTGATAGCCAGGATAATTCTTCTTTCTGGTTTTAGTCTGGTGTTGGTTGAACTTTGGTCCTGATATAAGGCAGGCAGGGAAAACCCAGGAGTTAAAATGTTGGGAGGATGGAGATCTTGGGTGGACACGCAGAAGTGGGGTTGCACAGACCATGAAAGCTGCTGGGCACCCAGAAAAAAAAATATAATAACCTGACAACTTTGAATTTTGACTTGTTAACAAGCTGTAAATAGCCACAGGCAAGTCTGGGATGAGTTTAACCTCTGGATCAGTCAAATGGGCTTGAAGCAGGTTTTGGTTCCATAGGGAGCACCCTTGGTGGAAGCTGTCACCAAGGTGGTGTTTGAGCACCTGAATGTTGTCACCCACACTGTGGCTTTCTCCCTCTTTGTGTCTCACGTCCAGAGGAAGGAAAACCAGGAATTGCTATCCCTCTGCAGCCACGTGCAGAAAGAGAGGCAGATTTTAGGGTATCCTTCCTGAAGAAACTCTATTTCCTCTCACCCCAATATTCCTTTTCTCCCTGTTCTTCCCTTACCCTTAGCCAGGAGAAGGAGAAAACAGACAGAAAGAAAAGAAAAGAGAGAAATTTGCTGCCTGGATTGGAAAAGTCATCTTTTCCCAGGAGCAGTGTAATAACATTAATGGAAGGGAGAACGGGAAAGAGGAAATGTTTCGCTAACGTGGAGAATTTCTGGCCTGGGTTCTTTCTGAGGCCTGTTTGTCAGGGGGAAAAGGAAATTGGTGGCTGGATGAAATATGAGCTGATGCAGCTGCAATGCCTTTAAATACAAGCTTTTTTAGGCACACTGGTGCTTCAGTTTGGGGATATAAGCAGATGCTGAATGCCTTTCCCTACTTCACATGGGGCCTTTGCGTGCTGTGGTTTTAAGGCCAGTGTTCAGGTGATAAAAAAAAAAAAAAAAATGGAGGGGGAATGAAATGTCATTTTTGGAGAGGCAAAAAATACTTCAGGCTCTTTGGCGTAAGTCATAAAGAGCTTTTTGTGCACAGGCAGTCAGTGCAGTGTCAAGAGAAATCACTTGCACAAGGTGGAGTAACACTATCTGAAATTAAATTCTGGCCTCCATTTACAAGTAACACGTTAAGGTTAATAAAAAAAAGTAAAAAAAAAAAAAAGCTTTTTCTTCTCAAGAAATTGAGGAGAACTAAGAGATGCCCCCTCCTCTGCTCCAAAAACATTCCCCTGGTGTTCTTGCCATCCATAACATGGCAGCCTCACGCATGGGGTAATTAGCAGAGCTCATCAGCCAGCCCTAAGGAGAACACTTTGTCCAGTGGGGTGAAACCTGGCTGGAGGCTCAGGGCTGCTCTGCTCTGAAGGTTGGAATTGAAAAGGTTTGAACTCTCGTGCTCCGGCTCTCCAGGCTCTTTGAGCCTCACTCCTATTTACACTGAGTTTCCTCAGCATAAAGGGGCCTTCAAGTGGGCATGCAGTGAAGGAATATTTCAAGGCAAGGAGCATGCAGAGCGGGCTCTGGCTCCCCTCCTTGCACCTTCCTTGGAACAAGCCCCTCACTGTTTTCCTGCGAGGGAGAAATGCCAGATGTAGCTCCAGTCCGAGGTGGAGGAGAAAGGCTCCGGCTCTCAGCCCTATTGGAGCTCCTTTGCAGTGCACTGCCACAGCTCCAGGACCTAAATAATTACTTAGGAGGGTTTGTTTGGTTTTTTTTTATTATTATTATTATTTTTATTTTTTGTTTGTTTTTTTCTGAATTTTCTTTTTATCCCTGCTCATGAAGGCCCCGTTTCTTAGTCTTTCTCCATTCAAAAGTAATCTCGAATTTGGTCGTCTAAGGTGGAAGCTGTGCTGAAATGCTCTGGAGATGTCATTGAAATATAAATAGCAAATAAATGATTAAAAATAGTTTGTCCACTTGAATGGTTGCTTTAGAATTTAAGGATTATTTCTGACTTGGGAGACCTCCTTGGCTCAGTCCTGGTGGGACATTTAATTTATTTTTAAATGCCAGTCCATGTTCCTCACTCCTAAGGAAATTAAGGCACACTAAAAACACTGCAAAATCTGGCTTTTTGTCCAGAGACAGTCACAGGGTTTTCTGCGACAATATTTATGAGCTAAGACTCTTGTCCAGTCCCCCAAAGTCCCCAAAGAAAATGTCTCTTGCTATTTATACCTGCTCCTTTGCCAAGCAAAGATCTTTCAGACTATAGAATAATCTCCCAAAAGATGGATTGGAAACCTGGTTTGGCCAGTTCATTGTAGCTTAACTGATTAATTTTAGGTGGCTGCCATTTTTAGAACTAATTTTTTTTTAACAGAAAAGGTCTTCTTTAACCCCCCAAAGCTTTCAATGCTTTCTTTCCAGATTTTCGTAATTTCTGTTGAAGGGTTTTGCTATAACTCGCCTACCAAAAATATCCCAATATTTCATTTTAATCCAATAACCATTTCAGAACGAATCTGTTTCAAAGCATTATGAATTTGAAAAGGATCTATTTTGACCTCAGAATATTGAAACTCCGAGTAATTGCAAACACAGGTTTTCAACAATCAAGTTTATTTTCTCTGCAGCAAGCCCCACCCATGTGCCTGCAGGGAATAGCTGCATTTGCCAAATCCAACTTTTGGTGCACAGAAGAAGTGGGGTATATAAATAGAAAGTGTAAGCTTTTGGACATACAACGTGGGGTTGTAATTTAAGGCCTCCCAGCCAGTGGCAACAATTGTCCATGTCTTGTGCGGTGTCAATTTTCCCTCTTCTCTCTATTTGGCTCAGCAAGTTGCCTTCTGCAATCCCAGTTGAAAGTTTTGGCTTGTGCCTCCTCCAGCTCCCAGCTCACGTGGAGCCGCGGTCGTGGCGGGAAGCTGCAGGATGCTCTCCGCTAATCCCGTGCTGCAGCCTCCAGGCCTGTGGTTGGGTATGAAACAACAACGAAAAAAACCTTAAAAAAATTAAAAAAAAAAAAATTAAAATAAGGAATTTTTTTTTTAAAAAAAAAGCTTTCCTGAATGATATCCCAAATTGCACATTATCCCACTCGACAAACAAAAACCCTTTTGTGGTGGGCAGGACGCATCGCGCACGTCGTCATTTTGACAGCGAGTTCTGAGGCCGAGCTGGCTCTTGAAACAATTTCCCTGTGTACGCAGAGCTGTTCCAGTTCAGAGCAAGCATATGGCAAACACAGAAACTGCACTGCCTGATGCCAGGGCATGACCAAAATCTGTAATAATGTTGTTTACTTTCACCAGCTCTGCGAGGAAGAATGTAGCCTCATGCACTGAAACGACCTCAGAGCAGTCGCACTTTTGCTTTGTCAATAATTTACCCCAAAACCACTCATTTCCCTTTTGAAACATAAGGATTTGCAGCAACAGGGACAAACTCTTCTATAGGGAGTCTCCTGGAGAAATCCTAAGGAAAATCTCTCTCTGATGTTGGTGAAAATGAAAGGAGGCAGCAGACAAGCAAAACTTTTGGAGCACCCTTGGCTTGCTCTCATTTTGTTGTCATTTCTGCTAAAAATCAGACTGTTCTGAAGCCTTTACAGACAGAGCTTCTCCCACAAAATTGGCTCTTCCTGAGCAGTGCCAGGACGGAACAAATTTCAGCAAATTTCAGACCCAGCTCATGGTCTGGTGCTGGGAGGCCGAGGGCTTTGGCCACTCCTCTGCAGGAGGCTGCAACACCCCGTGCTCGGGAGGGTTTTCCTCCACACTTCTGTCAGACTCCAAAGCTGCCCGAAAGCCGAGGAGCCACGGGACAGGGCAGGCTTTGAAATGCTGGGGAAATAAACAAACTCAAGCGGCCGCCCTCGGAAACTCCGGGGCTCGCAGGAAAAACATCCCTCTGCCCAGCCCAGATCAGAGTGCCAGCCAGGAGGAGAGTGCTCCTGGCTCCAGCTGGGTTTGGAACATCAGGGAGGAAGAGGGACAGCCTGGAGGGATGGGATCTCCTAAATAAACCTCTGTGCTGGGAACAGAAGTCAAGGAATTCGAGTGAATTTCGGCGATTTATTGAATAGCTCAGATAAACTTGCAGGTAAGATTGCAAAAACTGATGCCACAAAAGTTCGGGAGATTCCATGGAAATGACAATGCATAAAGTAGTTTACCTGTTGCCTAAAAAGCACCTGGACATGCATCCCAAGCATCAAAGAGCCTGTGAGGATCTCAGCTGAGCTAAGTCCCACTCCAGGCACTGAGGAACAGGACTCTGAGAGCACATTGCTTAAAATCAACATTACCTCTGCTGCAGACAGTGTTTGCACAGGGCTGAAGCAGGAGAACCCATTGGTGGAGTCATAAATATTTATTTATGGAGAGAACGTTGCTAATTTACTTTTCCTCCCTTTTACAGTTCCTAATTCACGGTGTCCTCTCCCATTTCTGAGTCAGCAGAGCCACCAAAAAAAAAAAAAAAACCAACAAAAAACCAAAAACCTGATAAAAATTTGAGAGACCAATAAACACGGTACCCAAATAGAAATGAGATATTTTTCCAGCAGTTAAAACTCAATTACAGTCCAGTCACATGTTCACCCCACTCAATAGCTCATAAAATGGGCAATGAACTCACCAGGTGCTCAAGCATTGGATGGATGGGAGAAGGTACCAGGGGATGGAATCCTCCAGGGACTGGAACCTTTGGGATTTACAGCCTGAGGTTCAGCCTGGGCCTTGAGTGTCTCTGGGAAGAGGCAAAGCTGTTTCGGTCTTAAAAACCCAGGTGGGGTCTGTCTGGAAAACAGGGCACCCACAAATGTTAGGAGCTAATTTTGACTGAGGAAAAGGTAGATGTCACATGGAAAGAGCATGGAAACATCTCAGGGAAATCCAAGTGTTTAGCCTCCAGCAGTTCCACACATTAAAAAAAAAAAAAAAAACAAAACCAAAAAAACGAAAACAAAACAAAAAAACCACAAAAAAAAACCAACCCAAAACACAGAAAAAAAACCCCAAAACACACAACCCCCCCCCAAACAAACAAAGAAACAAAAAACCACACAAACAACAACCAAAAAAATAAAAACCAACAAAAAAAAAACCCCAAAAACCAATTGAAAATAGACATTTTCCAATTTGCCTGAGGCAGAATTTATAAATCTTTGCAGCCATTGCACTGCTGATGACTCCTTGCAGGAATGTGGGGATGTGTCCATGTTTATGGGCAGAGATATTCACAAGAGCAAAATCCCCAAACTAAGGAAGACACTGAAAGCTGCTCATTTCAGAGGCCTGTGGGCTGCATTTTCAGGTACCATAAGCAAAATCCCAGCGAGCAGGTTTTGCTGGAGGCCCTGGAGCATGGGAGGATCCCCATCCCAGCATCCTGCTCCTCTTGGAGGAAACCCAAACGTGGAGATTTCCACCCCCAGCCCCCCAAAGGATTGCTCAATGTTTAGTTTTGATTTCTGCATGTGATTCATGCCTGGCTGGGACAGGGCCACTACTAATAACAGAAATGCAGGCATCAGCATGGATCGTGGCCCTTCTTTTCCTTTGGGTTTTTTCTTCCTACTTTTCCTTTTTTTTTCTTCCTACTTTTCCTTTTTTTTTTTTTTTCTTTTTCTGAATACACAGTATTTAAAACTTTTTTTCTTTTGGAGTTGCACACTTTTACTGACACCAGGTTCTCTACTTTTTTAGCTCAGACCTCTGCAATAGTGTGTTTCCATTAGTCAAGTCCTGCACTGCTTTTATTTTTCTTTTTTGCAGCAAAGGGATGTTTCCATCAATTCTAAGAGTTCACATTTGAAAGCTAAACCACACTTTGCTCACTTGGACTTAAAATTGGTTCCTCTGAGTAGATTATTTACTCTTTCGACTTGTAACCCAAGATCCTTCTATCACCTCTCTGGGTGAGCCCAAGAGGATTTAAACTTTCTCCTCAGCTAAGAAAGCCCCAGTTTTACCAGCAAAAAATATTCTAAAGAACAGGGGGTAAAGGTGGATCTGATCCATTGCCTAACAAAATACGTGAAGTGAATAAATCACACCAATGAAATGAATAGACTTAAAAGAAAAATGCATCAAAGAAATGCTGTTTCTCTATCACTTTGTGGTGATACAGATAAACCTAGGGTCACATTTAATCTTTCCAGGAAGGTCAGTGAAATGATTCCCAGTCTCTACTTTCACATGACTTTGCAGCTTTTAGTCCAGCTCTGAGGAGAAGCAGAGGTGCTGAAATACAGAAAGATAGGATATCCTCTGTGTGTCATTTTTCCTACTGGAAAGAGGAAATAAAGGAAATCTTGCAAGAAGTCCCATTCTCATGAGTCTTTCAGCTTCTTTATTCACACCAAATGATCCTGGCTTGTTCAGATAAGGTTACTTTGGCTATTTACCCATTGTGAAGTAAATTATCAAAACTCTTCAGGCTTGTCCATCATTAACAAAGGTTGGAAAATCCACTCTTTCCCATGCCAGGGTTAAGAAAACAATGTTAAAATCTATTTCAGGATCTAAGAGATGCACGATTCAGCACCACAAGCTTTCTTGTAAAAAGATAATAAAGTTTCTCTGCAGCCTTTCTACTTATCCATGTTTTTGGAGTGGAAGTTGTAGAAGTTACAAGGAAAATTCTTTCACTCAGATATTCTGAAACCTTTAACAATTGAGCATCTTTTTCAGGGGTGATTTTTGTCCTTGTTCTGTTTAAGCTGGACCTGGTGCACAGGATGCACAGGTTGTGCTCTTCCTCACGTAGCCATGGATTCCCAGCCTTGCTGGTGAGAAATCCCAATTCTAGAGGAGGGAATCACTGCTTGAGGGAAGATAATTCCTCTCATATCCTCCCAGGCAGCCTGACCTGTCCCTTCAGCTGCACATAACACCAGGCTGAGCCCCTCCACCAACCCTCTTCCCATGCCTTGTCCTAAGGTGTGTCCAAAGAGGGATCACAGGAGGGAGCTGAGCTCCCCCAGAGGCCCATGGAAATACCAGCACAAGATTTGTAGCATCACCTGGTGATTTTTCACTGCTCAACTGTGCCTCTGCACTCAGGCACTCTTTGTTTATTGTGTGCCCTTCTAATCCTGGCACTGTCAAAGCCCTCCCCGTTAACTCTGCGTTATTGGGATTTATGAGCTGTGCATGGCTAACACACTGTTATGACAGTTGGGATGAGATTAGGTTGCAGGTCAACCTGCTCCACAGCCTGGAACGTTTTCAGGTCTCTTTGGAGCTAAGCATGAGGTTCAGACAGAGGAAATCCCAGAGGAGAAGGAAGGGGAGGAATGTGGTGCTTCTCCGTCCTACACTCATGACACCCCTGATAAATGGCAGCAGAAACCTCCTTCTTAGAAAGCTGAGGTGGAAAAATAAAAGGTATTTGATGAAGGTGGAGGCACAGTGCTCCCTCTCTCCAAACAAGAAGCTCCCAGACCAAGGGAAAACACTCTCACACTTTCCAGTTCACGCCTAATTTCAGACATAATTTATGAGATCAAAACACCTTGCTGATCAAAAGTGGGCACTTCTCGCGTGTTTCTCATTTTTTCCCACTTGACTGAAAACAGTTGGGGAGACGTTCAGTCAGACTCTTTTCACACGCCAGAAATCCCAGCTACACGCAGCAGAAATTTCTCTGAATTAGAGCAAAAACCTGCTCTGGTTTGCCAACTCCTGAGCAAATTCTTTTATTTTGCCGAGCAATTATGTCTTTGTTTGTCCAGGGGAATATCTCATAACTCCCTGCTCATGGAAAGGAACTGACCTCTGAACGAACCAAAAATAGCCCAGCAATAATTCCAACAAGCTGCTCAATATCTGCCTTGAGGACCCTTCTGGATGCAAGGCATTACAACCCATCCCACCGTGACCAAGAGGAGCAGGACAAGGTGTGGAGCATTTCCCAGCAGGAAGATCAAGTTTTAGGAAGGAGGGCTGAGGGTGCTCCACCATCAGCCATCCAGATCTGCTGTCATTCAGTGCTCACATCCAGTAAATTGTTCCAATCCAGTTGTGGTTGGGAGAAACATGCTCTGGATAATTCACTGCAGCCTCCTGCCTGTGGACTCTGCTGAGTGGAGCAGGGCCTTAATTGCTTTTTTTTTTTTTCCTCGTTCTCTTCTTGCTCAAGTGAATTGATTTAGAAACACGATATAAGTTAATGATAAAATCCTTCACCAAACCACTGATGGCTACGTGCTGCCTGGCTGGGATAGACAAATGGCCTATTTAGGCTGGAATTATGCTTCTGCAAGGTCTCAAATGTGTTTAAATTGTGCAATAATAGAGCACAGAGATAAGTGATTCCATGGCAAAAGCCTATGTATTAAACCCTTCCACAGTGCAGCAGAGTGTGGCAGGCGAGATGATGAAAATCACTGGGTTCTCTTCCAAGCTCTAAAGCTGAATTTCTGCACAACCAGCACTGGGCATTTGGCCCCAGTCAACCCCAGTTCCTTCCTCCTCTTCTTTCTGTCAGCTCCATGCTCCTGCTCTGCTTCCTACCTCTTAAAGAATAACCTGCAGCCTTATTCTTAGCCTATATTTTTGTTGTCACCCAAATAACACGGCTTTGATATCAGTAATGATTTCAGATGGTCTTGTAATAATGAATTAAAAATAGCTTGAGTGATATTTTGACTGCCATCCAAGCTAAATCCTTCCACCTAATCTTCCCAATCGACCTGCCTTGGGTATATCCCAAGGCACCGAGGGCCAAAGATTAACCAAAAACTGCGTTACGTTTTTCTCTCCAGATTTAAAAATGTTTCCCTTTAAAGGCAACACTCTTTTTTTTTCCCCCCTTTAATGGGTAAGCAGCCTCATTAGTACCAGGTGATTCATTTAAAGCACAATTACACAGGGAATTCAGCTAATTGATTGGATAACCCTCGATTCCTTTGTAAAAACACAATCCTCCAACCTGAAGTGCTTGGACTTAGTGGTAGTCATGTACCGAGAAGTTTTCTTTGAAAGCAAACGTTTAGGTTAATGGGATCCATATGATATAAATTCCTAATAACTTTGCCATGGGTGGGCTTATCGAAGTGCTTATCATAACACCAGTCGGGCCATTTCAAAGGAGCTTTCTTCTCCAACTTTCTGAAGACTTTTCTTTCACCCCAGACCTGCAGAAAACTCCGCTAACTCTCCATTGAGAAAATATTTGAGCTCCCTCTCAGGAGATTATTTTCCAAAGGGGTGTTTATTAACCCTTTGCTGGCAGGACAGAGTGTGTGATTCTGGGGAGGGGAAGAGCTCTGACCAGGAGGGGTTTGTGGTGCTGCTGTTCTGGGGTCCTGGAGGTCACATTTGTGGATGAAACTGGTTGGGGCTTGAGCTGAACCCGGTTCACGTGTCTGGACACTAAAAGAGGAATTCAACATTAATTTGGGCTCACTAAAACCCCAGGGAAGTAAAAGCTGACCTCTGTGGGTTTAATCAGATCCACTATTTCTATGTCATTCAGTGCCCCATCGCGCTGATGTAATAAATAAATAAATAAATGTAATAAAAATATCCCTCAAAAAAGCCACTGTTTCTAGAGGAATAAATGAGAGCAAACATCCCCTAAAGAGCCTTTGGGATATTTAGGAATCAGAGAACCAGGGCCACCTGCACTGTTTGAAGATAAAATTTTCTATACAGAGCTAAATCATCCTAGAAGCAAGCAGAGAAGCTGTTGCTGTAACTATAGTTTATCAATTTGTTATATGTTTAAAAAAATTAAATCCATTTACATCTGCCAGAAACATGTTATGGAAACTTAACTCTCCTCTCTTTTTCCTGAATTTTACTAATTTTTCCTGAATTTTTATTTTATATTTCCCCCAATACAGCCTCCTTATAGAAAAGCATGAAAATAACATAAAATAGCTAAACATGGTAGCAGAATTTTATATAAATACATGTGTATTGACAGTGAAAGAGAGATCCAATATCCTGATAATCTCTGGGAAAGAATAACTGCCAGAATCAAGGCAGGTATGAAAATGGCCATGGCCTTCACTGAAGATAGCACAGTAATTCTATAATTATTCTTTCAGTATTTAATTAAAACAAAACCATGATCACTCAACAGAAGAGGGGGACAGCATCCTAAAGCATGTTCATATGGATAAGATTCCTGCTGGGATAACTGCATGGACTGAAAAAAGAGAAAAGATGAGAACCACTTACTGTGCTCATGTTTGGCATTGACCAATGGGGATATTAAAATGATCTACATGTGTGGGAATGGGTAATCAAAAGTGGTTATCTAAAATGACCAAAAAAAAGAGGAAGAAAGAGAATTGTAATGGTCCAGTCTGAAGGGAAAAACACTGATTATTTTTCAAGGAGAAATTCAGAGACAGACCCACTTGCTTGCAAGAGTTTCCAGTGGTGCACAGAGTTCAGGCCACTCATGATAAATAAATCATTGTAAACAGAAATCCCATTGGAGATTTTGGCACAATTTAACCCAAAGACCTGCAATTCTTTGATGATTAAAAAAAAAAGGGAAAAAAGAAATGGAAGAATACTTTGAGCCTTGAGTGCAAAATGTGAAATTGAATTTTAAAATATCATTTTATGCTCTATTAGCCTAGTTTGCAATGTTTAGTCCTGCCCCCAAAGCTTGCACAGCGGGGTTTTTAAGCCCTTAATGAGTTGCCCCACACAACCAATGCCTAAAATATCTGCATTTCACTGCTGCAAACGCTCCCCATGCACAGTGTTATTGCAAAGAGGTGCATTTGTGAGCACTGCATCCCCTCACAGCAGGAGGAATAATGGTCTGGCACAGCAGGAGCCCTCCCAGGTGATGAGAGAACAGTGCAGGAGTGCGGCGTGTGGGTGTAGGGAGTTCCCAAACATTAATTAATGCCGAAGGGAAGTCAGCACTGGAAAATCTTGTTCTTGACCGTGGTGGGACAGCTGAACCCTTCATAACTCTGTTAATTAATGTGCTACAGACACTGGGCTCCTCAGAGGGGAGCGCCAGCTTGGAGGTGGGCATGTCACAGGAAGAGATTTGGGTTTGCTGGCAGGGAAGTGGGGGAGATGCCCGCAGGGTTCTTGTCAGCACCTAAATTAAATCGTGGCATGCAAAGCCACCTGTGGACATACGTGGACAGGGAAAGAAAGTACCAGAGGCTTTACAACCCTGTGCTTCAGGCCAACACTCTCCAGAAAGAGAGAAGAAACCTTCTGTTCAATGAGAGGAACCCACTGAACCTCACCATCCTGAAGGGCAAAGCATTTCCAAAAAAAAAAACCAAAAACAAAATAGAAGAATTAGAAATTAAAAAGTTTGGATTGCAAAAGAGACTGAGTTATCCTGGAATCTGGCCTCTAGGAGGCCTCGGGAGTAACCAGAACTGGGTATAAACTGTGAGATTATTGTGTTAGAGGCTTAACAGGCTTCAAAAAGCGGAGCTGGAGCGGCAGCGAGAGAGCGAGCAGCGTTTATTGAGCAATAAAAACAACATTACATTTCATGGCCCGGCCAAAGCGCCCTACAGAAGCAAATCCCCGTGCCTGACAATGTGGGGTGTCATAAATGCTGATTCTATAAAGGGGGCTGCTGAAGGCAGCAGCAGGGCCTATCAGGGTGTAATCAAGCCTCCTGTTAAATTAGCATCGCCCTGCTCTCGCTGCTTTATTGTGTGATGGGAGTGAGCCCGGGGGCTTTGGGGGGTTTGCTTCACCTCCTGCACGGCTGCACTCTGCTTACCCTCTCCCTGGGACAGCTCTCCCAGGCCAAGGGTTAGGTTTCCTCCCAAGGATTAAGCGGGAGGCTCATGTCAACAAGGTGGTCGTGGAGATAGAGACAGAGCAGGAAGGACTCGTGAGGCCGGCGGAGAAAGATCCAACAATTTCAAGGCAGCAGATTAATCCTGATAATGCAGAGTTGGGCCATTCCTTTCCCCCTGGTTGGGTCAAGTTCCCTTAGCAACCACAAAGCCTGTCATTAATAAAATTTAAAAAAACCCATCATAATTTCCAACCCCTGTGCCCTTTTCCTAGGCGAAAAGACAAATTGAATATAAAATGAAAGCTTCGCTTTTTGGCCTTTTTAAACCTTTTCTCCCTTTCCCACCTTCCTGCCCACAATTCTGCAGTGCTGACCTCGCTCCAGTCGCAGCCATCTCGGGAGCACATGGAACATATGGACCTGATTGTCCTGTGGAGTGAGGAGGGCACAGGGACACCATTCCCACTGACCTTTCCCTGCCAGGGCTGGGGGACATCAGTGACAGCATCTACACTGCCCTACCTACCTGGGATGCAGCAGCTTCTCCTTGAGCCTCTGTCTGATATTCCAATTATTGTCACAGGCACAGAGCTACCCTCCAGGGTTTCTCTGGAACAAAAAAAAAAAAAAAAAAAAAAGGCCTTTTTATTCCTTACTGAATTTTTTTGGCTAAAATTTGTATTTCTGCTAAGATGATTTAGTTGCTGCTGTTCTGTGAAAAAAGGAATGGTTGGAAACCAAAGGGGATAAAAATATGGATATATCTGAAGATGCTTCAACTTTCAGAAACCAGGAGTAACTGAAGAGGAGTTGTTAAAAATGGGAGGGGGTTTGTCAGTAAACAGAAACGTTTCTGTGGGAATTCAGGGGTTTTCAGCTGCTTGCAAAAATCACTGGAGAAATCCCACACTCCGACCACCTCTTTTTCATTTTCTTCTGGTCATATAACACCAGGTTTCCATTTGCTGGAAATAAATGAGGAAGCCATGGGGTATCCCTGCTCTCTTTATTCATGCAAATAATGCCATTAAAGTCCACAGGAGTTCTCGTATCCAGTGGGCAGGTGCTGACCCCAATTGTTTTAACAGTTCTTTTTGTTCACACCTCATATTCCAGCTGAAAAGCCTTATGGAGCCTGACAGAAGGCTTGAAATCCCAAGCCTGCCCAATGATGGAATTGGTATTGTGTATTTATGCTGCTTGGGTGACTTAAAAGTGGGCAAAATAATAGAAGAAATCAAGTGTTATGGGTAAATAAATGGCTGAAGTTTGGTGAATCGGGTTTAGACCATCACATACTTCTCGAGAAACCACAAACGACCCATGTTTTTCTCTCTGTGCCTCAGTTTCCCCATAGAAATTGTAAACTGGGATTTATCAAACTTCACTTTCTCAACATGTAGTCAGTGGTAAACTTCAGGTGATCGAAACTAGGAGAGAGAACTCAATTTTTCTTCAAATAATTTGAAAATCAGTGCTTTTTGTTAAAACATCTCCTTTTTGTCCTATTACCCAACTGCTGTTCAGAGTCGCAATATGATGAATGATGTTGCATCCACAAATGCTGAAAATAAAACAGATGAGTGATGCAAAGTGGGTGAGCTCTGTGTACTTCCACAGTCCTATCCACCTCTTCAGAGTGATGTTTAAAACAGAACCATCTTTCTTCTGAAATACTTCTGAAATATTTTAAATTTAGTGAAATTTCTTCAGAGCTTCTAAAAATCTTTTTTCTTCATTGTAACACACCCCAATGCCAGGAAATGTTTTGCTCTTCCAGGATGAACTGAAAAAGAAAAATTGGTAAAACCTTTTCCAAAATGCTATTTCTTTTCTTTATAATATGGTGTGGGTTGGAATTTGTGAATTATTTATATGATATTTATGTGATGCCAGCAGCACCTACAGGGCAAGGTAGTCCAGTCTGATGATCTTCCTCATGTCTTAAATCTTACAGTAGCCAAGTTAATTGTACTGCAGCTTAGAAAGAAACAAAAGTCTCCTCTAAATTCAGATTAAACATGAAAAATTGTAAACAGAAAGGAAATTTTTTAGAAATTGGGGTTTTTTTTAAGTTATGTGGGAAGATATAAACGCAGCGGGTTGGACTGGAGTGACTCTTTCAGCTCGAGTTTATTGTGTTTACAGTATTACTCAAGTTCTCTGGAAAATAATAACCATCACAAATCTCCCCAGTGCCCCATATTTTAGAGATTGAGTTTTCTTAACATTTTCTGCTGGTTTGAAGCCCAACAACAAAGAAAGTTCTTGACAGGACGAGCTCTAAAATTAAAACTACTCTGACACACCGAGACCTACAGCCTCACTCTGGGGGGAAACCAACATTTCTACCACAACTTTAACAAATTTCTTCCCCTCCATCCCATAATAGCCTCTATGTTTCCAAAGCAGAGCCCCACATCTGTAATATATTATGTGCATAATTTGCACTTAATTACCAACCACATTGATGAAACCGTTGCGCGACAATTAAACCTAATTAGGTTTTTTTTTCCCAATTCCCTCTTTAACTGGGTGTCTTATCAGCTCTCATCTTGCTGGAGACGTTTAGCCCCAAAGTGTGAGCACCATTTCTTCCCAATTCCAGGTGAAGGCAAAACTGGGGATTAACAAATGTGGGTCAGCCCCTGAGCCAGCCCAGCGAGGCTCTTTGCGTTCCCGATTGTTTCCAGCTGGGCGTCAGCAAATGTTCATCTCCAAGCTAAAAATAGATGACCAGGCTGCCCTCTCCACAAAATCACACAAAACTTGTAGGGCTTCCCAGGAAGGGGTTTTTCAGAGTTAAGTTGTGAAATTCAAAGGGTTCGTTGAGTTTTCAGTGGTAATTTCAAGATATTCTTTTCCTCAAGCGTAGAATTGTAGCTGCTATTAAAAAAAAGAAAAGTTACAATTATACAAATTTTAGCTAAGGGTGAAAATGAAGAAGCCTAATGAGATGTACAAATACCGAGAAAGTGATAGTTAGATTTAAGGAGTTACTATTTTCCCCCAAAATTGGTGTAGTTGAGATATTTCTATATTGATGGATTTGAGGGGATGGATTCTTTTTCTCTAGAGAAAGCAACACCAAAATATTTGATACCTTGAAAGTGTTGTTTCAGTGTCAGATACTGTGGGCAGATCTTTGAGTTAATCTTTGCACAAAATAATAATAAATTTAATAATAAGAATTAAATAATACTTTATTATGGTTTTACTGGGGCTGAGTTTAGGGGAAAATTGTAAATGAAAGGAAAAGATAAAATAGATTCTCTAACTCTTAGTTCACTCTCTGATAAGAGAAAACAAGCTAAAAATGATTCATGGTCACTGTTGAATGTCAGTGCTGTTAATGGGGTTTTTGTAACTAATATCTCCCAAATTCACTGATATTTGAACTTTCCCCTGCTCCTCTGAGTATTGTTTTCCTCACAGTTATATATAGACTTAGTCAATTCAAATTCAAATTCAATTAAATTCTTATCCAAATTATATCTTTACCTAATATTCCCTGTACGTTCCTTATTAGTGACACCTTTTTAAATATTTAATTCACATACTGAAAAAAAAGTTATCTGTAGGCCTGAATATTGCAATACGATAAAGATGAAATATATATGTCATAAATAATGTGGCAGTGGCACAGGCTGGACTCTTAATTTTGAATTAAACTGTGTCAGGTTGTCCTCTCTTTTTCAGGTGGGAGTACTCAATTCTTTCTTCTATTAAATTTCTTCAGAAATATTTATGTTTGGGTGGGGGATTAAGTTAATTCTGCTACAAGTGGAAGGTTTCATATATGCAAATAAAGAATTTCTGATTTTTTTTCAATAGAATTCAACCAATTGTTTAAAAATTCTGCTTCCTTGGCAGAGAAAATCATTGCAGTGTTTTGATTATTGTCTGATCCTCCAGTGATTGGAGTCTGTTGAATAAATTCACAGGACAATGTTTTTGGCAGATTTTTACAGTCTTTTCATAAATTATTTGACTCAAATGATTTTCATCTCTTTCCCAGCTGATAGTATTGCTTTGGGAATTTGCCCATCCATTCCAGAGGAGAAAAGATTCCTGTGAAATCTTTCAAATAATCATTTCAAGCAAGAAATATTTTCCTTCAATGCGGTGTCTGCAGAATCCGTAAGAAAAGCTCAGTGTTCATACACAGCACCTCAAATAAATTCAACTTATTTTCATTTTGCTCTGATTTTTGCCTGTAATTTTTGCCCAAACGATTTATGAATTATAAAAACAGCAGCAGGATTTAGCTGCAAACACGCCCTGGGTGCTTGGAGAGCCAAACTTTCCCCTTGGACACTGACCCAGGGCATCTCTCAGCGGGGTCTGCACGAGGGGAGTGACGTGGGGCGGGGGCAAACATTCCTTTTTGGGGGCAAACATTCCTTTTTGGGGGCAAACGTTTCTGTTTGGGGGCAAACATTTCTTTCTGGGGGCAAACATTTCTTTTTAAGCATCAGGAGAGTTCCAGCCCCTGCCATGGCCTACAGGGAGCCTCCCTCCAGCTTTCCCAGTGATTCCTTCAGCGAGTGTGAAATGCTGGAAAGCCCAGCCCCGATGATGCCTTCATGAATGGACTGTTTGTCTCCCTCTCCCCCTGCCAGCCCTTTTTTTTTTTTATTTTTAAATTATTTATTTTCCCCTTTAAATTGTTTATTTTCACCCCACACTTGCCCAGTGGCCCAAAGCAGCTTGGCAGATACGGCAGCTCCAGGAATTATGGAAATGTGGATGTGGCTCTGCTGGTTTGTGCCCAGAGTGCCAAAGTTTTGTCAAGTTGGGGTTTTTTCACTAAAAAATTTGTTCTTTTTGAGAAGGTGCAGGACAAGGAGCTGCTTTTTGTTTTTCTTAAAGATGTGGCTCTGGGCACCTGACGTGCTTAAAATAATTGCTCAAATTTAAACACACCCTGTGCCTAATATAAGCCAGATCTAAAATCTTTCTCCATCACCAGCAGCTCCAACAGGTCTGGATCCAGGTGGATCCAGATAATTCTGGATAATTCCTGCAGGTGGAATTCATCTCTGAAATAAATCCATATCTGGGACACAACCAGGATCAGGCTTTTTGAGTTCCCTCCTTCATGCCACCTTCCAAAAGGACAAAAATCCATCTTTTGTGCACTCTGGGAGAGAGGAGTTTGAAAAATGCTGGAGGTTTGTTTAATTAGGTGGCCTCGCAGTTCATTTGCTGGCAAATCACCCAAACTGCTTCCAGGGCTGATGTTAAAATCTGTTTCCATATTTTCTTGTGAGGGAAAAAAAAAAAAATAAAGAAAAAAGAGGGGGAGAAAAGGTTATCCTTCACCTTTCCAGCAAGCCAGGAAAGCTTGAAACCTGAAATAGTGGCTTAATGCCCAGACAGAGAGGAACTGAAATAAATACGAGCAAGGTTAAGAATTTTCTTTATTGAGAGCACCTGCTCCAATTTTATATGTAGGGTTGCTAAAAATTCCTTCATTACAGTGTGGGAGCTCAGTGAAGGCTTTGGTGCTGAGAAACCCAAAGGATTCCTTTGGGTTTCTCCATGGAAAGGCTTTCCTTACTGTTCTCCAAGGGAATTTTGTGTGTCCAAGGGGAGCTGCAGGGCCAGGTGCAGGTGGTGTAACTCAGCCTGGCTGAGGATGAGTGACAGGCCAGGGACATGAAAAAATCAAAGAGAAAATCTTCTCCACTTTGAATTTTCAAGCAAAAAATGCAATATTTCTTTTTACAAAAAAAAAAAAAAAAAAAAATTGGTAAAAAATGCTGCTTTTTCAGGGAGCTGCACATCTCCTGGGTGTATCAGCCCTTTGTCCTGCTCAATCACCTTCTCAAGAAAAACGTGCCAGAGGAGCTAATTATGACCTCAATTTGTGATGCACCAAACATTTGTGGTCACTTTGATGGGACAAAGACAAAAGCAAGACAAGGATTCAGAAATAGGAATGTGGTTTTATTGAGGAAGCTGTTGTAGCTGGAAAAGGCACACCCAGGCTGGGTCTTGTGTATTAAGCAAGAAATTTTAAGCAAATTTCTTGGCAAAATGAATAATTTTAATTTAAGTACACTAATATTAAGCCATTAGCCTGGGACTTTGAGACAGCCCCATTCTTTTGGCTTTTGTCTGAGGGTGAAACAATTAGGGACTAATCCTTTAAACTGTATTATTTTTGGAGTTGAGGTTGATTATTCCCAGACCACTGAAACCTTCTAGCACTGCTGTCAGAGTCAGGACCTCCAGAGGCCTTTTGCTGTAGCTGTGATGATCCAAGGACACACAGCTTGCCTAAGAAAAGGAGCAGCCTCTCTCACAAACCCACTTCCAGCTACAATCTCTTTATTTTTACATGGCCTCATGACAGAAGAGGTGGTCTCTGATGTTGGAAGTTTAATCTCGGTGTTGACAATGAGCCTCTCAGTAGCCCTGGTTAAATTTTTTGCTTTATTGCACCTTGCTTTCCCCAAACAGATGATGATCCCTCTGTTAATGGTCTGAAAATAATATTCACAATAAACTTTTCAACCAGGTCAAAGCCTTCAGATGACAGAAGTGCTTTAGGAAGTGCTGTTTGAGTCTTAACAAAAGTTATTAAAGGTAAGGAAAGAGCAGCCTGCTGGAGATGGCAACAGATCCGGGGGAACTGCCATGTTTTGCTCAAAATTCCTCCCCAGCTGCAGCCAGAGTAATTTTGTACTGGGCTGGTGCTTCCTGAGGAGGTTTCCACAGTTTGACCCTCCCAATGATTTGCCACAAGTCCACAATCCTGGCATGGATGACACGGGATGCTGTGGTCAGGATGGCAAAGTTGATTTGTGTGTGCTGAAAAGTGGGAGGGGGATTTGGGAGGTGCAAAGAGCTGCTCCTTGGAGTGGGAAATGGCCCCTCAGTGCTGGTTTTGGTTGGTTTTATATTTCATTTTTTCAAATCTGAAGCCTAACCTCAAACTGCAGGTGAGAGGGAGGGCTGGTACATTAAGGGAGCTGACAAGAAATATGAGAGTGACAATTTATGATGGTCTGGAGGGACAGAACAAGGCAGAATGGCTTCAAACTGACAAAAGGCAGGGTTAGAAGGGATATTAGGAATAAATTCTTCCCTGTGAGGGTGGGAGGGCCCTGGCACAGGTGCCCAGAGCAGCTGTGGCTGTTCCATCCCTGGCAGTGTCCAAGGCCAGGCTGGATGGGACTTGGAGCAACCTGGGACAGTGGAAGGTGCCCCTGCCCATGGCAGGGGATGAGATGAGCTTTAAGGTCCCTTCCAACCCAAACCATTCCATGATTGCAGTGGGAGCAAAGCTTCAGCAATGCCACCACGGTGCAAGGCTGTGATGTGACCAGCCCCAGGAAAAGGGGGAGATGAAAATGTTGACCAGAATTTTGTCTGATGGATATCTCATTTAACACAGGGCATGGCTTTGGCTAAACGTGGTCTAAACCCAGGAAAAATCCAACACTGGGAATTGGTCACTGCTGTCATGAATAATGGTATTTTCAGAAAGATTGCCTTGACAATGAACTTTATCTCCCTGGAATAACCCTGTCCCAGTGTTACCAGATGTCCTTATTAATTGTCACTTTTTTTTTCAGGCCCTGCAATGACGCTCTAGGTTCACCAACACAGCAAACCACACTTTTCTGTCCTCATTTTCGTGCCAGACCTAAACCCCCACAGTCACAGCCCACGAAGCAGAGATCCAGTATAAACTGGGAAATGAGACAGGAATGCTGCAGCGAATCCACAGCTGACCCAGAGCCAGGATCTGTGGTTTGAAGGGATCTGCAGGGTGCAGAGCCAGCAGTGAGCTGCCACCCATGGGAAATCCTCCCCAAATGGCCAAGGATGGGCACAACCACGGGTGGAAAACAAGTGAATCCTCCTGCACCAGGTGCTGCACTGAGATGCTCCCCAAGGGCTGGCACAGCCTGAGCCTGGGAGCTGGCAGGGATTTTTGCTTCACTGGGAGAGAAGTAACATTCTTGAACTCACAGAAATTACCCCGTTTTACTAGGGGATAAATCTAATCAGATTGTATCCAAATGGCCTATCTGTAAATTTTACCCACAGATGTATCTCATTTTCTTAATACCTAGGCTGCTTAGAAGCTTTAGTGTATTTATTTTCCTTTCACCCCTGCACTGGAGAGATACACTGTCCCTATTTTACAGCTGGGGAAGTTACTCACAAGGAGATTTGAGTGCAGGAATTCACAGCAGTCACTGAGTAGAATGGAATTCAGCGTGGCTGCAGAACCCACCTGCCCTGCTGGGCAAATACTCAGGCAAGGAGCTCTGTGCTGAATTACCTGTGCTAATTCATGGAAAACAGGGCTAATTGCACCCACTCACACTCCCTGCAGGTCAGAGATGGGTTCAGGGAATCAGGCAGGGGAGGCTGGAGCAATCCCAGGAGCTGATCTGTGTCCCTGAGGCTGGCGGTGGCTGGAGCCTGCTCCATGGGAAGGGCTCACCCACCAAGAACACTGAATTACACCATGGGAGCTGGACACAAGGTGGAGGGAACTAAAGTGACACTAAAATCTCTGTTTTTTCCATTCTCAACCCTTTCTTTTCCCTGAAGCTCTGTAAGAGGCATCCACCAGCCCAGACCAAATTATCAGCCCTCCTGTCCCCTCCTGTCTCCCAATCAATCACTCCAGCTCAGTGAATTCCCTGTTTTGTTTTGTTTTTTTTCTCAGAGACTTGAACAGAACCTTTGAGAGGAGCAAGGGCACAATGGTAAATCAGAGCAGCAGCACGTGCACGAGCGTGGCACCGCAGCAGAGATCATTCCTTGAGTCCCAAGTCATAATTAACTCCCTGAAGGACAGAAACCTGACAGGAAATCCAAAATCTCTTTGCAATCCACTAAATATTACAGGAATGAATGGCTGGCACGGGGGAAGGAATGTTGGCTGGAAGTGGAGCCTTTTGGTTTGAGCTTTTCCTGGGCTGTGTTTATTTAGCACACAGCTCGGAGGCACTTGCTGTTCATATCTGGGAATGGGAGTTCCATGGTTGGGCTGGGAGATGGAAGGGTGGCAGCTCAATCCACTGATACCTGGAGTTAATTCTGCACCTGCACAGGGCCTCGGGTGGTGTTTGAAACATTTGAAGGGTTTAACTGTGGGTTTATGTGGAACAGTTCAAAACGGGGCTGCCCCGTGGGTCTTTGTACTCAGACCGTGACGTCTGAGGTGTGAGTCCTTCTGGCTTTTTCTTTTTCCCTGGGTGAAATGGAAGCAAAAACATTAAAAAAAAAATATCTGAACCCTTCACCTGTCAAACCAAAAAAATTCCACTGCATTTCAGATCCAGTTTCGCTCAAGGACAGGGCAAGAAAAAGAAAAGACATCAGATGTCACGTAACCACTACCAGATGATGTTTGTGAGGGTCACAGTGAGGGTCCCATATGAAATAAATAGAATATAAATTACAAATCTCAGTGAAATGATGCTGCTTCACAACAGCTGCTCGTTGGCCCCTTCCTCAAGAGCTCTGGCTTTGCCAAGCTTGGAATTGCAGCCTTGGGGTGAGGGTTCCCATCCTCAGATGTGCTGGAGAGCATCACTCTGGGCCAGCTCACCTCTGCTGCTCCATGGCCAGGCAGGACCAACCCCCTGTGCTCCTTCCCATGGCAGAGCAGCAGAGCTGAAAGAGCAGAGGGCTGGATTTCAGGAGGCATTGAAACTGCAGGTGATGAGTTTCCAATCAGATAAGGCAATGGTAATTCCAGATGACCCCGCCATCAGCCGCGGGAATCGCCAGGCAGGGAATGTAGGGGTTGGGTTTCACTCAGGGCCTGGACACATTTATAACATTTCACTAAATGAATAGGGAGTACTGTGACCCAGCTGGGAAATTTATGGCCTTGGTTGTGGCTCTGACAGGACTTTGGAGTGAGATATCATGGGCGTCGGGGGCGGAGGCTCATCTCAGCCTCAAATTGGGGCGGGGGTAGGGGTGAGAAGCAGAGATAAAGCAGCTGTTGAAAAGCTTAAGCTCTGAGTCTCTGGCTAAAAGCAGCTTGAGAACACGCTCACCGAGGTGTCAACCCTCCACCAAGTGCCCAGGAGGTGAAAAACATCCCAAGTGAAGGAGAAATCAAGTCCCATGTTGGGGGGTCCAGGAGCTCGGTCATAAAATGTGCAGATTCACAGGAGGAGGGAGAGGAGGGATAGCTCCATGGGAGGAGGAGAGGCCATTCCTGACAATGTGCAGCTCCACAAAGCTGGAGTTGTGCTGCACAGGGACCTTTCACTCCACTCTCTGTGGTCACTCAACTCATTTTCTCTCAGGGCTGGACCAGACTGGGGATTTATGGCACATTTTGGATTTTCAACAGCAGTCATTGCACAGCCCAAACTGAGCTCCCCGAGAAGTGGACATTAATCTTTGCTTAAGCTACATACAATGATCTGCTGTGACCTTCCTGACTGATGCTTACAAAAGTCTTCCTTAGAAGCTGAGGGTGAAAAGCAGGGTTTAAAGATTTACTGGGACATTTACAAGTGTGATAACATTTTTCAGCCTGTTTGGCTTTATGATAAATCATTTTTTATTGCCCCAGAAAACCTGGAAGATGGTGACCAGAAGTTGAATATTTTTGGCTTTGTCATTGGAAAATCAGACCCAAAGTGTTTCAGCTATGAATGGAAGGAAATTTAAAGCACAGAACAATCTGAGGTAACCCGGCAAAACACTTGCTCTGGCTGTCCAAAAACAACCAAAAAAATGCCTAGAAATAAACAAAAGATGTATTTTGCAGGCCACTGAGTAGGCCTTTATTTTTTTTTTCCCTTTTGATATTGATGACTTTTTTTGAATTTTTTCCAAAGAAAGTAGTGAGGTTGAAAAATGGTGGTGGGGGGTGCATTAAAAATATGAATGTTTGGAGCAAAGCCAAGCGGTCATGATTTGTTTTATTTGAAAAATGTCAACCAGCTGTACCTATGAAACTGGAAACCAGGTAAAAATTGCCCCAATCTTGGGGATTTTTTTTTTTTTTTTGAAACTGAAAAGTCAACCAAGGTTCATTAGAATGGTTTGTGACCTTCCAACTGAGTGTCATAGGCTTGCTGGAAAGTGGACCTGGCTAACATGATTGTTGGAAATAATGTGGACTCAGCTGAAGTTTCACTTTCATTTTTGTGCACAAACCCAAGTTATGTGACGCTTGTACCAAAAGTAAACTGACATTTACACAAAATCTTTCTGTACTCATTGACACCAACAAACCAAGCTGCACAGCAATGAATTTGGGGTTGCAGTGAAGTAATCGGTTTTGGCATTGGCATGATTGGAAATTGGAGCTTACCCTGAACATCCACCAGCAAATCCCTGTGACTCCCAAAGTGATATTTGTAAATAAGCAGTGTTTTAAAGCAATTATCTCATTTTTAATTCTCTAAACCTCCCAAATGAGGAAAATCTGATCAATTTATCTCTGTGAGCAGTAATCCTTTGTGGAAAGCCAGCATGGCTTGAGTTTCTTTCAAGTTCAGATTAAGAAGAAAAGGGTTTTTCAACCAGAAAACTCCTTGGGTGTCCCCTTCTGCTCCATGCTAACACCATCCCTAGTGGTTAAATCCTGATCCATGAGCAGGGCTCAAAAACCTAAAGCAATGGGAATTAGGGACACAAAACCAACTGAATAATAAAATTAAAGCCATTTTCAGTGTCCATGCAGTTGAAGCTGTGTGCAGGTCTTTTTTCAGTGCCCATAATCCCACAATTCTAATTTGAGTAGTGAGCTCCCAAACCTGTTTGGTTTCAGGACCCCCCCCTTTGGAGAGTTCACCTCAGCAGGAAAAAGTGTTTGGTGTTCTGGCTGTGGAGTGAACCAAAATCAAAGGCTCCAGGTCTGTTTTTCCAGGGCAATCTGCACCTATGCAGCAGCTTCCCTGGAATCTGAACCATCTCCTGCAGCACAGAGCACTGAACCCCTGCCAGGAATGATAAACACATCCCATTTTTCTTTCCTTATCTGTTTGCATTTTGTTAATATCTCCTCTCAACCCCTTCCACTCACTTCCAGTGGCTCTTATCAACAGCCAGCAAAGAAATCCTTCCCAGCCAATGTCTGGAGCTTTTGTGTGGGAAATTTTCTCACCCGTGCACATAGGATGTGATTTACACAAGTTGTGATATGGGGGATCATTAGGGAAGTTTAATTTAGATCAATCACACAACAGGTAAAATATAGGGATGGAGGAAGACACAACCTCTCAGATCTCTGATTACAGGAGTCACCAAAATATATGGCCACAGAAATCATGGAAAACATTCCTTAGACTTGCTGAGAGGAGTTTAACATTGAAAGCCTCAGAGCAGTGTTTGTTGGAACTCTGGTGTTCATTGCTAAACATTAAAAACAAAAAACTGAGAGGGAGAAACTAGCTTACCATAGGTTATTAATTTTAAGTTCCAAATCAATTTATTTTGGGTTTTTTTTTATTACATTATATATAAAATGCCATAAAAGAAAAAAAAATGAATGTATTCTTTTGTATGTATAAGCAAATTGGAAAGCTCTTGGGTAATCTATAGAAATAAATTTAAATGAGTAAAGCTTTTTTACTTAATCATCTATATTTCATATTCTGTGTGGAGGGAGGGAATTTGCCATCAGTACTTCTTTATTCAGTGTTTAATTAACATGATGAATGCTGCACAGTTTGGAGCATGATAGGTTCCCAAGCTTAAGGCAAGCCATGGAGTAGATGCATCACTAACAGTAAAATATATGAATTAATATAGATTTTTAATGCTAGAGATGCCATGGTGCTCAGGTGGGAATTGGAACCTTTTAAAATAGCACACTCCAGATAGAAACCCAGCTCAATAATGTTTGCTCCAAACGTGGGAGTTGCTGAGGGAGAAGCCAATATTGCATTCCTCAGGTCTGGGGCAGAAAAAGTGGAGGAGTTAAGATGAAGTGCAGATTTGCTCCTAATCAAATCCAGAGGACGTGCTGCAAACCTTATTGGGAGAGATCCGCTAAGGCTGCGGCATGAACATGACAGGCAGGCGAAATTGTGGATTTGATCATTTAAAAACCTGTGGATTCCTGGGGTTTTGGCTACGTTGAAGGCTCTGAGGGAAGACACGCTGAAAATTGCTGAGGGGTGTTACCCAAGCCAGTTGCCAAAGGCTTAGTCTGTTCAGTAATCCAGGGAGCAGCTGGTTGAGCTAACTCCCAGTTAATTACCTCTCCATTTCTGCAATCACTCCGTGGTTTGTTTAGGGCAAGGTGGACTGGAGGGTTTGGTGCTCAAATCGTTCAATTTATTCGTTTTGCTGTAGAAAATAAAAGCTGGGAAATAAAGGCCTCATTATTGTACATACTTTTTCGTTTAATTCGTTATGGGCATGTTACAAACTGGCTTTGTAATTTGGGTAATCATGCACAAATGTTGGGGTTTGCTGCAGCATTTCCAGATCAAATGCTGGTTGGGCTGGAGCTGGCAGGCAGTGCTGGGGCAAACCCAGCTCGCTGAGGGTGTAGAGGTGATTGACTAAATGCTCTCATAAATCTTCCAGAGCCAGATCCTAATGTCTTTCCATGCTCTTCAATGCCCAGGATATGAAAAGCACTTTTATGGGTGGAGTGTGGGGATCAAAGCTGCACATACAATCATTGATCTGAGGAGGAAGGAATGGAACATCTTCCTGCCATTTAATGGGATCACTGGAGAACTGTTTCCTACAATGAAGGACCTCAAGTCCTTTGTGCCATCTGCTTTATTTAAATATTGTAAGTCAGGTAAACATCCCAGTCAATCCTAACTTCCACTGTTCCATTTAATCCCTGTAGACTATCCTAGATAATTGTGCTTTCCCTTTGTAATTTCTTACACAAATCCAAGTTTCAATCTCCTACAATGCCAGCCTTTTTTGAACTCTGCAGCACATCTAAAATCAGTATTTAAAGAAATGTTTCAGTTGTAAAATCAAGCTCTGAGAAGATTAAGAAGTGCTTGGATCCAGAACACCCAAGCAACCTTAAACTGTCCCATTCTATAAAGCCTTCAGACATCTGATTGCTCCAAGTTCATGCCCCTTCCAACTACTGTGAAAAAAGAGGTGAGACCTGCAAAAGCTACTCCATTTTGAGGCACAGCCTGGAACCATTCCCACTGTATTTTCCATCCAGGGCTTTTAATGAAGTAGGGAGTTATATGGAAAAAAAACCCAGCGCGATCAACATTTTCTTGTGTGGAACCACAGCAGCCCCAGCAACCAGGGAGAGCAGATGGAAGAGGGATTTCCCCTCAATTTTGACAACTTATTGTGTGAATTAGCCCACTCTTCTCTCAGAAATGATCTTGAAAGTCTGACAATAATCTATTTTGACTTAGTGATGAGGAGTTGTGATGGAAGTCTGCAGGCTCTCTTGAAAATCTGATATTCCACTGAGAATGTTTCCCAGTCTACACTGGGAGCTAGAGACCAAATTTAATATCTGTTCTGAGATTCAGATCCCCTTGTCCAAATCTTCAGATGCTCCTCCAGCCCCTGATTTTGCATCCCTCGTTTTAGTTCTAAGTTTAAAACCAATCCGAAAACACACACCCCCAAAGAAAACCTTTTTCTGTGAGGTTCTAAACGACTTTTTCTTCTCACTGTGGTGGTGGGGAGGTCTTCAGGAGCCTTTCCAGTGCCGGATTTGACATCTGTTTTCTGAGGGACTGACTGGAGTAGTCTGCCCAAGGAGTGATCCAGCTGGCTGAGCGTTCCTAGGTGCTGGATTATAATGCAACAGGCAGGAAAGACATACTTGTGGGTATGGCCGAAAGTGCCATTTAATGAGAAGTGTTCCAATGTCACTTTGTTTAGGAAACCAAGCAGTTTCTTGTAAGTAAGATGACTATTTCACTTTTTTTTTCCTGTATTCTCCATAATTCTCCTCCCCAACTCCCCAAAGAGAACAAAAATACGTAAAACACAGTGAGATAATTTTCGTGTTGCATCAAGCCATAATCCCTGATAATTCCAGGCTAGTGCTGTGGAAGAAATGATCAAACTTGATTCACTTTCTGTTGTGAAATTTTTAAAAAGTAGCTTTCCAGCTGACTTTCCAATGCTGCACTCGCTGTGCCTGAAATGGTTTTGGCTTTCACAGCCTGGGTAGGCTCAACACGGCCATGAGGGATTTGGAAGACCTCACAGGGAAGACCTCCTACAATCTGCAGTGGATGCTGTCTCCCCTCAGTTAGAAAACTGAGCTCCAAGGAGGCATTGCCTCAGCATCCCAGGAGAGGGATCTGCTCTTGGAAGGGTCTTCTCTCCTTGAGCGCACTCAAGACCTTGACCACCCTTCTGCCAAAGGTCTTCATGGCAGAATTCTGTCCACTCCAATATCCTCTCCACAGCTGAGGTTGTTTCCATCCAGAGCAGGGCCAGTTGTTTCCAAAGTTCTTTATGGAGAAAGCCCTACTTATTTCTCTTTATTCAGATTTTTTTTTTTTTTAAGTGCATGGCTGAGGCCATCTAGAGAAATGTCAGAACTCCAAGTGGAGCACAGCTCTGCTGTTACTACATTATTCCAGTGAAAAACCCGACCCGTGAAGTGGGTTGACCAGCTTCCAGTTGATTAAAGATGTTCTCCAGAAGAACAGCCTAATTCAGAGCCGACAAAGGCAACTGTGGAAACTATGTCTGCTTCCAATAAAACTCCCTGCCTCCTTGCCAGGCACAGAGGGAAAAATCTGCCTTCAAACTCCTGGCCATGAACTTGCTTCATGTTTTAGCAGTGCAAAATCGCTAAGGAATGACCAGAATATCCCCTGCATCCAAAACCAGCATGTTCCTTGATAAATTTGCTTGGTTTTGCCCCATCCCAGTGGCAGCACTCTGGGCTGAGCTGGGCTGCCTCTCTTCTTTATGCCAGCCCAGCAAGGTCCCATGCACAAACTGGGAAGCAATTTGGCCAGAGGTAAATAATTCCCTCTGTGGCCAGGCCAGCACGAGGTGCTGTCCCAACTTTGGAGAAGTGCTTTGGGTGAAGGTGGCACGTTGGGGTTGGTTTTTGCTCTCTCTGACAGTGTGAAGGTGCTGATTTTCCTGCAGTGCAGTGCATCCTGCTGGATTCATTTCTCGTGTGTTCCGTGCCCGTGTCTGGGATTCGTTGGCTGCACTGCAACGTGATTTTTGGACTCCTGCTCCAGCAGTGACTCTCTGACATGCAGTTCAAACCCCCATCTCGTCCCAGACCATACTTTTATTACAGTGAGGAGATCTGTGTATAGCTTCAGACTGCTGCAAATTTCCAAGAGCCGCGTCCCAACGAGTATCACTTTCCAATTTCATTCCCCTCAAGAAATTCTGTCAACAGCTTCTCCCAATTCCATTAATCTTGTGTTTTACCATCTTAAAGCCTCCCATTCTCTCAACCCCCTTAAAGATGTGACCAGTGTTTCTCCTTGAGTGCTGACAATTACTTTCTCATTCTTGTGTGGAGCTGCTCTCCCTGCTAAGAACCACATGCAGTTTTCAATAATACCTATTCATCAGTAATGTATGGAGCGAGCCAGGTCTGGATTTCCACACTGAGGTACTGATGTGTTTTACATACCTTTCCTTACTCAAAAGGGATTTTCTGTCTCTGAACGCTTAATATGAGAAGCATTTTTCAAATTCTTTGACAGAATGCTTTTAACATATCAGCAGGGTTAATAAATCTTTCCCATTTGTTCTGTTCACTTTTATTCATAGTGAAGTATTGATCAGGAACAAGCAGGGACTGTGAGGACAGTTCTCAAATCAAAGTGATATATGGTGCTACCAGGACACTGATACAAATGGTTTGGTTTGGAGCTATGCTCCTTTAGCCCCAAGGATTTTCCCCCAGCAGCAGGAAAATCCAGAAAGGGATCATTCAACCACCCCAGACCACCAACTTGTCAGAGCTCTCTGCATTAAGTTTTCAGATTTGTTTTTCTTCACCCGTTTTTCATTTGCTGCACTTGAATAACACAAACATTTTATCTCTCCAAAATGCAAACAACTGGTCGGGCCCAAGTGACTGACTGAAATCAGGGATGGGGTGGCATAGACTACAATAATATTGAAATTAATATTTCACCTTCTATCCATGCCTCAAATCTGGAATATCCAGGGGGTTTCCCTTCATTGATTTGATTTTCTCTGGGGCTACCTTATGTATGTGCATTCTTTAGAGGTACCTTATGCTGTGCAACTAACTAATCAGTTAAAACCAAGGGACAATTGGAAAGGTTAAGTTAATTTATCCTAATTATAAACATAGAATCATTACATTTGGAAAAGACCTCTAAGATCATTGAGCAACTTTGATAAAGCACAAGGCAGGTATACTATCCAACAATCTGGAAAAAAACCCAGACATTTCTCATGGAGAAAGTCTCAATACCTCCAGCCCTTTTGTGAAGTTGAGATGGAAAGATCAGAGATCCATGATGGGAAGGGACAAGATGCTGTTCTGAGGGGAGGAATTCAGTCTCAGTGTCAGAAATTCTCAGAGACATCTTGGATTGTGAATAATCTCCTTGGATGCTGGTAAGACATCTCTCACTCAGGGCTTTTAAGACAGCCAGTGGCATAGGGGATTATCCTGAATTAGCAAACAAATTGCCTGGATCTAATCCATTTTCCATTTTGAGTTTCCATGAGTCTGTAGTTCTGTGAATGTTTTTCTCTGTTGATCTTAACTTCTCAACACATCATTGGCTTTTTTTTTTTTTGTTGGTTTTTTTGGGTGTTTTTTTTTTTTTTTTGGTCTGGTCCTCAGAATTCCTGTTTAAAATTTTGGTGACACGTTGCGCTTTTTGTCAGCCTTGGCAAGGAGGCAGGAATGGTGCATGTGATCCGCTGAGGAGAACAGAATGTCAAAAAGCAGTGGTGGCACGACGAGAGCCAGCAAGGTTGGGAATTGGGCGTCTATTTTTAGTGGCCAAAGATTGTTCTGAGGTTAAAGGAACACACAATTCTGGGGGAAGGTGGAGGGAATATTTGCCTTCCCTGGAGGCAATCCAAGAGGATTGCAGAGTAAGAGGTCAGAGGAGCAAGGGGAGGGGAGGGCTATCTGTGACACAGCTGTTTTGGGAAACAAAAAGGAAAAATGGAAAAAAAAGAGGAGTTGGATGGCAACTCCTGGTGAAGCATTTTTCAGAGCGGTGGAGTCAATGAAGCAGAGTCATATTTAAGGCATCAGACCACCTACATCTTAACAGATCCACAAATCGATGTTAACGATGCCATTTATGTTTAAAAAGGACTTTAAATTCAGCTGGAAAAATAGAATGGATGGTGAAACGGATTGCCTTACTTGTTCCAGCCAACTTTCTGAAGCAGGAACTGATACATCTGCTGGAGAAAAGAGCAGAAAGGACAAAACCCTTTAGGGACAAAATATCTCAGGCAATTCTTCCCGTCAGAAGGTTCTGACCAACACTGAAAGAACTCCGGTTGTAGCAGTGACAAATTCTTGCAGACAAAAAGGGAAATATCAGCTTATTTATTATTTAGTCAGAAAAAATAACATTTGGACAGTGTAGGACCTTTTTGGAGATGAAAATTGCTAAAGCAGTAAGATCTACCCACTGTAAATTAGCAGTACCTAAAATGGAAAACACAGTGGGATTTTTAATTTTTAAGTCGCTTGAAAATTACATAAACTTTGCATGGTTTTCTCTTGTATTTACTGAATTGAAAGTACAGCATTTTTTTTCCTTGTAGAACTATACTATTGACTCACTTTTTCAAAAGGACAAGGAGCAACTCGAAATTTGCATCAGGGAAAGGCACAGGAGCTGCCTAATTTAGCCACATTTTTCTTTGCCCTGAAGAACTGTGAGCTTTCTCCAAGGAAATGTGGAGTGAACCATTAAGCTCAGTCTAAAACCAGAGCAGCGTGTGTATTCCAGGCTGTGCACAAGTTAAACTGACTTTTAGGCAGGTTAAGAACATGCTCAGGATTATTTCACCTGTCAATCCACAGTTACTCACACAAGCTTTGGATGTGCATCCAAGTCTTTCAAAGGTTGTTCTCTGTGTTTGAGGATAGACCAAAAAGCCAATATTGTTAGTTTTGGGCTATTTTTAATGTCTACATGCAGACAGCTCTCTAGAGTTGCCATAAATATCCTGTTTGCTTTCTTTGTTTCTCTTTCATTTGGCTCCCTTGGTATCAACCAGACTATTCTTCCTAAAATGTTTTACTATGTCCCAGCTGCTCCTTTTGGAGGAGAAAATCAGGGAAACACATTTGCAGGGGGAAAGGGATATTTATCCAGCAGTGAGTAACTTTCAAAAATAGTTAAATCAATTTAGAACAAACTTTCAACAGAGAACGCTCACCTTTGGACAGAGATCAAGAATGGAAACTCTCAGACCAGAAGGAATTCGCGCAGGATGTAATGAGGAATCAAAAAATGTGAGTGGGTCTGGAGGGTGCCAGGACCAAAATAAGGCCAGGTCACCCTGGCTGCCAGGCAAAAAGCTGCTTTTTCTCCCTCTCACGCAGCTCACAAATGTCTAACATTTCGCAGAGAGTGCGAAGTGCAAATCCAAGCGGCCACAAGGATTAATTTACGTGCCCGAGTGGGGAGCGGGGCTCAAAGAGCAGAGCTGAGCCCAGCTCTGTCCCACGTGTGCACAAATCCACAGGCAGCCATTCCAGAGCCTGCAGAGCATTTTCTGCCCGTGAAAGGCACGTGTGATGCTGGGCTCATTAGGAGGAGATGTGAAATCGGATCCTCCTTTCTTCCTGCTCGGCTCTGCCTTTCTGCTGAGTGCCACAAAAGCAGATTGCGTTTGTTCACCCTCTGCCCACAGCACTGGAGCTGGAGTTTATCTCCATCTTTCTTCTATTTTTTTGGTTTTTTTGCCTTTTCAAATTCTTGGCTCCCTCATTCAGAAGCTCGTGGAAGAGGGAAATTCTCCTAGTGCAGCAAAGCACTTATATACTGGAGCAGAGGGCTGGTTTGCTTTTTAATAAAGCAGATGCTGCATTTCTTTTTCTGTGCCCATTCTCCAGGCCGGCATGAGCAGACTCCAGGAACTCCTCCTGCCTGCTGTCACTCACACCTGGGCTGAGAGCCTGCCCTCACCAGCAGGGCTTTGCCTGAGCCTTCCCAACAAGCTGGGGAAAAAATCCTTCCAGCAGCTCCTCTCACCTCGTAAAAGCCTGAGTGTGAATTGCCGGTGCACGTGGGAGACCCTGCAGGTCCTGGGGACTCTGAATCTCTTCTGTTCTCCCACCAAAACTGCCCTGGGCCCTCAGCAAATGTTCCATTTTGGCAGCAGCACCATTCCCTCCTCGGGTGCTGCTGTGCCTCTCGTGTGTCACTGGGAACGTGCAGGTGGTGATATGAGACGAGGAGGACCAGTCCCAGTTTCTTGTTCCTATCCATCATTTTTGGTGGCACTCAGCCCCCCTGATCATCCAGCACGTGGGTTTTAGGGCCATCCTCAGCACAGGGATCTGCAGGTGGTGGTTGCACCAATCCAGCCATTGTAGGTTCTCTGGGCAACTGCTGCCAAAAATTGGGCAACTGAAACCTGGAGAGGGATTAGACTAGACCATGAACAGATAAGGATGTTGATATCAGTTCCAAAATGTGAAGAGGGTAGATCTTGATTAGATATCAGGAAGAAATTCTTCCCTGTGAGGCCCTGGCACAGGATGTCCAGAGCAGCTGTGGCTGCTCCTGGATCCCTGGCAGTGCCCAAGGCCAGGTTGGACATGGGAGCTTGGAGCACCCTGGGATGGTGGAACGTGTCCCTGCCCATGATGATCTTTTTAAGGTGCCTTCCCACCCAAACCATTCCAGGATCCACGACTTCATGATCTCAGGAATTGTCACAGAACACACAAGCAGAGAAAGAAAGGCACGACAGAGTCATGGCCATGTCAGATGTTTGTGCTCCTCAAGGACAGACAGCACCTGCCTCCCTGGAGGGAAATCCAAGGGAATTGTAGATGCCTTTGTAGCCTTGTCTGCCTTATTAGGTTAAAGGACTCCTGGTTTGGCCTTTGCCTGAGGGGGTCCAGTTGCCCTTGCCCAGCAGGAGCTGAGGTATGCTGAATGAAGATGATGTATTCTGTGGACAGGTGCAAAATGGAATAATTTATTCAGCCAGGAGGGGGGGAAAATGTGGTTAGAAAGTTCATCCTATGCTACAGAAAACCACAGCACTGTATATCAGGGACTTACATATTTATTATTATATACATCTCCTGAGTTCAGTGTCAGCTCTTGGCTGTGGGTGGTAGGAGATGTTGGTGCTCCTTGAGGGTGAGAACTTCTGTTGTTTGGAATATTTTGACTTTTCTGAAGAGTCTGTGGCTCTTGGGAAGGACCTCGCTGCTGCAGGGGGCCCAGATTCCCAAACAGGAGCATTTCTGGCAGCTAAATTCACTGGATGGGCTGGTCCTGCTCAGTGACAAATGTCCCCATGTCACTGACCCTACAACCCCCATTGCAGCAGAGAGGTTTGCTCACTGCAGTCCCCACAAAGAAGCCTGGCAGAGGCTCATTATCATCTCTCCATGGCATTTAAGAGGGAGATCTGCCACCCTGGATATTTTACCCCACCAGTGCCACCCTCCCTGACAAACCATGAGCCAAAAAGCAAAGTTTTTGTGGTCTCAGCATGGCTGTGGTGGCTCACAGGGAAACCTGGGCAGAGTGTGGTGTGTTTACACATTGTCCCTGAGTGACAATCCCTCTGTGTGTCGCCCCAAAGCCATTAAAGCTCTGAGGAGTCAGCAGATGAACTGGAGTGGTTAAACTCATTAACACCAGGTTAACTCCCATTGTGAAGCTCCTGGCTCGACTTCAGAGGGCCATAAAACACCAAGAGCAACACGATGACTGTTGTGATCAGGAAATTTGGGACATGTGTCATTAGAGGGAACAAACAGGGCAGTAGAGGTGCCTGGCAGCAGCTCTGCTGAGTGTTCATTGCCATCGACTCCCCCTCCATGTTCCTCTAATGCCTTTTATCAGCTTCCTCCCCTGTTGGGTGCAAACAAAGTCTGGCTCTTACCTGAGGGTCAGAGAGATGAGAGACAGTGTTAGACAGGATATTCCCAGCATTTTCAATGCTTCCTTTTTGGTGGGTTATGAATGTCTGACTGACACGGCCAAGCGAAAGTGCTGCGGGTTCCCGCGGGACCCGTGGGGCTGTAAAGCTCACAAACATAATAATAACAAAGCCATAAATTCTGACCTGTGGTACAGTCCCAGCCGAATAACAGCTCCCCAGCTGTGGAATATGTGCCCTTGTTGTGTGAAAGTGGCAGACCCGGGGGTAAAGTTCACCTCGTATTTGTCAGGTTGTGCAGAGCCAGGCCCGTTTAATGAGCAGAATGCAGCCAAAAGCCCCAGCAGCAGGACAGATGCCCAACTGTGTTTTGAGCCTGTTATGATCTACTGAATATTTTGTGAGGAGAGAAAGCTTTAAAAAATACATGATGAGGGACAGCTAAGAGAGGCAGGGTGAAAAGTGGCGGCGATGCCATTGCAAGGGATAGGTTTATCCCCTACACATCAGCCAGGATTTTTGGATCTGCAGAGCTTCACCCAGTGCCTCAGTGCCTCCTGGCCGTGAGGACTGCATGCAGCCCAGGAGCAGGGATGGAATAACTCACACCTCTTTCTTCTTTCTGCAGTGATTTCCTCCCAGCCAAAACTCGGCAGCCTCAAACCCCTGAATGACATTAGGAAAGCTCCAAAGCTTACAGCAAGGTGGGGAAGAGCCCTGGGTGAATATTAGGGAAGACTGACAGAGCCATGAGCTAATTCAGATCCTTCCCAACAGCAGAGAAAGAGTTGGATATGTGGAAAACCCCAAGTACCCCAAGCTTGTGTTTGGGAGGGGCTGGGATGGGCTGGCTTCAGGGAGATGCTCATGGGAGGAGTTGGGGGTAAAGCTTGGTTGGTTCTGCCATCATCAAGAGGGGATTTCCCAGGGAAAAGAGGCTTGAGAGACGACTCCTTCATTCCCCCACGGCCCCTGGCAGACTGGGATCGTGTCCACCTCCAGCCTCAGTGACAAGCGGGAGCGGGCTGCGCGCCATCCGCAGAAGGAAGGACGAGATGATTTGTTTTTGTGTGTGTTTTTCTTTCCATGTCTGCTCCTTGGAAGGAAACATGTCTGCTTTTAGAGAACAATGCTGCCCAGGGCCGTGGGAGTGAGGGACTGACTGGGCTGTGCGAATCCCAGCCCGCAGCCCGTTCCCAGGGCTCAGCCCTGCACCAGCCCCTTCCAGGGGTTCAATCCTAAAGGAGGAGGGCTGGGGGCTCTTGGGAAGTGCAGCCCCTTCCTCCCTCTATGGGGGTGCAACTCTTGCTGTCCCTGAGCTGTTGGCAGCAGGGATGCTCTGGGGCTTCCTGAACACCCCCCAAATCCCCAGTCTGCACCCCATAACCTGCACTTTTACCTTGAATTCTTCCTCTGCTTCTTATCCCAAATGCTCTCCTTGGACTTTTCTTAGAGCTGTCTCTTCTTCTCCACCCGTTTCCCAATGGATTGATGAGGACAATAAAATGGGGATAGGACAACCACCAATCCAGTAGGACAATCCACCATTCCATCTCCCTCCTCTGGAGCCAAGTGCAGTTATATCAGATCTTCTCACGTTGAGGCAACAAAACTCCCTTCAAAGTTGTGAAATTCCTACCACACGTTCCACACCTTTATTAATCACCCTGAGCTCTGCTTTGGGAAGCACAGAGGGCTCCATGGGCTGCTGCAGTGGGGTTAAACTCTACCAGCCTCCAGCCAGGCCATGTTTTGTTCTGGTGTTCTCCACACACCAAATTTTGAGGTGCAATTTGGGCTGCAACCTGTTAACTCCACTTGGAGTGGGTGTTTGGGGCATCTCAGGGGTGCAAAGCAGCATTTTAGGGGTTCTCAGCCATCTCTCTGCAGCCTGACTAAAAGCACTTGGAATCAATTAGGGAATGTCCAGAAAGGCTGAAATTTCCATCTGTGCCTGAGCAGCACAGAAGGTGTTACAGAGGAGTCAAATACTGTGGATTTGGAGTTATTGGGGTGAAGGGGATTGACAAGAGGTGCAAAGACACCTTTGGGAGGGTTTAGAGCTCCCAAATCTCCAGACAAGTACTGAGTTGAGAAAACACATTCCAGCAGCAGGATATGCCAGGTATTTTCCTTATTTTACAGCATTTTTTGTCACCTCGTAGCTCCCCTGTCATTGCAGCCCTTTGAGCCCCGGCCACACCCAGAGATCAAGAATCTTTTGGAGGGAGGTTTTCCTCTCTCCCAGCCCAACAAAACCCTTTTGGTGATCCTTAAGATCTGCAGATCACCTTTAAGAGAAAGCCTTGCCCTGGCACTGGAGGGAAGGGTTGAACAAGGCTCCTTAACAGAGCCCCGTGTCCTCCCGGGCACCTCTCCCGCCCAGCCCCGCTGAATGGGACCTTAGTTTTCAGGATAAACACATCCATCACAAAGCTGCTTGGCCCACGTCCCCTCCATGAAACCCCTTTTGAGGACTCTCTGCCCTGAGCCCTCATCCCTGCTCCACTTTCCACTCCCCAAGCTCCTTTTTTTCCAACGCTCCCCAAGCAAAACCCCTCATTTTGCATTTTCCAGGAGTGGGAAGAGGTGCAGGAAAACAAGGGCCACTTTAACCCCTGTTTTAAAGCTGGAGTTCCCTCCTGGTTTGGTGTATTTAGTTTGGGCACAGTTCTGAAACAAAAGGTACAAAGGAGCCAAGTTGTTGGGGCAGGGGGAGGGAAGAAAGTTGGTTTGATTTCGAGAGCCTTGGAAGATCATTAAAATTTCATAACAGGCAGGGAAGAAAAAAAAAAGGGTTGTTTGCTTCTAAGGTCTCTGGTGTTTAAAGAGCTCGAGACAAAACTGCCGAGCAGAATATTCCAGTTTATCCCGTGGAATAGGAAGGAATGGCCCCAGACATAATTACAAGTAAGTAGAGCAGTGAGAGGGGGGAAAAAGCTCAGGAAATCTGATGTCTAAGAGGGTTTTTTTCGCTGGGGTTCAATCAGATTGTTTGTTTGTGGTGATTTTTTTGACCTGCCTCAGTAAAGTTTTGGATATTTCGACAGTAAAAGGGGTGGGATTGGGGGGGAATTTTGGCTGCTGGAATTTGGGGGCAGCGGGAAGCAAATCAGGGAGCAGGGGTGAAATGTGGAGCGTGGTCTGTGAGTTTACAAAGCTGGGCTCAGGGGATGGGGTTTCAGCAGTGGTCTCGCTGCTCACTGATTTTTGGAGTTTTTATCTGCTGAACAAGCAACCGGAGAGAGGTTTTTACAAAAGCAGGGAAATGATATCTCATTAATATTCCTACCTAGCAGAAAAAGAGGGGAATAATAACATTTAGTGGTTCTAAAGCAGCGGGGAGATGATGATGAATGTTAGGCTGTACGTGAAAACTATACAAGGCTGTATAGATTTCAAAAAAATCCGTGCTATTTCTGTTCTTGGGCTTCACTCTTTAAAAATACATTACCACTGAAATGGAGTTTTAGAAGGGAATAACAACACTGGCAAAATATTTCTTTGAAGCGCAGAACTCCAGATCTGAAAAACAAAATGGGTCGTAAATCACAGAACACATTAAGAGCCACAAGATCTATGGAAATCTAACATTATAAAATATTCTTCTCAGGATGAAATAGCATTTAAAACCAGTGGTTTACAGTGATACAAACACTAAGAAAGGGATTATCTTCCCGTCAAGGTTGTAGATATCAGTTCCATTCTAAAATCACAGTACAGTACTTTAAAAAATCATTAATAGTGATTAGATATTTGTATATATGACATCAGAGTTATTCATGAAAAGGAGAAACTTTTAGCTCTATATTTATATTTTATTATTAACTTACTTTTAGCTGTCTGCAATTTGTAAAACATTGCTGTATTTAACGGCATCGTTCATGCAGCAAAAGATATGTATCTTACTTTTTTATTTTGTTTTACCAAAAAAAAACCCCAAACCCTAGGAAAAAATAATCTTACTTGTAATTTCCTGTAGCTAAAATGATTGTTAAATGACATTCAAGCTGAACACAAAGAAAATATATTTAATTATTTGTTGAAATGCATAAAATTTTCTGGTTTTTTAATGAGTAGAGCTTATTATCCTTCCTCTTTTTATACATAATCCATAAATGTTGTACCCATAAGAGCAGCTTTATGGGTACAAGAGGAGGACAAGAGAAGGTGTTTTTAAAGGAATATTGCTAAATTCAAAGTGAAATCTTATTATCTCTTGTGGGATTTGTGCTCCTAAAACCATTGCCCACAGTAAATCGTTCCTCTGATTGGAAACGTTCATCCCACAAGGAGGATTAATTATTCCATTAGGACACAATTTTCTCCTTATTTTTCTATCTCCCGGGAAAAAAATCAGCTTCCCTGCTTTTCAGTTTTCACATGAGTGTACAAATCAAACACAGAGATTATTCCTGAGGATTGTCCATGTGCAAACTCCCATCATTTTTTAAGGAGTTTCCCAGAGAGGAGCCTGATCCAAGCCCTGCTGGAGTTAATGACTCATTTCTATCTGCTGTAAAGGGATTTGGAGCTCAGCACTGGACTCCTTACAAGCTGGAGGCTGAACTTTCATAAGAACATGAATTTTATCATCTTGCAAAATCAGGAATCATGGAATAATTTAGCCTGCATTTGGAGAGCGCAGTTTGGCCTGATAATGATATTTTCCTCCGTGTACTTTGGATTTATCAGCGGTTTGTGGCTGACACAGCCCGTGTCAGCTGATGTCTCACCCCCACGTTAATAGCACTGTGCTTTGGCATTGTGTTTGTGTAGAAAAACAACAAATTTTCAAACGTCGATTTTGTTATTTTTTAAAAATAGACAAAGGATTGACGATAATAGACAAGAAATAGACAAAGATTCTATTGTCTAAAAATAGACAAATTATATTTACAAAAAAGCCCATTCCACAATTTGATAATCATCAGAATAGCCAGAAACCTCACCAGCTCCATTAGAAAACAGAGAACTCTGAGGGGCTACAGGAATTCTGGAGTCAGGGAAGGCTCAAATGCTCTTTGCCTCCTTTTCTCTCTTTTATTCCTTGCCGTGGGCTTCCCACAAAGCCTCCATTGGGAGCAGGGTCTGGAAAGGGTCAGCTCAGTCTGAGCAGGGTCTGGAAACAAGGCCCATGTTGTCACACCAGGCTTGCTCAACCCTTCCAGCCCAAGCCGGGGCTCCATGTCCTGCCATCATGCAAATGAGGCTGTTCCTGCTGGGAACGTGGCATTCCCGGGAACGTTCCCTCCTGGGAGACAGGGCTGCAAGTCCTCCTGGTTTAAGAGCTCGTGCTGATGCTGCTCGTTCTGGCTTTACAGGCATTCAAAGCCTCCCTCCTCAGCCTTTCCCTTTTTTCTCCGTGGAAAGAAGTGAAGTGGGAAGGCTCCCAGATAGATGAGTTTGTAGGAATGAATTGGAGTGTGGGCTTGTGAAAGGAAGCTCCTTCAGGAACCTTTAAAAAGGCAACTCTTCTTTAAATGTACTCCCTCCCAGAAAAAAACCCCAACAAACAAACAAACAAAAACAAAAACAAAAAACCAAAAAAAACCCCCACAAAAACACAAGCAAAACAAAACAAGACAACAAAAAAAAAACCCCAAACAAAACAAAAAAAACCAAACCAAACCCAGCCAAGCCAAACCAAACCAAACCAAACCAAACCAAACCAAACCAAACCAAGCTAAACCAAACCAAACCAAACCAAACCAAACCAAACCAAACCAAAAAAAAACCCCAAAACAAAACAAATAGAAAACAAAAAACCCCCACAGAATCAGTGGGTGGAGTTATTTGCAGATAATGCCATTTAAGAGGCCAGAAATCTTCTGGGATTTTCCAGTCTGGACGGATGGGGGTACACAGGGGTCTCATCCCCTTGTGCCAGGGGAGCTGGCACTGCAGGACTCCTCTCCCTGATCCATGGCCCAAAACTTTCCAAGTTATTGAACCTCCCCAAAAAATTTTAGAATCAAGCTTGCCTGGGAGGAGTGAAAAGCTGGATTCTACTAAATTTCTGTTCTTTCTGTGCAGGAGAAATTCACAGAACTCAGTGAGGAGTGCAGAAGAACCCAGAAGTGCCAGGGGCAAAATGAGATGGATGATTTCCAATGCCACTGAGTGCCCAATCTGCTCCCACCCCTGGACAGAAACCTTGGCTGCCTCAGGGATGCAGTTTGCAACCTCGCTGCTCCAGCACTTGTAAATAAAGGCCTTTTTATCTCTGGGGTTTCATGTTCTGAAGAAAGTTATCTGTGGCCATAAAAAACACATCTGTCCCTCTGCTGAGGGCAGAGCAGCCAAGGGTTCAGCATGGCATGGAAAAGCTTCCAGCAGGCTTGGAGTCAGAGCTATGTCCTTTTTCTTCCCTTTTTCCATACACTTGATCCTGACCCAGGCAGCTGCTGCTCTTTCTGGAGGGTGGCAATTCAGAAAAGGCCAAATATCTCATTTTTTTTTTTTTTTTTGCCCTTAAAAAAAAACTTGTCCTCGCATGAGCAGAAAGATCTTTGTTACAATATCTGCCCAAACCCTTAAACTCTCAGGAACTGCTCTTAGCCCTGGTGCTGCTGTCACAGCTCCAGCATCCCTGGGGAGGATGAAGCTCCTCATTCTGAGGTCTCTGCCTCAGCACAGCTCTGTCTGCAGCAGGGGCAGGACAGGGATGGAGCAGAGAAATGAATTGCAATAGGTTGGGGAGCAGCTGTAAAACCCAACCTGCCAAACTCAGCAGAGAGGCAGCTGCCCCTTCCCTACTGCCAGTGAAGTCTCTTCCCCCTGACAGTTTGCTGAAAGCATTTCCATTGTGTGGCACTTAGCACATCTGGGGATTTATTGCAGCTGATGCTCTCTGTGTTCTGTCTCAGTGACACCCACAGAGGATGAGGAAGAGCAACCCGTGCCAGATCTCTGCTCCTCGCTGCATCCAAATGTGGTAAAACCCTGGAAAGCTCTGACGTAGGAGAGCCCTGCTTGTCCTGGTCTGATCCTGAATGACACTGACGCCCACTGACTTCTCCCTGCAACAGATGCTGCTTAGGAAAAACACCAGGATTTGGATAAATGATAGGAAAAATAAACGTTTATTTCCCAGCCTTTAAATGCAGGGCACTGGCATGTGTGGCAGGGGTGGAACACAACATTGATCAAATTCCTTGTGTCCTGACTTTATTACCCTACTGGATATGGAGAAAGGGAAGGAATAAAGACTTCCCAGGCAGGAATAAAGCTCAGATCTGAGCTTCTCAGACTCCACAGAGGAGCAAGAAGGCATGGGGCATGGCAGAGAGAACTTCCCTGGTAATATCCAGATGTCCCTGCCCTTTCCACCCAGCTGATGGCTGGGTTGTGCTATAGCAGAAAATAGGGATTTTCCAGCTGGACCACAGGCTGTGGCCATAGGGCATCTGCATCCCAATTTCCCTGCCCTTTACCTCAGCTGGCCCTTTGCAATAGTGGAATTGTGTTCCCAAAGGCAGGAACACAAAATAACTCATGATGTGCCTCAAACTGTGAGCAAAGAGTATCTGATCCTGCCCAAACACAGACTGCTCGCTTCAGAGGGGGCAATATTTACACAGTAATCAACATCTAATTCTCTTTCCCAGCTCAAATATTCCCTTGTGTGCTCAGCCACAATTTCTGCTCATCCAGAAAATCTGCTGGTTGAGCATGGGGATGTGAGCAGAGCTCCCAGGGAATGCCCAGGGATCCTCCCAAGAGCTACAACCTTGGGATGATCCTCTCACACCCCAGGATCAAGGCCTTTCTCCTGGCTCATTTCATCTATAACCACCCAGATTGGGCAAGGCTACTGAAAATTCGGATTTCTGTGCTTTCCACGCTTTCTAAATTAAAGTTTTCTCCCGCGTAAGTGAGCAAAAAAATACCCTTCTTGCCTCAAGGATGGGGAAATAAGAGCAAAGAACCAAATTGCAGCCTCAAAGTGCAATTTAGAGCTCCCAGGAGGCACAAGATCTCCTCCTTGCCAGCCATCCCTTTGCTGACTTCAACAGCTCAGAATGACCAGCTGGGCAGAATGAAATTCCTTCCATTCTCAGATACTGCAATAAATATTTAATAAATAATCAAATTAAACCCGAATGTTGCTTGTATTTATTTTTTTTCCTCCCTTAGGTCAACATCTGTAGCTTCTCGTGCTGTTATTTGTGAAACAGCTTTATTAACCTATTACGAAAGCAGGCATTTGTTATGCAGCAAATTGAAGTTTCACAGTCAATGGATGTTTTGTGGCCTGGGAAAAAGTAAACATCAACTGGAAAAGTCACTTGTGCCTATTCTTGTTTTTGCCCAATAAGAATTAATATCAGATGTGTAAATGGTGGAATTCCTTGAAGGAAATGCATCTCCTTTGTTAAGGGACTGCTAGCTGGAAGCTCCAGAGCCTCAGATGATGTAATAGCCAGACGTCTGCAGACTTTTAGAACAATTCTCATTTATTTCCAGGAATAAGAGGAAATTTCTTTCTACTTCTCTTCCCACATCACTCATCCTAGCAGGGAAAGATGCTTTCCAAGGCGTTTCAGCAGTCACTAATGGCATAGTTCTGTATGGGTCACTCCACTTGACAGATGGATTAGGATCCAGTGTCAAACTAAGGAAAAAGGGAGAAGAAATCTTTATATGAGGATGGAGACAGACTGATGAGTCCACCCTGCTGATAATACTAAACCATTCAGGGGCTAAAGATGAAAGGTGACTGTGATGGGATGCCAAAAATCCATCTGGAAGTCCATGGCTGAGTGAGAAAACATCAGGTGAAGTTCAGGACAGATAAATGTCAAGTGATGTACACAGGGGAGGAGGGTTCTGGAAATGCTCTGAAGTAAATCTTACACTCTAAACTAATTGTAATCATGAAGGAGAGATGGAGGGTGATTATCCTGGGAAACAGCTTGGACTTGTGGCTCTCAGAAAGCCAAGTGAATGTTAGAAACTATTCAGAAATTAAGAAGATGATAGAGAGATAGGTAGATAGGTAGATAGATAGATAGATAGATAGATAGATAGATAGATAGATAGATAGTTTTGATAGATAGTTTAGATAGATAGTTGGATAGATAGATAGATAGATAGTTTAGATAGATAGTTGGATAGATATAGATAGATAGATAGATAGATAGATAGATAGATAGATAGATAGATAGATAGATAGTTTAGATAGATAGTTGGGTAGATAGAATGATAAATAGATGATAGATAGATAGATAGATAGATAGATAGATAGATAGATAGATAGATAGATAGAAAGGAAATATGTTATTTTATAAACTTTGGTGCATCTCCACCTGGAATACCTGAAATCTCCCAGCTCCTAAAGGAACCTGTCAAGCTGGAACACAGAGGGTGGTGCCAAGGGTAATCAAAGATTTAGTCCTGAGAGTGACAACAATTAAATGGATTCTGTTTCTTCAGCCAGAAGAGAGATGAGTGAGAGGATCTGATGGCCTCCTCAGGAATTGGGAAGGACAAGGAGAGAGTAGCAGGCAGCTGTTTGCTGTTTCTGCCTCCAACACAGAACTCAGAAGCATGAAATGAAGCTGGTGGCTGGCAGTTCCAAGGGAGCAGGAGCAATCCTCCACGCCGTGCTTCGTCATCCCGCGGAACCCCTTGCCACGGGATCCTGGGAGCCTTAAAATTTACTGGATGCATTCGTGAAAGAAAAAACTCATCGGAGGTTTTTAAAATCCATCTGGGTTTTGTATTAAACAGAAAGGCTCCACGTCTGGTTCAGAAAGTGCCTGAGCCAGAAACCACTGTAAGCTGGGCAAGTGTTTGGGGGGAAATGTTGCTGTAGGCCTGACCTACATTTGTGCTCTTTGCTGGGCTCTCACTACTGTTGCAGATAGGAGGTTATTTGGCATGGGCCTCCAGCCTGACCTGCTAAAGCTGTTCATATCTCCTTGCAAGCCTAGACTTCCAAGTGATAAGTAATTCCAGACAAATGCATTCCTTATGTTCTCTCTTAAATGTAATAATAATGTTAACTATTAAGTCAGGTGATGACAAGCCAAAACAGAGCGGCCTCAGGTCTTGAGCTTCTCCCTTCCCAGTCCTGATTTCCTTTGCTCTGGGTTGAGGTGACCCAGGGCAGCCCACAGGTGCTGTAGGGGCAGGTCTACATGGGTAGACATCAAGTCCCTCTGCCAGTCTTGGCTCCAAGAACCTGTGCAGGGCCACCAAGAGACAAATGGAGGTGTTTAATGCACAGCAGGGCACTGATGGGGTTGATTTGGTGACCAGGCTCACCTTACTTTGCATCTGAAAATCACAGGTCAAGGAGTTGTGCCCAGGTTTCCTCTGACTACCAAACTCCAGTGTGGAGTTTGGAGCTCAGGGCATTTTAAGTAGGGAGGAAAGCTCAGTTAAAAACATTCCTTTTGGCTCTAAACCAGCAGAGACCTCCATAAGAGATATTCACAATCTTGCAACCAGCTCCTCCAACTCTAATTGCCTGAGCAGGAAGATTAAAACAGCTACGATGGTTTCTGGGCAAATCTCTCTGTGTTTTAGTGAAGCGTTTGATAGTCCCATAAAATCTGAATTGAAAGCTTGACTCAGTCTGGCCTGGATGTGAGTACTTGTCTGTGGTCTCTGCCTTGGCTGGAGTATCACAAACCAGGATGAAGTTTGAGATGTCACGTTTGAGGAGATGAAGGAGGTGCTGCTTGGAGAGGCAAGTGCGTTAAGCCTGGCTTTATCTAATTTCTTCATGGATACCTTGGAGGACACAGCTAACAAAATGTGCATTGGACTTGCAGATGGGGGAAAACACTGGGGAAAAACACAGGAGATGAATGACTGGCAGAGCTTCAACAACTCAGGATAAGCCACCTCCAGAAGAAAAAATCTCTGTGCATGAAGGGGATGTGGCCACCACTGAGGAGAACATTTGATCTCTGCTGGTTCTAGGACATGGCAGTGGAAAACTTGTCCTTTATGAGGCTCCAGAAGGGGAGATGGAGCTGAATCAACCATGGGGATAACAGCTTTCCAAACTATCCTCATGGTGATCATCTTATTTCTTGAATGCTGCTTCCCTCAGGGAACCTCAGCAAGGAATCAACACCCCAGAGAGAATTCTTGGGGGAAAGAAGGAAAAAAAAATTTAAAAAGTAATAGAAGTAATGAGGAGCCAAAGGGGAATGGCTTACGAGAAAAGATTAAAATACCTAAATATGGCTAAGTTGGCCAAATTATGACTAAGGGAGGATGTGATAACTGTCTGCATGTATATGAGGGCTGTAAACCACTAGGAAAGGAAAGGCATTGTTTTGATTGACATAAGAAGACATTTCGGAGAAATCCCATTAAATTAAACAAAGGAAAACATTGAATGAATAACGGGAATTGTTCCTAATGGTAAACTTGACCAGAATTTGCAAAATGTTTTATATAAATTGATCTGAAAAAAACATCAAGGAGATGTGAGAAAGCTGCTTGGATCCCAGTTATTAAAGATATTGGCTTCTCATGCTTCCTGCAGCAAAGCAAGGAACAAGAACAATCGAGCTCAATGGAAAGGGTTTGGCTTTCTTTGTTTTCTGGTGCAGGAAACCAACGATTTTAGAAAACCTTGCCAATGGTCTTGTTGTTAAAAATGCAGTGAGTGCATCCAGAAAGCTCAGTCACAAAAGAACATGGGTTTCTGAAGGCTGAGTCTTCTGTCTTTCCAGGTTTTCAAAATATTTCTCAGCTAACCCTGCCAGAGCAACCCCCCCGCGTGCTGCAGTCTGGAGAGCACAAGGTGTGATAAACGGGGGAAGAAGCATCATTTACATTCCCAGCCCAAACATCAGCCCATGCAGAACTAGCTGGTCCAGGCCCAGCTTTCTTGAAGTGGTTTTTGGCCAGAATTCCCAAATGTGGGTGAGAATTCCCGTGCTGTCTTTGCGGCGCACCCAAACCGCAGGTGGAGTCCATATGGGCTGGGGAATGTCCACAGCCCCACAAGGCCCAGCTCTCTTGCTGGGAGATGTTTAGGGCTGGCAGAGGCAGTGAAACGTGGAATTCCTCCCTGGCACTGGGACCCACGTTCCTCTCTCAAAACCACTTCCATCAGTGGAGGCTGAGAGCAGGTCCTGTGCCCCTGTTTGACATCTCATTGAGGGGTCCTTGGTGGTTTTTTTTCCAACAGGAATCATGCAGCAGATTGAATCCTCGAATCCTAGAGTCCTAGAGCTATGGAATAGTTTGATTTGGAAGGGACCTTAAAGGTCATCTAGTCCAAACCCCATGCAATAAGCAGGGACAGAGCACCACAGGATGGTTTGGATTGCAAGGGACCATAAAGATCACTTTGTCCCAACCCCACTGCAGTGGGCAGGGACACCTCCCACTATCCCAGGCTGCTCCAAGCCCCATCCAACCTGGATGTTTCCATGGGTGGAGCAAGGAGAGGTCTTTGACAAAGCTGTTGTGCCAAAAAGTGAAAGGAGCTTTTAACACTGACATGTTGAATTTAAACAAAAAAAAAAAAAATAGCAGATGGGCAGATGAAAGCTGCGATCTCCTGCAGGCACCTGGACATTTTCTTGCTAATCTTGCAAGATGAAGGCTTTACTTTGAAAACCTTGAGTTTCTCAGACCCATTTTGATTCTGGAATAATTTTTTCGGTCTTAAATGAGCTGATTGTCCAAAGAACTCCAAGAGTGAGCACTTCCACTGAAGCCATAGCAGGGAAAGAGGAAGCAAGCCTCACCTTTCTGAATCTTTGCACAGTTTGTGTCACTTCATCGCCACCCTACGAATTCTGTGCTCTTAAATCAGGTCTCCATCAAATCCCTGGATTGCTGCAAGCTAATCAAACCCATGGAGGTGCTGGCATCAGTTCAATAATATGGATTGCATCAAGACTCAAGATTTTCATATTTCAAAGGCTGTTATGATTTTTAAAATCCCAAACAGGGCCGTATTTATGCACAGCCCCTTGCTGTGTGCTACATTATCCACTTAGACTCACATTACAAAAATAAGCTGTAAACACTTTTGATGAAAGGGTTGGACACTTCGTTTACACCCCGAGAATGGACTTTTGTTTTAATGCCCAATTTCACTTTGGTATTTAACCTTTCCCCTCAGTTTTACATATATTCTGTCATTTCGTTCCAGCTTGCTAGTTATTTATCTTTGTGCAGGGAAGGAAAAAAAAAAGGGAAATAGTATTTTTTTTTTAAAAAAAAGGATAAGTAAATACATTTACAAAAAAAGTGTTCACTCAGCTCTTAGCTAAATGCATGCAGCAAATCAGAGTCTGTTTACCCTGAAAGTGTTTTGGCTGGGGTCTCAGATGATTTCCATTGGCCACGAATGAACATCGACTAAAAGCAAAATGAGAAACCTTTTACCTGCAAAGACATTAATTAAAATTTAATTAACTCCTGTTTGCACAGCGCTTTGAAGATGTGAAAGCATTTTGGAAATCCTGTGTGTGTTAAGGCCTGCACTGGCTACTTCTGGAGTATCTTTTGGCATTGGAAATGTCCAATGGGTGGAATTGGGGCTCACGGCGTCACCACGAGGGCTCCCTGGCCAGTGCCTGCCCGGGGTTGCCATGGAAATGCAGAAGCAACACATCTTGGCAGCACCATAAACACAGTTTTTTCATATATTTTTTAAAGGCTGGAACCCACCCTACTTGGCTTGGGCTTCCCCACAAATGAAGCCTTGCCTCAAGGACATGTTGTGCCAGAACTGAGAGCAAGCTCCGTGTGTCTCATTGAAGGGACCAAAACATCCCAGCTAGGATAAGGAATTACAGGGTCCAGGTTCTTGGATACCTTGTGAAGCAGAATTCCTCCTAAAAGCACCTAAAATAGGGCAAAAATCAAATTTTGGCATGGTTGGTGCCCTTTGCTCTCTGAGCAACCACACCGAAGTCAATACTGTTCATAAATATTGGCAAAATTATTTCCTCATGGCAGGAAATGCAACTTTTTATGGATTTTATTGTTCCTTGTAGGCACTGTGGCAGAAGAAAATGTTAAAGGAGAGCTTTGAAGCAAGGAAATGAGCAAGCTGGACGGATCTTTACGGTGGGATCTCCTCCCAGCTCCGTGTGAGGAAGAAAATGGGCAGAGTGGGGTGGTGGATGGTGCTGCTAAGAGGGGGTGGCTGGAGAGGGAGATCTGCATGGACAGGGAGAAGCAGCACCTTTGGATGAGCAGGACACGGAAGAGGAAACCAATAAAATGTGATCTCTAGAGAGATTTTCCATAGATTCCTGATTATCATCTCAAATTTTTTCTGAACCACCAAATTTTCCCCCTTCCTTTTTTTATTTTTTTAATTTTCTTTTTAATTTTTTTTTTTTTGATGTTTAGCCATCACTATTTGTAAATGAACCCTTTGGATTCCTTTGCTCCCAGACCCTTAAACTGCCCAGGCACGATTAAACAGTAAAAAATGTCACAGAATTCGGAGGGAGGGAGAATAACAGCAAAATCTGTTCCTCATTTTTTTTTATATTTCATATGGGATGCGAACCGTTTACTCCCTAGTAATTGCAGATGTTAGACTGAGACTGTAATAATGTAGCTGGCAATAACTGTGGCTTTACCACAAAAAGCTTCCCAGTAGCATTAAAAAGACAACAGAAACAATAGTTTCAACACATTCATCTGTACCAGGATTCTGGAAGCACTCAAGCTACTGATTTATCATGTAAACTTCTGCTGGTGTACGTAGGAACTCCAAATATTTTCTCATGCTGTTGCTGAAGAGATGACAATCTCACATTGTCTTCCATCATGTAATCTCTCAAATTTGCAGACCAATTTTGCCTTCCCATGGATTAAAAACTCTTTAATTTCTGTCTAATCGAGAACAGAAAACACATGCTTTAATATTTCCTCTTTTTTTCCCTATAATATTTGTGCTTTCTGGTTTGTTTGCCCATGTCAGTCTGGTGTGCTGGGTGGCAATTTTGAATTAATTATTTAAAACTTACTGCAAAAAAGCTTTTAAAGCCTCCTGGCCTGTGAGCTATCCTGAATAACATGGATATAGGTGATACATAAAGCAAACAACACCCTAAAATCAGCCCTTCCAAGCTGGCTGGGTGCCCTTATCACACATTTTAACCTGCCAGGCAGGACCAGGCACATATCACTGCACCTTCAAAGTGCCACGTTTTTGTCACAGATGTTTTGCATAAATAAATGCTGTCATGCAGGCTGATTAAATCAATACATCTGTATCAACTCCCTGTTCCTGGCGGCGTGTTCCAGAGGATGCCTTCTGCTCCCGCTGCAGCCTTTGAAATCTCAGAGAGAAACAAAATAATGACAATAAAAAACCCCGCTTGTTTTTTCCCCAGGTTAAACTTTTTCATCTTTATCTCAGCAGAGCAGTGGCTGTGCTGATTGTGCTGGGGGAAAACAAGCCACGGGTTGGGTTCCAGCCCAAGGTTACCCAGCTGGTGGTACTGCAAACCACAGGAGCAGAGCTCGGCCCCAGTGTCATCAGATCCCTGGGCTGGAATGTTCTCCTGCTACAATTTGGGTTTTCCAGCCATTCCTCTCCTAATCCAACACTCATACAGTGAAGCCTTCTTCTCTTTCCATCCATTGTTGCATATTTGCGTGTTTGGGTCCAGTGGTGCGAGATTAGGAAATTACAGTTTGAAAAAAAGGGGGCCTGGGGCTGTGGGTTCTGGTTGTGTTCACATTGCAAGGAGGTCACTCCTCCATTGATACTTGCTGTAAGTAATGAGGTTTGGAGCATGCCAGCAATAATATCACGTTGTGTATCTGCTTGGTGCATCTGGATATCTTCAGAGCTTCTATCCATCGTGTGAGTGCCTCGCAATAACATTAACAGTGTGACACTGGGACTGGGAACTGGGATTTTTGCGACTTTACAGCTACCAGGGGGAAAAAAGTCCCAGAGATATTGTTCACAGTTTTGCATTTAAATTAATAGCAAGTAAACAGATGAGCAACGTATGGCAGGAATGTTCTGCACAGAGAACAGGCTCCCATTAGGATTTAAAAATCACATTCTCATCTGGCTGCTCATTTCTGCCTCACTTCCTGGGCTTGCATCATTTATGGAGCGCTTCCTGAGCTGGTGGCAGGGTGTCACCCTGGATCTGTGGCACCCTTGGGTGCAGAACAGAAACCACCCAAACTCAGCATGAACCGCCAGATGGATGAAATTTGGACCCTGATGCCAATTATGCTGATTAGACTTCTTTCTATATGTGATTGTACCTGGCCTGGTTTTCAGAAAAACCCTACATTCCGGGATTTTTTCCACAATTATGTTGATGAAGATTAGAGATAAGCATGAATAGATCTAGGATGTACCATGGCAAGGTATAAACACTCCTGAAAAAAAAGGAAAGCAATATTATATTACCTCTGGCTCTTTGGTGTCAGGTATTACCAGGGCCCCATTCTACAAAATGAAAAAAAAAAATAATCTTGGAATCAGAATAGACGGGATTAAAATATTAATAGGATTTCTTAGCATTATCCTCCCACAGCTCTCTTTTGGTGTTTTTACAGGGTTGTCATCAGAGACAGCATCTGAGCACCTTTCATATAAAACTAAAAGCAACATAATGTTATAAATGAGCAAAAAAATTGGGAAAGAGTGAGGGCGAAAGTGTGTCTTCTCTCTCTCCAAAGATCTGATGTTTTATGGGTAGCTGGAATATTTCTACCTTCATTATCTGTGTCTTGACTTGGCTTATACTCAACCCCCAAGTTTTATAGAAATGTATCTCTGTATCACTCTGACCTTCCAAAGACATCAGTCTGGCTAGGAAATCCAGAGAATTTCTGGCACTGGTGGTACTGACTCACTCATTGTTCCTGTTCATTGTCAGTTCAGGAATTTCCTCTGGTTTGGTTGGAAGGAAAAAAAAATCCATCCAATGGCAGTTGTTGGTATTTTGCTGTTGTTTGCCAGGAGTCTAAACCCCAAAATATTTTCTCTTCTCAACAGCATCGTGTTTCTGATTAATCAGGGTCAACTCTTCCTTTTCTCTGCTGACCTCTAGTAGCGACCCCAATGTTCCTTTTAATTTCCTTGATCTATTTGCAACGTTCCCAGCCAGGTCTCTGGAGTGTTGAAGATCGAAAGTAATTTCCAAACAACTTCAGCTGTATTCTGGTTCCAGCTAAACTGGTCTGAATCAAGGCTCACTCTGCAGCAATCACTGGGCAAAATGTGTGTGGGAGCCAAACCACAGATTACAACATCAGGGATTATGACTTTCCAAGGGAAAGAGAAAGCTCCCACAAAATCTCTGTAATATTTGCCCTGCCTTCATAATCCAGAACTGTCCTGGTCTTCCTCTTCAGCAGAACGTTTTCTGTATGGGGATGTTTTCCCAAATCCCTTGGTCAGAAGAGACAAAAAGAGGAGAATGTCTGTGTTGTGTGGACAGTCAGGGGATTTGGGATGTTATTCTGCATCTCTGAGTGACTCCATCCAACCTCTTCCCCATCAATCCCAGACTGACAACAGGGGCTATTTTATAGACTCTGGGCAAAGAAATGGATCTGGACTTCTCACCAAAACAGGACATAAAGGGAGAAGCTGACATCTTCTCTTATTGAGTATATGCCAGGCTGGATATCCCCTGGTCTCCAGTTAACCACGTGTTCTCCCAAAGATCCCTGCTGAGGGATTCTGCTGTCCAAAAGGTGCTTTTGGGAGGTCTCAGCTCTGTCAGAGAGGAGCTCAGGCTGTGAAGTTTGAAGAGCCTGGCTATGTTTGAGCCTTGGAACTGTGCTCAGGACCTCAGGAGTCAGATTCTGCTCAGGCTTTGACACAGAGGGTTCTGCTCAGGGAGGCCTGGATGATGGATTTGGCCTTGAAAAAGGAACCATAATATATTTACACCATAATGCACAGAATGGGGTGTGTTTGTGAGGGAATGCTGGCTGGGGGTACATGCATTAAGGCACGATTTATGGCGGCTCCACAGAGGATTTATCCTCCTTTTTCCCCATCTGAAGAGAAGTCTGGGAATTTCATCACGGAAGGAAAACAGCGAGGTGGAAAGCCATCCTCTCTTTAGGTGATCTAAGCCTGGTCCAGCTCAGCAGCATCTGGGAGCAGGTTACCACAAGCACAGTCCTGGTGCCAGGACTCAAACAGTTTCCATCTCCCCATAAAAGACCAGTTCACATTATCCAGCAGGGATGAACAGAATTTCCATTTGCCGTGGTGGGCTCATTAGTTCCAGGTAAAATTTGTTCTCCTCACTGGCTAAATCCCTTAAGGGTACTTTGGGCCCATTCCTAGACTCATTAAACCCAATGGCAGCAAGGCTGAGTATTATTCTGGTAATACCTTCTGGTATTATTCTTAATTTAAACATTAATAGTTTAACTCTCTGTTGTTAATAATAATAACCCCTTGGAAAATTCAGCCCCAAATCCACTTCCTTGCGGAATTTCTCCTCTCCCATCAGGCATCCAGGCTGGTTTGTTATTGTTGGGTTGCTCCAGAGTGCTTTGGGTTGCACACACTGGTTTGTTATTGTTGGGTTGTCCTTCAGCTCTGGGCTGTGCACACCAACTAATTTGTTTTTGGAGGGTTGCTCTGAGCTCCACACTCCACTTTATTGCTGATGGGCTGCTCGCTGCCTCTTGGGCTGCTGTCCTTGTTTTATGATTATTATTGCTGAGACCTTTTGTGAAGCTCTTACCCACACAAATAGAAGGGCAGGAACTGTGGTGAATTTAATGCAATGTTTGGGGATTAATCTATTTTGCTTCACTTTTAAAAAGGGGCTAATTAAGGCTTTCAGGATTAGGAAACCCGCTTCTTACTTTAATATGGTTTAAAATGCCATTTCCTTCCCTACTTTCCTTTCTTCCCACATCCTTCTTTTGAAACATAACTTTTTATAGGTATCCTATCTTCCATCTTAATGCTCCTGCTAGCTTCCCACTGGCCTTTCAGGAAAAACTTCTTTATGGAAGATTTCCTTTCAGGTTCAGTGCAAGAGCAAATACTCATGACCCTTGATCTTACTGCTTATTTTCTTCTATAATGTCTTCATTTCAGTTTGCTGCATATGTTCATAAGCATCAGGAAAATGGAAACAAAAACTATTGGAAAATGTTATTTGGACAAGAATCTGGCATATTTATATGATATAAACCAGAATTCTTCATTACCATCATTACTGAGCAACGTAATATTGAATAAAATTTTTACTTCCCCTGTTCCATGAGCAGTGCCTCTGGTGATCTGGTAATGCTAATTTGGGGAAACTGAGGCCAGAAGTAGCTGTAAAAGCACATTATGATATAAAGCAGCCAAGACCTCTGAAATTACCACTGTTTACTTCTTATTTGCCTTTGCCAAACAACATTCTTAGCATTTAAAAATTAGTTTGAGTGGAGTAGGTGTATCACACTTCAGCAAAGGAGAAATGAAAGGGCTACAAAGTGAATAGAACTGTTGTCCACAGCAGTAATTATTTCACTCTTATAGTAAAGTATTTAAAAGAGGAAGGAGAGGAATCCTGGAGTAATTAATGAAATATTCCTGGCATGACCCATCACAAAACCTCTCTCCCATGTGCATATCTGGGCTTGTGCTTGTGTCTGTTTTCAATTCAATTAAATGACTGCAAAACCCCAAATGTGAGCAGAAGACTCAAGGCTGAAGGAATCTCATTGCTAAATCCAGCTGCCTGCTCCCAAAGCTTCCCACAGCACTCCTGGAGCTCCATCCTGGACCCAGTTTGGGTTTGATTCCACATTCCCAGCTCCTCTGGGCAGCAGCCAGGGACAGGACGATGACCACAGACATGAACGTGGAAATGTCCTTGCATTTTTTTTCTGTGCTGTCCACCGAACCCCAGAGAATGGCAGTTGGCAGTTTTGGAAGTGATTATTGGTTTGTTTTAAGAGAAGGCTGAGCAGTTCAGGCCTCAAAGGCTCGGGCAGTTTGGGAGAAGAGTGACCAGGATCAAAAGGCGGCTCAAAGCAGCTTTTCTGCTCCCACCAAAAGTTTTTCTGCTCCCAGCAGTTTTTCAGGCTCCCACCCAGAGCCTGAAGAAGCGCTTTCACCATCCTGCCAAAGAAAGGTTGTGCTTCTGCTGTGAAAGCTTTCACTGGTCAGAACAGTTGCATCACATCCCAGCGTCGTTCTGGGAAGAAAATCCATTTTTAACACAAATTTCCAAACAGCACCATCCCATACTCCCCGTGGATTGCTCCTCAGAATAAAGATAGCAGCATCTTTTGGTTTGCCTAACTCAAACCCATCTTGCTTGAGGTCCTTATTTTTCCTTTTGAAGGAATTCATTGTCTGAGGGGTGTTCAGGCCTGGCTGGGGACAGTTTCCTTCAGCAGAGTGTCCCAGGGACAAAAGGATTGAGGGGGCTTTGGGTCAAACCCTGCCCTCAGCTGAACCCTCCTCATCCTCACTACTTCCCAAGCTGCCCGTGCATATCTGAGGACAGAGCTTGGCTTATGGATGTGCTGTTTTGGTGTCATTTTGCCATCCCAGCACAGAAATGGATCTTTTCCCCTCTGAAGGAAAGGAGCTCAGTTTATCAGCAATGACTTTTAACTGCTGGGCTGGTTGGGACTCTCATGTTTTACAGCCAGGGTAAAGGATCCCTGATATGAGCACCCCAGGATTTATTGGCCCCACAAGGACCCGGGGGTTTGCTGGCAGCGCAGTTCAGAGAGTCAGGAGAAGTCAAAGGTTATCTTTTGTAGGGTGGTATGGGATTTACCAGCTGACCCTCCCCCTGTCCCCTGGTTCATCTGCTAAAATCATCAACGAGTTTTGCTTTACCCTCCAGAGCTGTTAGTGTCTTTTTAGCACCCAGATCGAGTTACTGACCTCGACAGTGCCAATGTACCTTGAGGATTTCAAGAGCCTGGGGGTATTTCCAGTGCTAAAAGGAGCAGCAGGAAGAAAGGTGAATAGGTGGGTGCCCTGCCCAAAATGAATCTTAATGTTTTCCTTGCTTGTTAAAAGGAGGCCTCTCTTGTTTGTACATCACTGTCTCAAGAGGGCTTTTTTGTTTTTTTGTTGGAGAAAAGATTTCACTTTTGCAATGCAATGGGGAAATAATGGGGGTGAAAGTGGGATGTCAAAATAAATTCATGGTACTGAAAATGCTGAACTAGGGTGGTGTTCCCCTCAGCAGGGAAGTGGGAGGATGCTGTCATTCCTACTGAGGAATAATGGAAAAATCATTTTGGCATTCTACCCCACTGCTGGGGGACCCTTCACATCTTTCCTGAGCTTTCTGGGGATCATCCCCTGGATCTGTCAGAGTCTTTTCCTCAGCCTGCCATGCCTGGGGGTGAACTGCACGATTTTGGGGAAAATCAGCAGATGAGAGCTGCTGCTCCACCCCTCCAGCTCCTCCACAGGTCCCCTTGCACAGCCTGCAGCAAATTTGTTTCCAGTTAAACCCATCTTGGAAGGAGGCCACCCCAAAATGAACAATGAAATAATGACAACCCCGCACCATGGGCTTTTCTCCTGTATCCAAGAGCAGCAAGCAGAGGTCATTTAAGGCCTCCCAGTGGTGTCCCTTCCTCCTTTCTGCCTTGCCCTGCCCCATACATCAGTGATCTAATCACTTGTGAAACCCAAGGCAGGGGGCTCTGAAGTTATCCCGTTACAAAATCAAGATTTATCGGAACACGAGAAGCCTGGCAGGGTTTTATGATATGCACGGCGCCATTCCTCGCCCTAAACCTATTTGTTACATTTTATACTCCAGGACTTTTTATCATTCCTGACACCCCTCCATCTGTTCCTCACCATGCAGTAGCTGGGGGTCCTGTTTCACGGGACAGCAAGGATGAAATCACTTCATCTCAATAATGGGTTACAGTAATTAAGCTGCTGTTTGAACACTTGGATTTTGATCTGCTTTTGGGATAAAGTCCCTGGGCTTCTTTTTCTTCATAGAATTTCACACCCATATAGCTGCTACTCCACCAAGTATTGACTTTACAATTTTATATATTTTCCTTCTAACAGGAACAATCTGAATATCACACTTCCTTCTTGTAAAAGTAAGGCGGGGAACAAATGTTCTCAGGCATTAATTACAGCCAGATTATCTGATATCAGGATCCAGAAAGCAGATTTTTTAATATGCAGCGTAAAGTGCGAAAAGGAGGCAAAGAGGGGAGAAAGAAAAACTCTCTTTGTTTTCACTTCAGTGTGAAGCCATTTGGAACCTGTTAGCTGAGCACAACAGCTCCAAGATGCTCTTGATTAATGGCAATTACAGTGATGCAGCAGCTACCCCAGCGACATGATCGGCGCAGCCTTGCCAGAGCTCTTAACGAAAGTTAAACTCGGCTGAATTCCGTGGAATCCGTCAGGAAATTGGAAAATCTCGGGGCTGCTTTGAGCCCCGCTGATGGCAGAGGCAGATCCTCTGCGCATGCTGTGTCACTGCTGGCAAAACCCACCAGGAAGAGGCTCCTTCATGTCACTGCTGAGGTGACAATAGCCAGATCCGTGCAGGGATGGAGCTCTGGACATGATGCATCTGCTTTATTAAACCTGGGTTGTTGAGCTCAGCCCCAGCCCAGTGGACCCTAAATTTTTTTGTGGATGTGTCACAGAGCACGTCTGTACACTGCAATTGTCCTGCAAACATCTCTCACTACTTGTCTGCATCTGTTTGAGCACTTGGATTTGGATCTCCTTTTGGGATAAAGTCCCCTTTTCTTCTTTTTCTTCTTTTTCTTCTTCTTCTTCTTCTTCTTCTTCTCCTTCTTCTTCTTCTTCTTCTTCTTCTTCTTCTTCTTCTTCTTTTTCTTCTTTTCCTTTTTTTCTTACCATCCTTCGTAGAATTTCACACCCATATAGCTGCTACTCCACCAAGTACTGACTTTAAAATTTTATATATTTTCTTTCTAAAGAAATATTTTATTTATATTTTTTTTTCCTAAAGAAAACTTTTATGTATTTTCTTTCTGGAGCTGCTGCTCTTAGCAAACCGAGTTTGCTTCTCACTGAAGCTCTCAGAGGAGTGGCAGAGCCTGGGAGTCTTCCCAAGCTCCACCCAGAGAGGTTGGAGCAGGTCTTTGACCAGCAGAAGTGGTTTTATTAATTAGAGTTGGGTATGTGAATGTCAGAAATAAGGATTATAAACAATGTGTGAAAAGTGAGTGTAAATGCAGTGAGGTTCCTGCCAGGTCCTCAGCTGAGTGGGCTTTGCTCATGATGAGCGTCAACTCCCAAAAAATCTTCTCCTGCCTTCAGAGGGAATATTTGTAACATAAAGGCTGCCTCCACCTGCCCACGAGTACAAATGTGCTGCAAACACCCGTGCTGAGAGAAAACACGAGAAGTTAATAAAAAAAGTTATATCTTATTACTATGGAATTGAACATTTTTAAGTCCTTACTCTGTTTTAATAACACAGCTCTGTGCTGGCTTTAAAGTTGGGTTTAAAAATGACCATCTTCTGCCTTATTTAGACTCGGTGCCCCAGCAAGAGAGCTGGGAGGCGCAAGCATTTAGAGAAGTTCAAATAACTCAACTGGCCGTGACCTGAACTAAAACTAATAGTTTGTGTTTGTGATGGCTACGAGAGCGGCATCTGGCTTACATTTAAATAGAAGGCTATTCAATAAAGGCCCTGCTTCTCCAAGCTGCACAGAAGCAAAGATTAATTATTGCAGCTAATGACATTTCGGCCATTTGCGCACCCAAGGGAGAAAGGCAACCCCTGCCCCAAGAACCAATAACAACAAAAATCCTGCAGAAAACCCCACAAGGGAGAAACCCCCAGAAAATATTGTTGTTCCTGATATTCTGCCCAGGCAGCCTAACCATGGAATTAAATATAATTTTTACCAGCAAATTCTTTTTTTTTTTTTTTTCCTGTCTTGTTATCCTCCCAGAGGAGAACCCAGAGTTTCAAATGGGCTTTTAATAGCAACGCTCTGAGAATCCAGCCTCTGTGTCTTGCAGCGTCTTAGGGAGATCATGTTTCACATTTCACTCATTCCTCAGTGTGTTGGCACAGCCTAACACTGGCTTCAGACATTTGGTATTTGAAACAGAAAATCTTGGTGTTTCATTCCTTGCCTCACTTCTCCCCATGTTTCTCCAGCATCATATAATATTGACAGCCCCTGCCTGGAAAGAAAGGCCAGGTTCTCTGGTTTATTCAGCTGCAGGCTTTAAAAATGGAGAATGGGGGTTTTGTTCAGAGGAAAGAGCAACTGCCAGTGAACTTTTTCCTTCTTTACATAAAAGTGGGATAGCACAATAAACAATGGTAGGAGAAGTGGGACCTGAGGTATGTATACATATATGTAATATTTTTTAGCTGACTGGTTTTTCAGTGTCCGGGCTTCAGGGTACAAATCTGCTCCCGTTTGCGTGAGTGATTTATGTCCTGTAATTATCTCAAAACTTGGGCAGTGAGAGCTCGGGCCATAGGTATGGCTCATGTTGTGGTGAGTCACATTCTGTGACCACACTAGTGTCCCCAGGGCTTTCAGGAGCAAGAACATGCCCAGATTTGGGGGGGAAAAAAAGGAGATGGGAAAGAGAAAATACGGAAACCAGTCATCTTAATCACAAGTGGAAAAAATTCAGTTATAATGCCTATCTGGAAATTTTGTCCATGATTACTTGTGGGGCATTATTCCTAGAATCAGGAACCACTGGGATTTTCTGGCTGTTCTCTCATGTGGATCAATTTTGTAAGAAAAGTAGGTGTAGGTTTGTCTCATCTTCCACTCCAACCACTTTGCTGGGGCAACCACAGTGGACTTTTATGACTGGAAGCATTTTTAGGTAAATGTCTGCAAGGTTTTACTCTTTAATATGTCATTTCTTGAAGTAGTGCTTTGGCATCCAGAGATGGCTCCTCCACCAACACCCTTCATGTCTTTCCTGAGCTTCCTGAGGATCATCCCCAGGGTCTGTCAGAGTCTTTTCCTCACCCTGACACGATGGGCAAGAAATGAATCACACTGTTTCCTTGTGGGTATGAAACTGAAATCATTGCTTTCCTTCACACAGGGGCCAGTCCCATCTTCTCCAATTCCTCTGTTTAGCCTCTCTCTCCATCCCAGCTGTTCCCTTCACCTCCAAGCCCTTGATGAGCCAGAATTGGATGGGCAGTCACCCACAGAGGGTACCTGTTGGGGACAGAGCCTGGTAACCCCTGCTGTCCCTCGGACACAGCTTTGATGGGAGCATGGGTGTGTGGAGCAGGGACATTCCTGTCCCTGTGTGACATCTCCCACGCAAAGGAGGGTCCAGGGAGGGAGAAAAGGCCCAGGTGGAGGGAAGGAGTGATGATGGAGAGTTGTTCCACTGAAACAGCAAGAGGAGGAATTAAGTTGCTCTGCCATGAGCAGCTGGATTTGTATCCCTGCTGACATCCTCTCCTAGGCATCCTCACACAGGATTAATGCTGCTTGCCTCTGCTTCTGCTCTTCCTTTGGGGAGTTTTCATCCTCCTGTTGTCCACAAGCACAGAAGGGATGTGAAAGGGAAAGGAGAGCAGCTTTTGGATGGTGGCTGGGCCTGTTGCGAGGAGCGGAGAGTGAAGCCAAGCTCCAGTGGGAGCTGTTTGCTCCCATTGGGCTGTGACAGCCCAGGAGCTCTCATGGGCTGTGGGATTGTGTAGAAATATATCCAGGCTCTTCTTTGGAAGTGGATCTGTGACCCACCAGGCTGGGTTTAGCTCCTTCTGGCCACTGTGGGAATGCATCATTTTGGCAGAGCCAAAAGGAGCCCAAGTCAGCCCTGCAGGAGAAAGGACCTGCCAGGGATGGAGAGGGAATAAATCCCTCAGCCACAGGTTGGAGCTGGACCCAAGGCGGGGGAAATTCCTGAACTGCAGAAATCAGGGGCTTGTTTTCTTAAGAGTGGGTCAAGTTTTCCCTTCAATGCTCAAAGGACCGAAATAAGGGGATGGTGCATCCTTCAAAGCTCTCTCTCCACTCTGGGTAATTACTGAGAGCCCTGAATTTGCTTTACAGGGAGGCTTCAAAAAGGGAAAAATCCTGGGGAGGTCCAAAAGGCTCCTTGGGAAGCACAGCAGGGTCTAGATGAGACATCTCCAGGTGAGATGTTCCTCTGGGGAGCTCTGGGTGCCCAAAGGCATCCAGGAGGGACCCAGCTGATCCACGGGGCCTGTGGGGAGCAATGGTTTGGAAACCATTTGGAAACCACACCTCAAACTGCAGGTGAGTAATTGCATTTTCAAATGCCCAACTGAGCATTTAATCGATAGCATGTTACGGGAAGATGGTGGGATTTTTTTGAGATTTCTTCCAATTAAAAAAACGCCTTTTAACCAAAAATTTCCAGTGACTACTTTTCACTGCATTTGTGTGATTCTTTTTTTTTCATGAAGTCTTATACCCAAAATATATCACTTTGAGGCTGAAAAAAAAAAAAAAAAAAAAAAGAAAAAAAAGAAAAAAAAGAAAAAAAAGAAAAAAAAGAAAAAAAAGAAAAAAAAGAAAAAAAGAAAAAAAAGAAAAAAAAGGGTCCAGTTTTAAAGATTTAGGTTAAAAGTGATTTCCTAAAACCAGACTGTTTTAACAAAACCATATTTATTTTCAATGAACTAAGATTACTTTGGGCAGTGTCCTTCAGAAGGACAGTTGAAAGAATAATTTGATATTAGAATGCCATAATACAATATATTGATTTTATGTGTTTGTATTTAAGTTTTGTGTTTGTATTTATTCAAAGCCTGTTTAATACTATTTAAAAATCACATCACAATAAGATTTAAATATCAGCTTGTTCTTTGACTGAAAATATGAGTTATAATATATTAATATAACTTATATATGACTATTCTAAAGTCAAAACCTGAGTCCTTAAGAGGTCCAAACTAATTAAGTGGAGAAAAAAAAAATTGAAATCCAAAGGCTCTTATTGAGCTTTGTCCAAAAATCTGACTGTGGTGCACTTCCTTTCTTCAATCTGATAGTTGGGAGCTGGAATGAAATGGGAGCTGTGATAAGCACATCCAAAGGCAGGACAAGCACTTGGGTTCCAGGGGCTGCTTTCTGGAGGTCTCTGTCTCAGATATGGATCACATTTCCTCCTGTTTACATGTAAGAAGGTTGTGAAGATCTGCAATTTGGAGATACATCTGGTTCTCGCATCAAATTAAACAGCAACCCAAGCCCGAGCGCCGGGGCAGATTTTAAAATGTAGGAATGAATGTGTGTTTATACAGTATTTGCATTAATGCTTCCTAGGGTTTATTTTGAAAGTGAAGAAAGAACATTGCATGGTAGGCAACTTAACCCAAACAATATCGGTTTAAAGCTAGGGCCATGCTCCTTGGAATATTTTCCTAGTGTTTTGAAGTGTCCACTTGAAGAGGGAGCAGGGGAGGGTGAGGGGGGGAAGAAAAGGATTGTTCTGTCTTCTGCTCTGTGTTTGGCCTGGCTCAGTAGGGCTATTGCTGTTGCTCATCTGGTATGGATTAGTCCTTCTCTCTCACACTCTGTCAACTTGGGTGTTCTGCACGCAGGCTGTTCCTGCAGGGGGCTTGGGTTTGCTTTTTTTAACGGCAGGAAGTGCCCCGCTCAGACCACATGTGAAATTGTGTGGGAACAGTGGGGGGGATGAAAGAGCCCCATCAAACATACCAAAAGTGTGGGTGGAGAGACAGGCAGCGCAAGGGGAGAGATACCAGCTCAGTGATTTCACCTCCTGGGCTGCCTGGGCTGGGGACACGGGGGAAGTTTGCTGCTCTAAGAGTGGCTGCTGCTCGTGGCATTGATTTCTAATATTTTATCATCTCAGGGCTGCTGGGAGTGTGAGGGATTACAGCTGCTGCTTAATTTGTTCTGAATTTCCTGCGAGGCTCACCAGACATGAACAGGAAATAGGCAGTAAATGTTTAATGGGTAATACCTGACTGGACAATTAACAGGTGCTGTCACACTGAAAATCCAAGCTTGGCTTTGTGGGTGCACCTTGGGGATGTGGACATCCCCCATCAGCACTGTGGTACCCAGCCTGAATCCCTCACATCCCAAAATTCATCTGTGTTCCCACATCCAGAAATGGACTCACGAGATTTTTTTTTTTTTCTTTTTAAAGCATCCATTTGATGCTGATGATTTTGCTGTTGATTTTGCTGTTTCCATGAATAGGTGTCACCACAGAAACTGGTCCAGGCTGCGGCCCTTGTATTTATTTCACACACAAATTCCACCCTTGTTTTTCACAGCCTGGAAGAGGCAAATCCAATGCTCATCAAGACATAGAAAATTGTAACTTGGTTTTCCACATGAGAGTAAATTCCTGTCTGTGCTGTCACCTCAGCTCTACCAGGGACCAGCAGATACCATCCCAAAAAATTGCAATAGGCAGGACATATTAAATGATCTTTCCCTTCTGGACTTTCTCAACTCCTGGCAATCAGCAGGTATGAGGTTTCCTGCTCTGGAGTCTGTATCTGGATTTTAATAGTCATTGATGGATGTTGTTTCTTCATTTTCAATTAATTTTTACTTCTGGTCTCCATAAAATCCCGTGGCAATGAGTTCTACAAGTTAATAGTGTGTTCTGTGAAAAGTACTCAGACTTGGTTTAAATCTCAATATTAAATGTGACTTTAATTCTATGCTGTCTTTTTTTTTTTTTCTCCTCAATAGAAGGTTATTTTAAAATAAATTTTCCATGGGATTGCCAACACCATGGAAATCAGTTGTGTCAATCAGACACAGTTCCTGGGATTGGCTTCTCTGCCTTAACATGCCCATTAAAATTTCAAAATAGTTTTATTACCATACAATTTTTATTTTTCCATTATTACTCCTATGAAACTCTGTTATATTTTAACTTCTATTACAATTCAATTATTTTGCTGCAATTGCAGCAATCTTTTGCAATTGTTCATTTATCAGCAGATAGAATATTAAGGAACAACCCCTTTTCAACCTTCAGCCTTCCTTACTAGTTACAAGCCTGCAATTAAGCTCTGATTGTTCAGAATAATTGTATTTCCAATTAAGGCAGAATTAGGCTAATTGAAATGCTATTATTACCTACAGAGCAATATTGGTTTAATACGTTTGGCCAACACAAAGCAAAGCTCTCCTTTGGAATTTGATTCATTAAGTTCAAGTCCAATCGAGTTCAAAAGCTCCTCCAGCAAAGCCCTGCTGTCCCCTAATAGTGCATGACTAATGTCTTACACTTGGCTTTCCTATAAATTGCTCTCTTTACTGAGCAATTTCGGTGTCAATACTCAGACATCCTTATCAGCACTTGATGTTCATGTAAACCAACTCTGGTTAATGACTACAAGGATGGGGAGGGGGGGAAAAAAAGTAACATTGCCCAGACCTCAAGGCTCCTGCTCCATCTGAGCTTTGAAGTCCAGCTGTTAATAGCAGCGTTGACTACTTACATAAAAATGTGCAGTAAACTGCACTGACATTGTCTGATTTCCAGGGGTTGCTTTAAACCATCCCAAATGGCTTGGAGCTCCCACCCTTTCCTCATCTCTGTCACTCAGGGTGATTAACGCTGCTCTGATACCCAGGCCATTGTCCCAGCCTGGAAAAAAAGTAAACATTTTTATAGTTGGGAGCAAGAAAAATTTCAAACAAGTTCCCTTTTGCCTGAAAAAGGGATCCCCAGCTGCTGTTTATTATCTCTCTGTTTACATCACACATGTGCATGTGGAGGACAAAGTAGTTCAATAAATTACTGCTCCACCATCAGCCTGGCCGGTCCAGGCTGCCAGGAGCAAAAGCATTTAATGGTTTGTTGAATGTCTCCGAATGCTCCTACGGTCATTTTTAACTCTCACCAAGTAGTTGATCTGATTTCATCTGCTTTAAACTTTGTTTAGGGCTCAGTTTTCTTCTTATTGAGTGCAGTAAAATAAATTATAGCCATGCTCTACTATTGGAGCAGTTGATAGGGGTGGATATCACACTGAGCTGTCTGACATGGGGATGGAGATTCTCACCCTGGAATTCCCTACAGCTTCCATGAGATTTGATAAAATTCCTAGCTCCTCACTTCTGCACTCAGCAATTTACCCAATATCTCCATTCCTGGCTTTCTTTTATTGGAGAATACCTTCTTCCCAAAGGAAGAAATATTTTAAAAATTAACAATTACAACAAGAAGTAGCACTCTCTGAGTGTCTGTGCACACACACTCACATCCTTGGCCACCTCTCCAGTTTTGAAAATGGAAATTCCTCATATTTTTTTATGCTTTAAGTCCCTGTTCAGATGGGATCTTGGCTGTTCTTCTGCACACAACCTGCAGCTGGGCACTGGGGTTTCTCCAATCAACACCGAACATCCACTTCTAGCACAAATCTATACAGCAAGGATCCCTATAAAGAAATAAAACCTCAATGTCTCTAATCCCTGACCTCTCTCTTCCCAGTTCTTCCCCTTTCCACTGGAGTTATTCCCAAATAAATCCAGTACCTGCCTACAGGTGGGACACCACACACAGTTTCCTCAGTGGTTCCCCTTGCACAGAAACATCAATGAGAAGATCTGGGATTAACAGAGACATTTCTGAGTGTCTCTGGGTTTTTTTGGTTTTTTTTTTTTGGTTTTTTTGTTTGTTTGTTTGTTTGTTTTTGGTTTTTTTTTTGTTTTGTTTTTTTTGGGGTTTTTTTGTTTTGTTTTTTTTTTTTGCTTGGATGATTCCAGAGTTCCCTTTGCAGCAGAGCCTCCTCAGAGCTGTGTAAATAAACATTTGCACTGGAACTTCCCAAATCAAATCCACTTCACCAGCACAGGAGCTGCTCCACAGCGTGGGCTGTGCAAAGCCAAGGTGCTCTGGGAGCAGTTACCATAAATCCACATCCAAGCCCTGCATCTTATACACCAAAATCCATCCAGAGGGTTCTTGTGGTATTAACATCAACAATTCCACTTGCTGTCATCCCAGTAAAAAGCTGTGAAGTTCTCTTGATGGCCTCTCAGAAACAGAGACTGCCAAGTCTGGGATATATTTGTAAATACACTTCAATACACCACCAGAAAATTCCCTTTAGGAACTTAAAACTTGAAATATCATCGCGGAAAGTGACTCAGAGGAACTCAAATCTGTGTTCTTTGCAAGCACTCTGGTTTACTGCTGCTGGGAGTGTTTTGGGAACACAGCATCTCTAGAAGACTTTGTGAATAGAGATGAAAGAGCCACAGTTTGGAGCCTGCTGCCTCAGCAGCTTCATCTCAGTGCAATGCTGACACAAAAGGATGTCCAGCCTGTCTCGTTGTGATACAGGCAGAGAATGAACAGTCAGAGGGCAGAAAACCTCAACAACCTGCAGGTTTATTTAGGTTTTTCCAAGAGAGCAGCAGTTCATCTTTGTGCCACTCTGAAATCCCTGGTTACCTTTCCTTGGATGTGTTTGGACCTTGTGTGTAAATGCCACACCACAAGGCAGCATCAGCATCAGGAATTTCCCACAGACACCTCATTTTGGTGCAATTTTCCAGCCCAGGTTTCTTACCTTAAGAAATGTGGGTTTTTAAAAGCCTCGGGAACCAGATGAACTCTGGGAGGATCCTCTGACAGAAACCCAAGATTTTTTAGGCTCTGCAGTGTCCACGTTGCACTGAAGTTGCACCAAGCCTGAAGTTACACAGTAGTTGTAGTCACTTGAATAAAGACACTGACTTGCTTGATTCATTTTTGGCTAAGAGCAATCCCTTGCACATTCCTACCTTTCACCCCTTCCTCATTAAGTGGAAAATCCAAAGTTTCCTTTAATCAGGTTTGAGCTCGGGCTGATGTGATGTTTACTGACTGAGACAGTGGTTTTCAAAGACGTGGGGAACATCTGGCCCCGTGGCTTGGCAGGGAGCCCAGCAAATTGCCAATCCCAAGGCCCAAGTTCACAGGCAGCTTTGGGGCTTTCATCCTGTGAAAAGCAAGCCCTGAGGGCAGGGGAGGTGCTGCTGCTCCTCCCTGCTCTCCATCCTCCTGCTTTGCTACCTGTGTGCTCCACAGCTCCCGGAGGAGAGGAGGATCCTCGTCCTGCCCATCCCACCTTGGCCACGCTGACCGTGCCCCTCTCACCTTCCTGCTGTGTCCCACCAGATTCTGCCACTCCCAGGCAGCAGCTGGGACAAAGGAGGGCAGGGACAAGAGCCAGCACGTCCCTGTGTCCTGCCCAGCGGGTCCCACCCTGCCAGGCTGTCCGTGTTTCCGTCCACCACCCCTGTCCCCGCAGACTGCGATTCCCTGAGGCTCTGGGGAGGCTGTGCCTTGCACAGGGTTGAACCCAGGTCTCCAAACTCCCAGTGGAGCAGCCTGAGCAGGAGCCCAGGCTGAGATTTTGTCAGCAAAGCCTGCCTGGAAAGCACAGCTGCTGCAGATGTTCTGCAGACGGAAAACATTTGCATCCACCGCTGTTAATGCGTGGTTTGAAAGCTGAGTCTGGGATGCTTTGCTGGTGTGAATCACTCCTGCCCCAGCAAGTAGATCCATCCACTCCAGAAAAAGGGGAAATAAGACTTCAGATGCAAACTAAGGTTGGATCTCACTGTGAGGAGCCTTGAGGATCATGACCTGGGACTTTCTGGTTGAGATTGCAGCCTCTTGACTGGGTTGTTGGCTGGAGCACAACATTTTAACCAAAGAGTGAGCAGATCTCTTTATTCTCTATATATGTCACTGCAACACACCTTGCTTAAGGAGAAAACAGTGCCTGTCTGCACACAAGTGAAAATCTCTGAGGGCAGGGGCTTATGTGGCTTTCACTGCATGGAAAATGGACAATGGAAAGTGGAGAGGGCCATGGTCAAATGAGATGTTTGTTTGTTAGAAAACAAAACATGACACAGCCCTTTAGGGATTAGCACCAGTTGTCTTGAAATGGTTTGTGAGGTGAGGGAGACAAGCGGCCAAGGGGAAAAAAAAAATCTAAAAAATGTTTCCAAAAAGCAGTGACCAATCACCAAGAGAACAGCGCCTCTCTGTCCTGACCTCCCGTGAGCTCTGAACTCTGCTGGCACTGTCCAGCCCCATTCCCTGAGAAACACAAGGCTCAGGGAGAAAGTCATCTTTGTTTCATGAAATATTTACATTGGAGAAGGGAAAGTCTTTTGTATATTGTCACTGACCTTTGGAGGGAGGGGGGCGGTCGTAATCAGGTTTCAGGATCACAATTTTCACAGCTGCACATAATAATTTGATTCAGGTATTTGATTCATGCACTGAGGCTGAAAACTCCTCAAGAACCAACAACTGCTCTGCTTTTCCCACAGAGATACCCTCGACCTGGGCATGGGCCTTGCGTGGAAACATTTTATGCTAAATGCTGGAAGAAATGGAAAAGGAATAAAGACATTCCATAAAAATGCCTGGGCCTGGTGATCTTTTGTGCCTGATGACTTTTTTTCCTTCCAAACAGTCACAAATGAAAAGGAAGAGCTAATAGGAGTTTGGCTCCATCTCCTCTTCCTGAGACAGAGTGGGGTCTACAGAATTTCCTGCTCCTGGGCAGCTATCTTAGAAAGGCTTCAAAACACAGCCGGGTCCAAGAAAAATCAAAGGGCCATCACTGAAAAGGGATACAGAATTTCCAGATCCTAGGGTGGGAGCTGCATTGATGTGGCAAAAGCTGTGGTGGTGGAAAAAGGAAGCAGGTTGAGTGTAAGGTTTCACGTGGATGGCCTTTGGTGCCTGAGCAGTGTGAGGGGATAGGGGGTGGACAGGGGGCCTGCATGGGGGACAGGAAGGATTCAGACTCCTCATTTCCTCTGCAGCAAAACATGGGCACTTACGACTTTTATCAGTGCCTTACACGGCAAAAATGTGTAATTGCAGAAAATTCAAGCTTAAAACATTTGTCCCTCCAGTGTTGAAGGGTCAGAGTTGTTAACATGCAGCCTGCTCTGGCTGTAGGATCTCCCACAAATGCCACTCTGTCCTAGTTCAAAGCATCAAAATAAGGCAAGGGGATTCAGAGAAATTTTTTATTCCCCAAAAGATTACAGCTGCCTGTCCTAGCTGGAAAACTCTTTATTCACCCTTTATGTGCTTGTGTATTTACCTATTTTCACACCTGCAGTAGGTGGGTTCAACTGTGTGGCTGCGACTGCCACACAGTTGGCAGGATCAGGATGGATTTTTAAAAACAAAACCTCAAAATAGAAATTCACTCTTTTCTGCAAGCAAATCTCATGCCCCACTGTGTTAGGGCTCTGATTCACATCAGTCAGGAAAAAAAAAGAGTAGAGAAGTGAATGAAGCAAACACAAGATCTGCAGTCACAGAAACCTCTCAAGGATTTCGAAGTACTTGGAGGTAAATTGTCACAACAGGGCTGCAAATCCCACATCACCCACCTCAAGCCCTTCTCCTATAACACAAAAACACAGGGTTTTTTCATTAAATATGTGTCTGAAGCAGCATTCCCTCATTTGGAAATAAACCCTGTGGAAAAGCTCCAAACCTGGGAGTCAGAGGGAGGCAGGGAGGTCGGGTGGTCAGCAGAGAGGTGCAGCAAAGCCCCTGACCTCTGAGCACCAGGTTTGCCATTTCTATCATTGCCTTCCCACGTTTGAAGCATCAGGGATAATCTGGAATGTGCTCCTCCTGTCCTCTGAGACAGATGGCAGCGAGGAAAGCAGGTTGGAAGAAAGGAATAATAAATATCCCAAGGTGAGTAAATGTCTTGGCTTTAGGCAGCTGCGGCTGTGGTTTTTCTCAGGGTGCACAAATGTCCCTGGGCTTGTTCCTAGAGCCACTAAACTTTTTTATGACGTGCTTCCTGCACTGTCTGGCCAAGGGTCAGGGATGTTAAGTCCTGGGGGAAATCTGGAGCTGAGAGCACTGCATGATCCAGGGGGTGATAAGGCAGATTGGTGGGCTGGGGCTGGGAAGGCAGAGTTCACCTTGCAGGGCAGAAAGGGCTGTGGAAAGTTCCTTTGTTGGCAAGAAGGGGGAATTATTCTGATTTTGGGGTGACTCAGAAGACAGCTTACCTCCACTGCCACATGGTGCCTCTGGATATAAAACACAACCAGCTTGAGGTGTGCTCTTGCTCCCTTTCTGCCAGGAGCTCTGTGAGCATCACAGACTGGGGAGGGGGCAGGTTTCACCCCATGTGAGGTGTCTGGGGGCTGATTGCCCCCTGGTTTGGGGCAGCTCTGAGCTGTGACACACCCTGAATGATGCCTTTCTGCAGAGCCATCCATCAGCTGGAAATAGATGGAACAGGGCAGCCAGCTTCCTGCTGCCATCCATCCCCTGTCAGGAGGCACAGGCCTCGTGCAGAATTCATCTTTCCACCATCTAAGAGCATTATTTACAGGGAGAATTTTGGGAAATTTATCTGTCCTTCATTTCTTTGTGGGGCAAAGTTTGCATCCCAAACTGGACAATTACTGAAGGGTAATTCAGCACAAACAGCACAAAGCAGTGCTGTGCAAGAGCTTAGGAAAAATGGAGAAGAAATCACCAGAGCCAAAGAACACTCCATGGAGTTGACATAGGAGGCTGAAATAAGATAGGCAGTTTGTAATTACTTACTTTGGGACGTGGCCAGGACATGGAGGTTAACATCACAGCTTCACAAGGACTGCAGAAGCAGCTGAGGATCCCTCTGAGCTCAGGAGACACGCAGGGAGCTTCCCTGAATCCTCCTGGCTTCGGCCATCTCATCCAAATGCCATGAGCCAAGGCTGGGAGGAGGCCAGTGGGTCTGATCCATGCTCAGTGACATGCCAGAGCCAAATAAACAAACTCAGGGGCTCTTGCTGCTCAGCCCAGGGCCCTTGGGCTCCTGCCATGGAGTTGTCACTCTTCCTGACAGCCAGCATCTGCCTGGGATAGTTCACCTTCAGAAAGGAGAGCATGGGAGGCGCACAGGAGTGAAAAGGCAAAAGCAGCGGCAGCCTACGAGCATCCCACAGCACAGCACAGGGAAGGGAGAGCTTCAAAAACTCCACCCAGCCAGGAGATAATCAAGATTTTTATTCCTTTTTTTTTTCCAAATAAATTAATCTCAAAGTTTATTTTATTTATTTTAATTTTTTTTTTCAAATAAATTTATTTATAAGAAGCAATCCTGAGCTTGTCCCACCTGCGAGCCGGGCTGGAAGCACAAGGCCCTGGGTATCTCCCTGCCAACACTGCATTTTATGACAGCTCTTAATTTGACCCTAAGCAGGCTCAGAGGCAATAATTCTGGAATGTTTCCCTCCAGAAAAACCGTACCTCAGGTTTTTCTTGGAACTGGGTTCCATTAAGGGCAATCCTGCTCTTTAGAGGCAAAACCTGGAATTTTTATTTCCTGCGAAGAACCCGGGTGTTTGAACCATGGGCTAAGATGCCAGTGGTTCACCTTCTTGCTTTGATTTAAGTGGCTGCAAAATCACAGGAGGAGCGCATAAAATGCTGGAAAAAAACGGGGCAAAGGTGGCAAATGGACCAAGGACTTTCCTTCTGTCCATTAAATTCCATGAAGGGAGGGGGAGAGAAAAGGAGGCTTTGGCAAAAGACCTTTTGCACATGTTCAGAGATGCACAGATGAGCTCTCAAAGACCAGTCAAAATAGGAAATACCACCCTTTAAAGCTGGATGGTGGAAGGTCTGAGGAGCTCTGTGAAACTGTGCCACCGAGCGCTGAGCAGAATGGAAAAACCATTCCCAAAGCGAATCTCTGGAGATTTCTGGGAAAATTGGCTCACCCACTGATTTGAGCTCGATTTTTGAGGTGACTGGTCTTAACCCTGGCAAGGACTTCAATCTGCTCACTTAATCTGGATGCAGAAAGGGCTGAGATGCTGTTTAGGTCATTTAGCTTCACTTTTTCTTCCTCCTGCTGCAAGCTGAGCCAGCCCTTTTTGCTCACTTGAAAAGCTTCCTCTTCAAAGGCCCTGTGGAAAAGTCTTATTTCTTCCCCCCGCAAGTGACAGATTTTGAAGCAATCTCAAAGATATCTTGTCCAACACAATTACCCTCCACAAATCTGACCCTGACAGAGCTGAGGCAAGGTGTGATTTTTAACCTCAAGCACTAAAACATGTCAGGAAAGTTGTACTTGTGGAAAGGAGAAACCTTGAGGTGGCTAAAATTTATGGAGAAGAGACGTTACAGGTTTTAAATTCCAGATGTGTGAAGCTCCAGCCATTTGGTGAATGATCTTGGAATTTTGGGGCCATTTCTCAGGCAGGGATTTCAGCCTCAGAAATGTGTTCAGAATGTGACACAGCTATTTAATTGTTTGTAATTTATGCAAAGAGTTTATTCTCATCCTAGGATATGGGACATTTGCTTCTCCTTATAATCATGGAAGGAGGCAAATCAAGGAGCATCCTGTGTTTCTACCAAAGAATCCCCTCTAAAATACCACTCAGCTTTTTAATTTATTGAGGAAACATGGAGATGATGTGTTGCAGAAAAAACTTTTTACATTTGAGTCTCTTTAACCTCTGGGATTGTTTTAGGCTAAGTATGAGGGATAAGGAATTCACTGGGACAATATTGATTTCTGCCTCAATTCCTGCTTCAAATATTTAGCTTGGTTCTAATTCCCACGAATCTTTGTAGGATGAGAGGCTATAACAGCAGAAATATGTGTTGTAAAGTGAAAATTGTCCTATACTGTGGGAATAGGAAATCAGGGAATCTAATAAGACAGGATTGGTTTGTATCTAGGTGGGGTATAAACTAAATAAACTAAATAAACTAAAAAGGGTAAAGGAGATTTAGGTAGACAAAAGAAAAAAGTAACTTAAGGAATGGGGGTTTTTTTGCCCTTAAATCTTGGGAGCAGAAACATCTTTCTACTGGGACTTGGGCCATTTTCCAGACCAGTCATGGGTGCAATTTTGGGACAGCAAAGGCAGCCAGACTTTGTCTTCTTGACTGTGTCTGTTGCAGAAAATATTTTGCTTTTAGGTGATGCTTTTCCACAGCTGGTTGATCGGAGCAGCCTGAGCTAGCACAGCCAGATCCAGCTTCCTTGGCCACCTGGAAATGTGGGATTTTTCAGAGGAAGCAAAGATGGCAAAAATGCTTTGGGGTGAAAATACATGGGCCAAACTAAAAAGTGAGACCCTGCTCTGCACCATTCTCAGCCTGGGAATGACAAATTAGAGGCATGAAAAGGAGTGGGAGTGTGACAGCAAGGGAGGGGAAGGGGGTGCAATGGATGGCTTAATAACAGCTCGTACTGATGGACAAATTGCACCTCTGGACTGTTTGGCTCCTTGTGTCGGCAGAAGGATGCTTGGATCCTTGTCAAGGAAAACTGAAGGATGGCTCCCAGTTGGACCATGGAAACAATCAGCTGGCCCCAGGCTGGGCCATGGGCCTAGCAGAGCCCTAAAGGCCCCAGCTCTCTGGGGCCCCATCAGTGGGAAACCAAAAGGATGGGAGGGAAAGGGTCAGGCCACTTCAAAGGAGACATGGACTTGGTTTGAAATTTAACCCCTCTGGAGTTTAAATTTCTTCCAGGTCTCCACATGGCCAAGTGGTCCTGTTTGCCTCCAAGCAGCCCCCGGGACTGTGCAGCAGGAGCTGCAAACACCCCAGTATCAAATATGGGAGCTCCTGGGTTTCTCTCCTGGTAGCCTTCAATGAGATATTCCAAAATTTGCTTCCATGACCCAAAAGCTGCTCCCAGGGAATATTGCTCTGGGGCTGTGGGAATCTGAGCGTCACGCTGTGGGGTTTCTGTGCAGGCAGCTCTTGCTCCAGCAGCTCATTTATATCCAGCATAAGATAAGCTATCATTATTAAACATCCCATGACTTCAATAAATAAGGTTTCCTAAAGGAACCTGTGATATTTCAGCAAGAAAAACTGTCTTTCCTCGGGGTTGGACATGAAATACAGCATTGACCACGACCTTTTGTAATTCCTCCTGGTGGCTTTTCCTGGATCTTCTGTGTTCCTAATCCTTTAGTACAACAACTGAGGCTGCTCTGCTTCTACTTTCTCCTTTTCCAGCGTGTCCCAGGACATTTTGTCCCCTTTGCCTTCCCACCCTCCTCAGAAAAAAAAAAAAAGTCACAGCCTTCCCATCAGGGCTGGGGAGAAACAAATTTGTGGGGGAAAAGGAAATGCTGAAGGCAGATGGGTGCTCCTGGGGCTGCTGGTGTTCCCTTGCTTGGGAGGCGTTCCCACCACAACCCAAATACCAAAAACCACCATAAATTTAGGGAATGGGCTTGTGGAGTGACCCCAAATGACTTTTGGCGTGGAGAGAAAACATGCCCTGTAAACTGAGGGGGAATGAGGGCACGTCCTCCCCACCAAGGCCTTTTGCTGGGTTTTGAGGCACATTCCTCAGCCTTCAGCAACTGGGGTTGGCACAGATGTCATCTTCCAGGGCAGTGTTTTCCACTGGAGATGCAGACCACAGAAAAAGAGAAAAAAAAAGAACTGTTCTCGACCTTTTTCCCAAAGAGCAGTTTCCTCCAGAACCAGCTCTTGTTAAACAACTTATTGTCCAAAAGGAGATTATTCAGAAATATATTTTCCATTCCTTTTCATCTTTTTATCTTAGGCATCTCTTTTTTTTTTTGTGTATTCCCTGCATTTTGTGGGTGACTGTGCTGTATCAAGAGCAGTAAAACCTCATGCCCTAAATCTGTTTTTGTTGTGCAGATACTCCTCTTGGTCAGTTCTAATTCCATTTCTTAAGACTTTTAGTGAAATTGTAAAACAGTCATTGTCTTTGGTGTTTTAGTTAAACAAAAACTTGAGAGTTGTCTTCTATTATCCTAAAAATAATATCAGTCTCATGATCCTTTCTGCCTACACCATTAATGCATCAATCTATTCTTATTCTTATTCTTATTCTTATTCTTATTCTTATTCTTATTCTTATTCTTATTCTTACTCTTATTCTTATTCTTTTTGTTATTATTTTAATAATTTGGGTTGGAGGGGACCATGCAGTTCCAACTCCCTGCCATGAGCAGGGATAATGTTTCACCTCTAACTGTATTTGTAATTAGGGAGTCCTAATTATGAATACAGGAACCTACAACATATTTGTAATTAGGGATTTCTAATTACGAATGCAGTGACCTACAATTCTTATGGATAATCTGAGGAATTCCCAAATGATAGAAATTTGAAAGCCAGCACAAAGAACTGGAGAATTGGTCTTTAGGGGTGTAACCAATGCCACCAAGACAAACACATCAGGGACTGACCAGGAAAAAAGGTTTATCCTTTATAAGGTGAATTCCATGTAAAAAGCTGGAATCCTCCAATTAAGGAAAAACAAAGTGCATTAGGTGCAATACGTGTCAGGAGGCTGAAAAGGGAAGAATTTGAAAGTCATGAGGGAAAAATCATGGTTTCCCAGCCCATTACTGTGGTGTTAATTAAGATCCTTGGGCTGGGTGCCTTGGAGACTCAGGGGAGGGAATTCTCCAATCTGGGATGAATAAACTCTGCATCATTCTGTGAATTCTGTGAATCTATGGGGACTTGGGAGTGGGAAGCCAACCAAAACTTTAATCACTGATTAAAAAGGAAAATAAAAACAAAGAAGGAAAATTAGTGTATTTTCTTAAATTTGTTTACACACACACACACACATGCAATTAGTTCTTTATAACTGCTAATGAAAACAGGATCCACAGGCAGAGCTGGCCCTTTTAGTCATAAATCCATGTACAGTAGCCCTGTAATCCACAATTTCATGGTCAGGGGAAAGGTGGACCAGCTCTACCATGAGTCACACAGAGTGTAAAATCCTGGGAGAGGCTGCACGAGGGACAAGCAGCAAACCAAGAATTACATTTAATTCTGATTTTGTTCTTGTGCCTCAAGCCATCAGATTTCTCACACTTTGTAACTCAGGCACATAATTTTGTGGCTGAGAACACACGGTCACCCTGACACTGACTGAATATTCAGGCAGGATTTTTCCCTTTCCTCATCCTTGTAAACGTGATACCAAACTGCTTTGGTTCACAGGTGGAAGGGGATATTGTCTTTAAAAAAAATGGCATTTTGGCAAAGCTGCTTTTGAGGCTGTCATCTGATCTGAAGGCTCGGAAAATTGAAACTTTTGACCTTCTTTCAGTGGAGAACCTCAACTGTAAAGATCAGAAGTTCAGCTCCACGTTTGAACGTTTGCCCAACGCTCCGCGCGGTGAAACGCCCAACGCCTTCCGCTGAGCTCAGCCCGAGCTGTCAGAGCCATCCAGGGCTGGAATCCCTTCCAGCCTCACCCTCTGGGGATGAGCTCCCTTTGATCACCAGGGGGAAATAATCCCGGTGTGTCAGTGCTACAATTAACCCACTGTGTCCAATTCCCACACCACACAGATCTCTCCCAGCGCTGCTTCAGCAACTTCAGCTCTCTCAACCATCAACTTAAAGCCTTGGTGCAATTGTGCAGCCAAGGAAAAACACTGAGAAGTGAAGTTATTCCCTCCCAAAGCTTTATTTTCCACTCCCAAATAAGTGAATGGACCCATGTTTTTATTGACCACTGCTTTATCTCGGAGGAGCATTGGCCAAAAGCAGCCCAGCACCCAGCAGGATTTATTTGATGTCCAGCAGATGATGGATATTTCCTCCCAGGGTGGGTTATTTATTTGTCTGGGGCTGTTGGCACGCAGGAGTTTCTGACTCTTACAGGTAATTTTGAAAAATGTGGCTTGCAAGAATATGAAAGAAAGGAACATAACAGGACTTGGTGAACACACAGAGCCCAGAGCTTTTAAAATGCTCGTTGTGTCTTTGGTGGAGGAGCTTGAATGAAATCATTTATATGAACTGCAATATCTGGCTGACTCCACTGATCTCGATAATCAAACGCAAGAGATTTGGAGGGGAGAAGGGAAGGGGGGTGGGGGAAACTGTGTATAATTAAAACCTTGTTCTAATCCTGCTTTGATGCTTTTGCCAGGACAGGTTGGACTAGTCAAAACCCCCAAACATTTTAGATAGTTTTTTTTGTTTTGTGTTTTGATTTGATTTTTTTTCTTTTTTTTTTTTCATTCTGTCAGTGGCTGCAAAGCAGCAAAGTGGTTATTAGCCTTATAAGGTATCAAGGTAAATATTTCAGCTCCCCCGTGACTTTCAGTCTCTCCCGACTCAGTTTATTTGTTCTTGTCAGTGGACAGTGAAGTTTTGTTTGTGGAAACCAGTTGGGGCAAAGAGTGACAGCACCGAGGAGCTGTGATTGATTTTCTGCCAGCCACCACTTCCCCTGAGCTTCTTCCCCAGCTGGACTGGGATGGGGGACGCTGCCAGCACCTCGGGGACACAGCTGTGGGGTGACCCCACGCAAACCCCGCTGGCACCAGGGCTTTTCCTTCTGTCTTTTTGTCTCAGGGCCCTGCTGCTGAAAGGAGGGACACTGCTCCCCGCGCTCCTTGTGGTGCCAGGTCTGTCTGCAGGCACTGTCCCTTGTGCTGGTGGCCCCTGGGACAGGTGGCACGTCCAGCTGGGGAAGCTGTGGCCACCACAAGCCGATGCAAACTCAGAGTGTGAGCAGGGTCCCATCTCACAAAGGTGACAACAAGGGTGTGTCAAACTGCACAGAATCATTTAGGTTGGAAAAGACCAAAAGACGTCAAGCCCACCGCTAGCCCACATCCCCAAGTGCCACATCCACAGGTCTTTTAAACTCCTCCAGGGATGGAGACCTCTCCTCTTCCCTGGGCAGCCCGTTCCAATGCTTGATAACCCTTTCCATAAAGAAATTTTTTTCTAATATTCAATCTAAACCTCCTCTGGCACCTCATCCTATCAGAAGTGACATCCTCTTGTCCTTGAAAACATGATTTCATTATCCAAAACTCCGTTGCCAGCTGGAATCTCTTCATCTTGAAGGGACTGAGAGCAGTTGAGGCAGTGAAGGTTCAAAATGGCTCTTTGGGGTATTATTTTGGAGAGGATGTACTGAAAGTCTGGAATGGGTGTTGAAAGTGGTGCAAAAATCAGCTTTCCTTTGCAAAAGCTTTTATTTAAAATATAGGAAGTGTCTGATGGAACAGACTTAAGGAAATTGGTCTGTTTAGCTTATTAAAAAGATCAAACAGACGTTTGATTACAACACATTAAGTATTTTCACCGAGGAGAAAATAACATCTATTAAAGTTCTCTTTAATCTAGCCAAGAGAGGACAGCTGAGCTGCAATGGCTGGGAGAAAAAGCCAAATAAATTGAAGTTGGAAATGAAGCATTTCATGTAATTCTGTTCCCTTTGTGGGGAAGAGCAAGGTTGGATAACAGTGACAACAAACAAGAGCCACGGCCAAGGGTGTGTGATGGAAGTGATCTCAGGGAGAGCCTTTCTGGGTGATGTGGTTTGTCAGGGCCAGGGAGTGGGGGGAAAATCACATCTTGGCCCTTCTTTCTTCATAAATTCCTTCTCCTTCTTGCATATTTTCTGATTTCCAGGAAATGTGCTGGACACTCCACGTCCTCTTGTTTTGCCCTGTTCTTCCTTCATTTATTTATTTCGGTGCTTCCTTGGCATAAACAACAAAACCCACACCAGGAATACAGGAAGAAGCTTAAGGTTCAGAATTTTTTCAATTGAAAAACACAAATGAATTATACTTAACAGCACATTCTGAAGGCTGAAATCCATAATTTAGCCTGACATTTTAAGTGTACATCACTTGAATTGCTGCCAGCTTTCTAGAATGATTAGGTGACTTGAAAAAGGCAAATATTTTTTCATATGATTCCACTGAATTGGAGACACTGCTGCTGAAAAGACTTCAATAATCCTGGCTGTATTTATTTCCTAAAGCCTCACTCATCATTGTCAAAATGTTATCAGCTATCCCCAGCTTTCTCTCCAGCCCAGAATCTAATTCCAATTATTTTTAAAAAAGAAAAAAAAAATCCCTTTCTGGAAATGAATCTTCTGCAGGACTCTCTATTTTTCATGTAAGACTTAATCAATTACTAAATGGAATGTACTTATTAAATGGAATGTGTTTGCCAAGCAACTGTTGCACTTGAGTAAAACTTCCTCCTGTGTGCTGGAGGGAGCTGTGGCTGGGGAATTCAGGATGCTTTCTGGGAAGCTGGAAACATGTGGGAATGTGCAGGAACCCTGGGATTTGGGGGCACAGGATGCAAATTCACCGCTGAGGATTGCTCAGAAGGAATATCAGAGGGGGAACAGCCCACTCCTGATTTCCTCTCCAAATTGCAGCTAGAAATGAAGAATTTAGTTGCAAAGAAGCATAACCTCCATCTAAAAATCTCCAGGAAGATGGATCCATCTCAGCTGCAGGGGACCTTGGTGCCTGCACTGGGCTTGTGCTCTGCTGTTCCCTTCCAGGACCTTGGCCTCTGTCATCTGTCACAGCTGGGAGCCAGCCTGTGCTCCCTTGGGAAAAACACCCAGAAAAAGCACTTTGTGCCCTGGGAGAAGGCAGTGGGAGAGAAAAAGCAAAGGAATTTCATCCTCCAGGCTGACACTTCTTATTCTGGACATAGTGTTTATTCAGTGATTTATACAGGATAACTGTAGGGGGGTAAACCCACACCTTTCCATGAGGCTCCTTGGAAGTCAAAGTTTTGCCCTCAACTCTGATGGGACTGATTTTTTCCCCCTAAAATTCTCTAAAGGAGAAGGAAAAGGAAAAGTTCAAGGCATCAGAATGGATTTGGATGTTTAGGATTTTAGTGCAGGGTGAAGGTTCGTCGCTGTTGTTTGATTGTCACCTAAAAGGAGATTGTTGGTGCTGCAGTGCCTTGGATTGTTCAAATCTGACAGAATTAAGATGCCTTTGAGGCAGCCTGGAAAATCCCAGGTTTGCTGATATCTGTGTGGCATCAAGGTCAGGTTTCCACATCGCACAGGATGAACTCTCAGTGACTTTCTGGATCTTTTCCTCCTACAGCTGAACTTCCCCTGCCTGTGATGGAGAAAGGCAGGGAAGGAGTCAGAGGCATCCAAGGCCTCCAGTGAGCACTTTGATACCTCAGGGGGGTTTCAGGAGCTCCTGCCTGTTTTTATAAAGAGTTTTTCAGCCTGCTTTGAACTACCTTCAAACAGTAAAGTTCCCTCTTCAGCAGCTTGGTTTAATGGAGAGATTCTCTTCATTTTCATTCTCCTGCTGCAAAGTGATAGTGAAGCCAAGCTCAGAAGCCAGTGTCAAAGGGAAGGTCTGTTTAGGAGAATTAAAGGGTTTCATATCATTCATCCCACCTGAATTGCTCTGCATGCAGGACACCAGGTCACTCCTTCACGGACCACAGCTTCATACGAGTATGGTGCATTTTTATTAAAATGTGCCAATGACAAAATTAATTTGCTGCAATCAAAATTTCTAAATAAAACTTTGAGAGTTTAGCTCTTCAGCACTGTTGTACCAAATGCCCATCACCTGCCTTTGAAGGGCAGCTCATTGCTGGTGGTGCTGGGTTTGTGCCTGGCCCCAGCGAGGACCCTCAGAGACACAACCAAGGCTTCAGCACCTCCTGGTAAAAGAGGAAAAATGAAGGAATGCATGTGCTCATTTTTAATCCTGTGAGCTATTTACTGCCTCCAGTGCAACTTTTGAAGTGCTTCATGTTAAATACGTGCGTCAGGTTTTTCAGGAGAGAAGATGAGTGGCAAAGAACAACTTCCCAAATCTGCTCCCAGTCTCCCTCCTTGAGGAATCCATCCAGTTGCTGTTTGCTTTCTGTGCTTTCACTCCCAACAGTTTGCACTAGAAATGACCCATTTTATGGGCTGCCATTTTCGACTTTGAGCCCTTTAATCCCACACATCGTGCTGGATAAGGAATTTTAGCTTTCAGAAACCTCTGCAACAGCAGCACTGAGAGTGTTGCCTTTCAAAACTTCCCTCGCCTGCTCGGTGCTGAAGGAAATAAGTAAAACAAGCCTGAAATTTGGTTTGATAATTTTTTGACAAGTTTTAACTAAGCACAGTGACAGGGAGCTCTGCAAGAGAAATTGTAGAAGCCCAGGAACCGAGGCATAATAAGCTGTCAGAGAAAAGATCAAGTAGCATTCCCCAATTCATCTACCCAACATCAACGTTCCAGCTCACAGTAGACAGTGTTAGCCAGATTCTTGCCCTTTTTATCTAGGAAAAGCTACATTTATCAAAATAAGCAAAAAATGTGAGGTATGGAATGCAGTTCATTGGAGGGCAGGGCTTTATTGGTTGATTGGTAAATTGAAACACATGGAAAAGTGCTACATGTAGGAACACACTGCTGACTGTATTACTCCTTTTTTATTGGGTAATCTCTAATAAGAACCAGCTGGTAATAAAGGACTGAGTTCATGGGAACCCACCCTTTGTTGAAAGCGAGCTTGGTGTCAATACCAGAAACACATGAGCACAAAGAAAACAGATGTAATTGGCTTCTGGAGGTCAGGTTATGTAAAGACCCCGGTGAGCAGAGGTGAGGGCTTGGCTGCAGAGAATGACAGGCTAAAATAGGCATTATTTCTGTGCCTGTGTGCCTGGGGAGGGGGCGGCACTCACAGGGACCTGGCTTGGGTGGGAACTGGGGCTTTGTGGTTCCCAGAAAGCAGGGTGCTCCACCTGAAACAGGCACTCAATAAATCAGGGAACAATCCCTCTTCAGGGAAGGAAAGCTGCAGCTTTGTCCTCAATCACAGGCAGAAATTCTGCTCTGAGAATTCGTAGAATTAATTAAGTTCAGGTAGCAAAATCACAGAATGGTTTGGGTTGGAAAGGGCATTAAAGCTCATCTCATTGCACCCTCTGCCATTGCAGGGACACCTTCCACTGTCCCAGGTTCCTCCAAGACTCACCCAACCTCACCTTAAATACTTTAAAAAATTACATGAATGAAACCCACATTCACCCACAGCTGTTTATGATGTCCTGGAGCCCTGGAGGGAGCAGGCTGCAGATTTCAGGTTAAACAGCTGCTTTGGCTCTTTCTGGCACAATAATATGCATCTATTTCTTCATTCAGAACATTTTATCTTTAATTATAAAGCAAGTACAGAGGAGATTTTCCCTTTCTTTCTCTGAGGGCAGCAGTACACTTTACATAAAAATATAACTTAGAAAATTAAAGAATCAAAATGAAAATATCCTGGGTATCATCAACACAGATTTTGGGGCATTGAATGGGGCATTGAAACCAAGCTGTAACTCCCTTGCATGGAAAGGATCCTTTAGGAAGAACCTCAAGAGATCTGTTCTTTCATTTGGATTTCTCCATTCTTTCTGTAACAAGATGCAAAAGATTTGCAAAAGTAATGTGGGCAATAACCGAATTTTCAAATAAACCCTTTTTGAGCATCATCAGCCAAAAAAATACCTTGGCCTGAGGATTTCCTGGGAGGAATCCAGCAGTGACAACTCAAAACCCAAGAGCTCTATGTGACATTTGAGCAGTCCTGTGGTGGCAGCTCTGCCCCATGGTTGGCTCCATGCAATCCTCAAAGCAGGATTCTGTTGTGACTATTTGTGGTTTGGAGTTCAAACTTCATTTTCTTCAAACGTTCTCAAGTCAAGGGCACTCTTTCCTGCCTGCAGGATTCCTTGCTGGAATAGCACTTGCAAAAAAAATCCAGGAGAGACCCAAAATGCAGCCCAGGTGAAATCCAGCTCTGGTCAGCAATCTGGGCTGCATTTGCACCAGAAAAGCTGCAATAATATTCTTATTTTTGGTTTAATTCTCACGTGAGCTGCAGCAATGTCTAGGAAACCCACTGTCAACGTTCTTCAAACACATTTCATGGAGCAAAGAGCCACATCAGAAGGGAAAAGTCCATCTCAGCCTCCTGAGATCTTCCCAACCTGCAGAGCTCAGCTGCTCCAAGCATTCTGGGATAAAATCAATCCAAGGGGTACCAAGTAGGGGAGGTACAGAGAAGGTACCTGGGCAAAGCCTGGCCAAAAAGTGGGAAGGAATTTTTGACTGATTTGCTCTGGGCCTCTCTGCTGCCACATTTTTGAAACACCTGGAATGAGGGACAGATACTCTATAAACTGTATTTGAAAGGTTTTCATTCTTGCAGCAAGGGCTGAAAGGGAAATTTTTATTTTTTTAACTATTTGCTGCTGTTATTTTAAAGTCAGCTTAATGCCTTAATGCCTTTCAAGAAGCAGAGTTTCCCAAAAAAATAAAAGGGCTGGGAAAGAATTATTAACACAAAATTCAATAACATCCCCCTGGTTTCTCTGAGGTATTGCCTGAGTGACTGCAGCATTTACAAAAGGGATTCTAATCTGAAATGAATTTGCAGCTAATTCAACCTGTAGGCTAGTGACTCTGGGATTTCCTAGATAATACAATCCAGACAGTAATGTTGATGGATGTTAAAGACTTGCCTGTGTAACTGTTGTAAAGCTCTGTCATAAGAACAAATGAGGCATTATTGCTTTAACAAAAGTAATCCCAGTGCTCCAGTAAATTCTGCTCTCCTTCAATATCCCCATTATTAGTTACACTGACTTAGTGATGGGTCTTCCTTCAAAGACACAACAAACACTTCCCTCCAGGATTTTCAGCGCAGAAAGCTCCCTGAAAATCACTTTTTTTATTTTTTTAATTATTCATACAGAGTTAATTCAATGTCACAGCTTTTCTTATCTACATGGACAAGCTGGAAAAAAAATGTGGCCAGCGAGGAACAACTGGTACCAGGGTCACGGGGGTGACAAAAGCAGATGGTGATTTTTCATTCCTCCCAATTTTGCTCCTGACTCAGCCCTGTGAGGCAGGTCAGGAGGGCTGGGAGGGAAAAACCAGCCTCAAACAGCTAAAGGAATATTTTGTGTTTGGAGGAGGCTGAGTAAAAATGGTTTAGTGGTTGCATATTTTCCTAAAGGCTTCTATTGAAGCCACAGATATTTGGCTAACCTGGAGCAGACTCTTTACTACTTTCACCCCAGAACTAATGTGTTTTATGGGTTTTGATTCCTGGACCAAGCCTCGCTTCCAACATCCAGGTTTCCATCCTTCTCTTTGCTCTCCACTGAAATGCTCAGCCTGTCTTTTTCTCCCCTAGGCAGCCACACTCACAGGCATTACCAGATATTTCACCCCATGCCCATAATCTATTTTTTTATCCAGTGCTTTAGTCATCCTCTCACATATTTTATCATTTACTCATCTTTTGCAGAGTGGAGTCCTTCAGAAAAAAATTGGTGCCGAGCCAAAATAAGTCTTGACTTTGGTGGCAGGGAAATATTGACCAACGGCGGGGAAAAAAAATATGTTAAATTTGCACACATTTTACCTGTCATGCCCTGCTGTGGTGTTGCTGTTAAAACTCTGCTTGTAAAGTTTGAAAACCTCTTCTGCTGATAACTTCAGCATTAAAAATACCATTTTTCATGTCTGGTGGTCTTTCTGTTCCTAATGCTTTCCAGGTTTCCTTCTTTGCTTCCTAGCAAATAGCTGATGGACTGAGAAGCTACTCCTTAAACCTCAGGGGCTTTTTGTTCACTTCTGCTTTTCTTAATGTGACCACTTGAGATGCAGAGAGCATTAAAAAGGGATAATCCAACCCCATTTTTCCAGGGGAGAATTCTCCTGCTATCAGCCACTTTGCCATGGGAGTTGCTTGTGGAGCTTTGCAGCTTGGGGCAGGTTTGGTTTATGATGTGAACAAGCACCCTGATGCTCTGCTGGTCCTCAGCAGATCCAGCTGGGGCCACAGCTGGACCTTAAGCAGTTCTGCACGTGTCAGGCTGCAGCAAGAGCCAGGAGTCAGTGGTGGGACCAGTTCCCCTCCCTGCATCAGGGATTGCTTGGCTGAGCAACAGGAACATGGCCTGCACTGTGAGCAAGGCTGTGGCTCAGAAAATAATGATAATGATGATAATAATAATAATAATAATAATCATGAAGTTGGACTACCCAGGAAAAATCACACTTATTAGGAGTTTGCCTCAAACCTGCCTTGGAGACAAAGGTTAATGAGGAGAGGACAGGGAGGGGACAGGCACCTGATCTTCCATGATTAATTTGACAAATGTCTCTCTGGCTGCTGCCCAGTTCCTTGTGGAGATAGAGCTCTTGGATGCATTCACAATGACCTACTTTTCACTGCTGGCCAGCGTTTTGCTGCTTCGTTGTTATTGTTGGACTTTGCTGCTGCTTTTGGTTCTGTTGCACATGAGCTGAGTGGCCTTGTTGTGCTCAGTACAGGACTCCTCTGAGCACTCTGGTGCTGACAGTGACAACAAAGCCTTGAATCCTGGAGGATCTGTCCTCTGAAGCGCTCAAAAAAGGGTTAAAAACTCTGGGGTTAATTATTTTCCCAGTGCTGTTGATGCCTTGGGAAGGCTGAGCTAGAACAGAGGCTGGGCAGAGTTAAAGAATAAAGCAGGGATTTATTAAAAGGATCTCCTCAATGGATGCACCTTGGGCAGCACAAGAGCCCAGCCAGGGCTGCACCCAAGGTGAACCAAAATGGTCCCAAAATGAACCCAAGATGAACCAAAATGGTCCCAAAATGAACCCAGGATGAACCAAAATGAACCCAAGATGAACCAAAATGGTCCCAAAATGAACCCAAGATGAACCAAAATGGTCCCAAAATGCCCGAGCGCTCCCGGGGTCTCTCCCTTGGATCAGTTCTGCTCCATTTGCATCTTGCAGTTCATTGTCCCATTCCAGCTTTAGCCCCTGCAGTCCCATCCTTGTTTTTCTCTCTCCAGCCCACGGGGTTTGTGCTCTTGGGCTGAGATTTGGATCATTTGTCCTTGGTGCCCAGCTGGAGCAGGAATTGTTTTGTGTCCCTGCTCTGTGCCCAGAGCTCAGCATGCCCTGATGTGAACCCAGACCCACACACTAAAGCAGCACAGAATGTGAAAAATAGAAAAGCCAAAACCTGAGGCACGCCTGTGCCTGGTGCAGAGCTCCCGGGATTTTCTCTTACATCTGTTTGCTCCCAGTGCAGAGCAGGGAGGATTTTTTAATGTTCATCATCACCCAGAAAAGGCAGAAGATGATGCAAGATGACGACACCCCATGAAAGAGCCCAAGGAACCTGCCTGGGCATGTGCTTTAATGAATGATTGGGCACGTGCTTTAATGAATGATTGGCACTCTGGCCACAAGCTTGGCCTCCTCTTTTTCCCCTGGATCCCTGGAAGTGTCCCAGGCCAGGCTGGATGGGGCTTGGAGCAAGCTGGGATAGTGGAAGGTGTCCCTGGCAATTTTTTGTATCCTGGGATTTGATGTGTGCTGAATGTAGGTTCAAACCTACTTTCAAAGTGCCTGTTTGAGTTTTTATCTGCTAAACATGGCCACAAACACTTATCAAACAGATAATGGGATAACTTGGAGAGCTAGCAAGGAGCAGAGTGTTCATTCAAGATATCACAGACAAATCTGTTAAGCCAGAAGAAGCTTCAGGTAACAAAACCCTTAAAGGAACATGGAGAAATTGCAAAAAGCCCCCCCAGAACTGATAGATAAACAGAAAAATAAATATATTCATGCTGATTTTCCTATTGGATGTGCCAATTCTGATTTATTAGGGAAATAGATCATCATTTCTTGACTGTTAAATGCAAACATGAAGGAGAGGCAAAGGTCTGTGGATGTATCTTTATTAGCCCAGCAATGCTGATGGCTATTTAGTCATGTTTGAAACTAAAATAATATTTTCTTCAAATGCTGTTTTGCCAAATGCAAAGTGAGCTGACATCTGCTTGGCTAGAGCTGGGGTCACATATGAAGTGGTGCCTAAACTGAACAAATATTTCCAATATATATAAAAAAAATAAAAAGAAAGAAAGGAAAAGAAACGAAAATCATTAACCTTTTGTCATTAGCATGAGCTGTTCTTTGAGCTGCTCAGCAGTTTGAATTAGTGCACCTGCCAAAATAAGCACCAAGTGTTGTTACCCTCTTAGGGACAGCCCTGTTCCATAAATCACAGCCTTTCAATGACAGCTAAATGTGGTTTATATCATATAGAGAGCCTGTGTTTATGAATGTGAGATAAAAGGGGTTTAACCAGTGCAAACACTGAGACTACTGTGTGCAGCCTGTCTCTCTTTCACAATTCTTCTCCTTTTCCTTTCCTGGCATTTCTCCTGCCCAAGCTCACTGCTCTCGCTGAATTTTCTGCCAGTTTTGTTGGTTTTCTTTCCAATTCTTCCTGTCCTGATATGCAGAACCAACTGCAAAATCCCAGCGAGTGTCCGGCTGGAAGGAAAAGGGATTTTGAGAAATCAATTATTTGTACGTGGTTTATAGCCAGCTAGAGAGATAAACACATGGCCCAATTCATATAAAAACAAGTATTTTGCAGAGTTAATTCCTGTACTATTCACAACCTGCAGAATTCCAGCATCAGGATAAATTCCCCCACTTTCACTGCCTGAACTCTTAATTCTTCACTCCTTGTCCAGACAGCATTTCTGTGGTGCTTCAGTATCACAAGGGAAATGGCAAAAGGGAGATGCACTTCTGTCTGATGACTTTTCTTACAAGAAAATAAATTTAAACATTACTACCAAGTTTCCCAATTGCATGGAGAATCTGCCACCTCCCAGGTTGATGAGATGTAGATTCCTGATGTTCTGGAAGTGTCCAAAGACCCTGGGATGTCTCCGGTGCCTGGTTTCCCCCAAGCTGTTCCAAAACATCTTATAAATAGAGCATAAAAACCATATATAACCTGAAAAACGTGCAGCCTGCAAAGCTGAAGGAAGGTAATGCAATATTCAGAAGGAATTATTCCCTGTGAGGGTGCTGAGGCCCTGGCACAGGTGCCCAGAGCAGCTGTGGCTGCCCCTGGATGCCTGGAATGTCCAAGGCCAGGCTGGATGGGGCTTGGAGCAGCCTGGGACAGTGGAAGGTGTCCCTGACATGGCAGGGGTGGAATGAGATGAGATTTAAGGTCCTTCCAGCCCAAATCATTCTATGATTCCATGAAATTATGGTTGAAACCATCCCTAGCCACTCTCAGCTAAGGTGGCAACAACAAATCCTAAAATGAAAACAAAGGGGTTGTGGGTTATCCAGGCAACTCCAGGTCCAGAGCAACCACTGACTCATTATTTATCAAGAGTCTCCATGTAAATAGATGAGAACACTGTAATTTTCACTTGTGTTCCAGTGCTATATCCTAAGGGCTGTAATTTATCCTAACTGATTTTAAATCCCTTGGAAAAGGAGCACAAGAGGTTGCACAGAGAAACCACTTGCTGGCCATGGCAGGAAACAATCTTCATGCATGTCTCCCTGAACCCATTCCAGAGCAATATATTGAGCTGAAATGGTGGAATTATTCATTTTTACTGCAGCAAATGTGGATGGAGGGGAAAAAAAAGTCAGATAGGGGGCAGAGATTAAGTTAACATTAAAGACCAGTGGAAGAATGGGGATAAAACACAGAAGAGGTGCATTTCTCTGTCAGAGGTTTTGAGTGTGAATCTGGTTAAATCCCAGGCCAGGAAACCCCATCCTCGTGGAGTTTTGCCATTGAAATCAGGGAAGTTCAGCTGCATCTCTCATCAGCAGAGCCCCTACTTTGGGATGCTTTGGTGGTGAGGATTCCAGAGGGATTCCACACCTAGGCTGGAAGGACACCATCCTCCAGGAGGGCAGGAACACAGCCAGGAGAATTTAAACAGCTACAGTTTAATGTGCTCCTTTCAGATGGAGTAAAATAAATTATGGCAAGGCGTGGGGCAGCCTCTTCTCCCAGGAAATTTGTGGTAGGACAAGGGGAAATGGCCTCGAGATTCACCAGGGGAAGTTCAAGCTGGATATTGAGAAAAATTTCCTTGTTTAGTGCTTAAGCCCTGGAACAGACTCTCCAGGGAAATGGTGGAGTCACCATCCCTGGAATTGTTCAAACAAGATGTGTCATTTCATGGTATAATTTACTGGTCATGGTGGTATTTTCTCAAAAAGGTTGGACTTGTCACTATTGGAGATCTTTTCCAATGCTTTTCTTAATGGTTTTGGAGGTCTTTTCCAACTTCAATTACTCAGTGATTCTGTGAGCTGGTATGAAAATTCACAGGAGAGTCACAGGGATGACAGGTTCCCTCTTCCCTGCTGGGAATCACAGGCACTGCTGGAGGCCATGCTTCTCTTGGGAAATGTGTCAGGAGCACGGTGCCTTCACAAAAATGGGCCCAAAAATGCCAACTCCTACCAGAAATTCGCCACCCAGCTGAGCTATCTCAACAGCAGTGGCTTTTCTACACCTTGTAGCTGTCCCTAATCTCAGCTCATGAGCTCAGTGTTTCTGTGTGGGTCAGGAAAGCTGTGATCCCAATTCTTGTGATCCCATTCCCCCAGGCAGCTCCAGCCCTGCCACAGGAGATTTGTTTCTCAATTTGAAGCAAGGAAGTGCCTGAGCCATGCCCAGCCCTCCTAGGGGAATTCTTTGCCACCTCAGCTGCTCATTCCTAGAAACTCCATTGTCAGGCTAGTCCTGAGAGCTCTGTGGATCTTGGAGAGGCTCAGAGCCATTTTCTGCTGCAGCCCCTTGGAACAGCTCCGTGTTCCTGCAATCTCCATTACAACACAATAACAGGAAACGTTTCAGTGGCCTCTGCAGTACTTGGCATATAATTTCACTTTAATGCTCATATTGTTCGAGCATTAATAAAACTGGGAACTGTGATATAATTAAATCCATTCTTCCCGCAGAGAAATGACTGTCTGAGCTAGTGGCAAGAGCAGCAGACTCACAAGTTGCCTGGAGAAGAGAGAGCATTCCCTTGCCAAGGCACAGAGGACACGTGCTTGGGTTTATATCCCTCTGAAGAAAAAGAGCTCCAGTTGAGAGCTGGAGACCTCTGGTACCTCTGGATCCAGAGCTGCCAGATTTTATTGCTTGAGCTCTGAGATTATCCTGTTAGACCCGAGGATAAACCGTTCTCACTCGGCGCGAGCTGGGAGACCAAATTTCTGATAGTGCCACGGCTCATGTGAACCAGCTGGGCCAAAATCTGGAATTTCTGTTGGAGGGGCAGGACTGGGGAGGTGGCAGCCTGGAATTCTCTGTGCAGCACTGAATGTGGGGATTCTGAGGCCTGTTGCCTCCACCTGCACCATCTCACCTGCAGATGCTCCAGGTGTGCATACACGTTCCAGGCTCCCATCCAGCTTCCAGCTAAGCTTATTCTCTTTCTTTTCCCTTTTTTAATTTAAAATTCAAATTTTCCCCCCTCTCTTACAGGGAAAATAGAAATTCTCGATCCAGTATCAATTTGAATAAATTTACACCAAGAGATGTCTCACTGATCACAGCCTCCTCCATTGACTTTTGGTGGATTTGGGGTTTCAAGCTGAATTTCTGGTGAAAAAAAACTATTAATTCAAGTTTATTATTGATTTCTGCTCCCTGGCATTTCAAGATGCAGCCATTTCACAGGATGTCATCCCAACCCTTTCCCTAAAGTGCCAACAGCTGCCTTGGTTGGCTGTTGATCCAGTCAGAAGCCAAATTCATCTCTGGTTTAAACAGGGCCGATATTTTAGATCACCACATCATCATTATCATGACTGCAGAGCTGAAATAAAATTTTCATTGGTGGCAGCCAGTTAGAAACCTGTAGAACATCACAGAGTGTATTTTTAAACAGCCTAAAAGACCAAAAAAAGAGAAGTTTGTCCTGTTCTTGATGGGGATTCCAAGAGGAATCCGGGCGTTCCTCCTGCCGTCGCTGTGAACTTCATGTGCCGCGAGGTCACAGAATTGGGAGTGGGGGAAAGATCAGAGGTTAAGGAGCTCAGATTTCTCCCCAACACGACCTTATCTCGGTGGCAACTGGATTCTCATGATGTGCTGCTGTGTTCTCACAAGGAGGAGCCTCCTTGGCCACAGAAGGGAGTCGGAGGCCGCTCGCGGCAGCGCCTTTGAAAGGTTCCCCTGGCTGGCAGTTACAAGATACTGTACTTAAAATGTCAAATCAGGCAATCTGTTCTGAAAGGAAAATTACCACAGCAATCACAGCCCCAGATCTCCTCGCGGAGCACAGGCAAAATGATGAAAATCGTTTGGCCACCCAGAGCCTTAATGTTGGAGTGCCAGGTCAAGGAAAGCTCCAGCAATTAGCCTGCTGTGCTAATGACATGCCTGTTTGATATAGGAGCTGAATAGCACCCTGATTGCCCATAATATGATTATGCACATTTTGGGTTTCTTTAAAAAAAAAAAAAAATTTAAAAAAAAAATTGATGCCTTGGAAAAATAGAATGTCATTTCTCTGGTATTTCTGAAAGACCTCTGTTTCCTGAAAAGCCAAGGGCAGGTTTCAGCTCCTTAGGTTTCCACGAGTTATTATATTCACTCCCTGATCTACCTTTAATGAGGAGAAGATGGCCTTGTTGGGAAAGATATTAAAATACAGTAGCATGAGGACCTTGTCCCATCACAAAGCTGTCATAATTCAAGGGGTCTGTTTCTCTTCATGCATCATTAAAAAGAAAAAATAAAGGAGGTGAAAGAAGATTGCTCCAGGTTGGATATCCTTAACAATCCAGTCACTGAATACACAAGTTAAATTCTGGTGGTCAGAAAACATTCTCATTCCTCTGCCTTTTATTTTTTTTATTTTAAAAGTCTTCTTTTGAGTTGATCTGCCATTTCTGAAAAGTTCAAACACATTTTCATTTCATTTTTGTTTTCCTTCTTGTTGGGAATAAAATGGATGGCGTTGAGTAGGGCAGGAACAGGATTAGACTGAAACTGTCCCTAAGGAAAATCTCTGCAGGGTCACCAATCTGCCATGCTGGAGAATGGGATTTACCACCAAACGAAACAAAAATAAACAGGAAAAAACCATTTATTCCCATGGAGTCACAGCCAAAACACACCAAGGGAAAAAATTGTTACAGGGAGGATGTGTCCAAAAGACACCCAAACACTCCTGGCCAGAAGTTTGCTTGTTAGTGATAAATTGAATTAATATTCCAGGTGAAGCAGCCCAAAAAGCTGAGCACAACCAGCCTGAGATACCCAGCACTCCTGCAGGACATGGGGCAAAGAAAACAGCGACACAACCAAGGCTGGAGCAGCACAAATGTGAGAGAATAACAAAAGTGGAAAAAAAATTTCCCAGACCTAATTCAGTATTTGGACTGGGAGGAGATCAGGCTTCTTTTAATGCAGAGGTGTTTGGATATTCCAGCCTGTGGGACCATCACTCTCCACGAGGCAGAGCTTGGAGAATTTGGGACAAAACCAAAAATAAAACAGCGAGACCTGCACCCAGTGCCCACTCTGGGAGCACCCTGGGGGCTCCAGCTTGGGGCATTCCAGCTTTTTTCCATGGCATTCTGCCCCTGACAGTCTAATCTGAGGCAGGATATTTATTGACATTAACAAAAAGCAAATCTCCTCTTTGGAAAGAGGAAAGGGAAATCTCGAGGTGGCTCATGCCGCGGGTCTGGGGACAATGGCTGCTTGTGTCTCACCAGCTCCAGCAGGATCTCAAATGATATTTTTTGGATTCCCAAGGAGAGGAGTGGGAGCTTGGGAAAGCTCCTGACTGTCTTCATGCATATTCAGGATTTCTCTTTGTTTTCTGATGAAGGGATAGGCTCTGTCCTAGACTTGTGAACAGTCCCTTGACACCAGCCCTGGAGATTTTTGGTTTTAAACCAGGCAAGCCTAGAATGACTTGAATTTGGACCCAGTACTGACAGGCTAACCTTTACAAGGGGGTTTAACCTAAAAGGAAGTGGAAATCTTATGTGAATTTGCTTCTGCTCCTTGAAAGATTTTTTTTCATCCAAAACCTTTTCTTTCCTTCCATTTCTCCCTAAATTTCTGCTGCTCCTGGGGATTGCTGGAGAAGAAGGGGGAAGAAAAATTTTTTAAGCATTTTGTACTGGACTTGGAGCTGATATTGAGACATTTGGGTTATATTTGTGCCCCCTGCTCCACTTCTGAGATGTGGCACTGGCTGCTGCTGCAGCCCTGCTTTCCCTGGGGGGCTGAGCCAGCTCCAAAGCCATGGAATGAGTTTGTGCCTCTGGATAAAACCAATCCCTCACCTCCCCTCCAGCCCACCACTCCATCAGCAAGGAAAATCTTCCCAAACCACCCCAACACCGAGGCAGGACCAAAACAGAGGCAAAAGGAGCATCAGTCAAACCTCAAAATGAACTTTAACAAGAAGAATGAGCAGGAAAAGTTAATCAAAACCACACCAAGTCCTTGGCGTTGCTGATCTGCTCTGTGGTGAGGTGCAGAAATGACCAAAATCTGTTTTTCTCTATTTTTATAGGACTTTGTACTAAAACATGGTCACTCTTAATCAAAAGGAAAGTCTGCTGCTCTCTAATTTTACAACCACAACATTTCAAATGTTGTTTTCCCGTTTTTAATACTGTGAAGGGAAAAGAAAACAAAGATTAAAGTGTGGAAATACAATGAATTCACACTTGCATCAGTTCTCTATTTTCACTAGTTGAAAGACCTTTAAATATTTACTGATTTTCACATATTGCACTTTCCTACTCTATTCACACAAATGGACAATATTAAAAAAATATATAAATTATTTTACTATTCCAGTTTCCCTCCTTGAAATCCGCAGTCCATCCTTTGTGAGTTACAGAAGGATAAATTGAAATTCAGACTGGCAAAATTGAATTGAAAAGTCTCAGCAACAATTTGTCTAAAGCAACATGTTTTATAATTATTTTGTCCTTCCCTACTAATGACTTTCTTACTCTTTCCATCCCCTGGGTACCCAAGGGATATTCAGCATTATCTGTGCACATCAATAATTTTTATGGGACATGTGTTTTCACTTTGTAGCAGACTTTTTTCATTGCTCAAAAGTAGCAAATAAAGCTCTAATAAAAATTGATGCTTGTGTCCCTTCAACACCAGGTATAGGTTTTCCAGCCAGCCATAGGATTTCATGTTGCAATCCAGATTGCTGCTGTTCCTGGTTCTCCACACAGCCAGGAAAATAAAATCAGGCTGTTGAGGCTTTGGAAGGGAAAAGCAAATCAACCAACAAATATTTGGAGAAGAGTAATTTGGGGAATATTAGATAAACTTTCTTTCCTTACTTTACTACAGGAAAATTATCTCTACTTGCAGTTTTTTTTTCATATTCCTAATATTATTTCTGCATCTTCTGGGTCTCTGGTTTTTGCTGACTCATCTGCCATTTGAGACTTTTCCTATGCCTCTAACTCACACATCCTTTATTCTCTTGGAGTCTATTTTGGAGACCTCAGCTCGCCCTGTGGGATTCATTTAGATTTTTTAAAAACACTCAAGCTCACATGAAACCTCTTAGTCAATATTTAATTTCGACTCTCAGATGCAGAGACCCTCAAACCATTCTGATTTCCAAAGGAAAGGGGAAATGTGGACAGAGAAAAGATTTTGCTGCTGTGAGAAGCCAGGAGGCTCTGCCTTGCAAGGCAGCACATCTCTGGATTCCTCCAGCTTTCATTGTCACTTTTACCAATCCCAAAATCTGAAAAATTTCTCCCCTTCCTGCATAAATAAAGCTGGAACATCTCAGCCACCCCTCTGCAGATGCAACCTGGGAGTTGTCCTGCTGCTTTATCCTTCCTGAAGCCATAAATCCCCCCCAAATCTCCCCAAACTCTGAGCTGTTCCTACAGCAGAGCAAAAATTTCAATCAATGCCACACTGGGATGAAATCAATCCCACAGTGGGGTTTGAATCAGTCCCTGTGCTGGGATTGATGTGCAGAATGAAGGGTATCAAATGGCACGAGCCTCTCCAGGAGCCACGGGGTGCCCAGGGCAGGGGAGCTCCATGAGGAGGCTGGATCAGGCTCTCCATGATGTGCAGGGAATATCACCTGGGCCAAAATCCCCCAGCATTTCCACCCCAGGAGCCTTTGTGATCTCCAGAGGGTCTTACACCACTCACAGCCCCAAAGGAAAGGGCTCCTCATGCATTTGGACCCTGTCTTCCCCTTTTCTTCATAGATATTTGGGGTTTTGGGATGGCTTTTGGGATGGTTTTGGGATGTTCTTCTTTGGTCCTCGTCTCTGTGGGTTTTCCCCACGTGTCTGACAACTTTTGGCTCTCTTGAAACTGTTCAGTTTGAGGTTATTTAGGCTCATCTCTCTTCTCTTCTTCCCCATGCCTGTGCAGAAGGGAAATTAAATCCTGTAGGTTATTTAGGCTCTTCTCTTCTCTTCTCTTCTCTTCTCTTCTCTTCTCTTCTCTTCTCTTCTCTTCTCTTCTCTTCTCTTCTCTTCTCTTCTCTTCTCTTCTCTTCTCTTCTCTTCTCTTCTCTTCTCTTCTCTTCTCTTCTCTTCTCTTCTCTTCTCTTCTCTTCTCTTCTCTTCTCTTCTCTTCTCTTCCCTTCCCTTCCCTTCCCTTCCCTTCCCTTCCCTTCCCTTCCCTTCCCTTCCCTTCCCTTCCCTTCCCTTCTTCCCTGAGCCTGTGTTGAAGGCAAATTAAATCCTGTGGGTTATTTAGGCTCATCTCTCTTCTCTCCTTCCCTGTGCCAGTGTTGAAGGCAAATGAAACCCTGTTTAATGTCAGGGACACACCTAAAGCTCTGCTTGGTGCCCAGCAGAGGCTCCCAGGGGAGCTTTGATCCACAACAGGCTCTGTCCCTCCAGTTCTCTCACCTTTTAATCCTTTTCATCCCCCTAAAAGCACCAGCCCAAGCTGCTTCTCCAGCCAAGGGCCCTTTCCAGACTCTGACAGGGCTGGAAGTTGTAATGGAGACACAGATCAACACCTCAGCTCGCTCTTGATCTGCTCCTGATCTGCTCCAGGGTTCCTGCCAGGGACACAGGGCATTGCAGCAATACCTGTGTGCCCTCCTGGAACAGCAGAGTGGTGGCCCTGCAGGAGCCTGCAGCTTGCCCTGAAGGCCTGGAGCAAACCCATTACCACCAGGGCTCCCCTTCATCACAACTTAACAGCTTTTTATGGATTTGTGTTGGAGCCGAGTTCAAGTGCTCCAAAAGCAGTGATGTCCTGCCAGTGATTTAACTGGAACCTCAGACTAAAATGTTCCCTTTGCTCTCAGCTCCAGCCTGTGGACCAGGGGTGTGTTTCTTTTTAACAGAAACACCTTTTTTTTCCCCCAAAAAAATATCCCCAGAGGAAAAGCAGACAAACCTGCTGTGAGTACTTTACATGTGGTTTTTGCAAGCCTGGGACAGTGAGATGGTCAGGATTCACTCTGAGCAGGACCTGGCACCAAGGAGATTTTGCCGCTCTTTAAAATGGGACCAAGACATTCACACCAAAGGCTGCACTTACTGGAAACCAGTCCCTGAGGGGCAAAATCCTGGTGGTTCCTGCTGGATTTTTACAAGCCAGGTGTGCTGGCAGGAAACCTGCAGTGGTCCTGTGAGGCAGGTAGCCTGACAGCTTCTCTCCATCACGTCTTTACAGGCTCATGGAGCATCTCCAGGCCCAAGGAATTTTGCTCCAGACATCCTGATCCTCTCTGGAGGCTGTAGACTTTGGCCAGGATGTAGGGCATGGAGCATGCTGGCTGTCCCTCATTCCCTGCTCCTCTGAACTGGGACAGCACAAAAAGGATCAGGAGCTGTGGGTAACAGGGGTCAGAAGGGTGGTTTGGGTGGCCAGAGCAGAGCCAGGGACAGGATTCTGAGCGGTTACAAAAGTCATCACTTCTTGGGAATCAGAGATGAAACAAAAGAGTACAAAGAGACAAATGCCAAAGAAAAAGCTTGACCAGAAGGTCTGGGCTGGGGATAAAGAGCTGGAGGCAGCAAGAGGCAGCAGTGACCCCAACCCCTCTGTCCATCACACAGCCCCATCCTGGCTCACCAACCCCTCATGTCCTGCTCTGGGAGGTGCTGAGCCCCCCTGCCCCAGCACACCACAACACCCAGCAATACCTCAGCACCATAAAACATGCCCAGATTTGGTTTTTTCCTATTGCCTAAGCATAAAAAAAACCCCTTTAAAAATTAAAAAAAAACCCCAACATTTGGGGTTTATGCTCTTTCCACTCCCTCCTAACAAAGAGCTGTTTCTTTCCCATTTTTCAGGGGGATGTTGGGAAACTTTTGGAGTTTGTAGGTGTGGGCGAGGGCGAGCATCTCCTCTTTTCCTGCCGGCGACAAGGGCAGCAGTGATCTAATGAAGTGTACATGTTCTAAGTGGGGCTTCTTCATTTGGAAACACTTGCCAGAGCTCCATAAATGGGACTCCTTCTTTTCTGACCCCTTGCCCTACTTCAAATGAGCTTTTAAACCCTTTGGAAAACATGCGGTTTTGCTTTCAACTGCATTAACGCTCATAATGTGTTATTTTGGCTCTTCTCGGACGTTCAGGTTGAAGGCCCAGATTTCAGAGATCTCGCCTGGCAATGTTGACAAGCAAGCCCTACTCATCAGGCACCCAAGTCAGCTTCTTTTAAAGGCTCTGTTAGCTCAGCTGTATTTTTCTTTGTACACCCAAATCCTCCTGGCCGTGACAGGAGGCTCCGCGCCGCACACGCTCCACACAGCTCGTGCATAAAGCCCCGAGTGTCCACACGGACGGTGTCAGGACTCACCTGGGCTTCACAAGGCACTAAAGAAAACACTGGTGGCATCTTGCCCTGCTGGCAGCCCTCCCAAAATCCCCCAGCTCGGTCCCTGTGCCAGCAGGGACAAAGGCGGTGTGTACGCGCTGCCCACCTTCTCCAGCCTTGGTGTTTATTCAGCTTTGTGCCACGAGAATTTGAATTTTAAAAGAGGGTTTCTGCAGCTGGAGAGAGCCCAGGCTGGGAATAAAAAGGGAGAGCGGGGGGAAAGGGCAGGAAATTTCTGTGCTGTGCAGGGATGGCTTCCTCCTGCAGATCCCCTGTGCAGGAGATCTGTGAGTGGCCTGTCTGCAGAGATATCCTGTGAATAAGGAAATTTTCCATTCCTATTTAGTGGCTGCCTGGTGGATTTCAATTCCAGGGACATGGATTCACAGAATCATCCAGGTTGGAAAAGACCTTTAAGATCATTGAGTCCAACCCTGTACCCAACACTGCCAAGTTCGCCCCAAACCCACATCCACAGAAAATAAAAAAACACAAACCCCCCCATCAAACCCCAAAAATCACCAGTTGCAGACAAAATTATATTTTTTAATTCTTTCTGACTATTTTAGAACCAGGTTTTGAGCATCTGCTTCCTTAGCACATGCAGAAATACTTGCTAATAAATAATTTCTGAGGAATTTAAAGTTATACAATGTAGTTTAACCACCCGATTTCATGTTTTGTTCATAATAATTTCATTCACAATAACCTTTAATCACTGATTTGTGACAGATAAGTTGTTTTACTGTAAAGCATCAGATCATTTTGTGGTAAATACATTTTGACCTGAATTATCTAAACAATATTTTAGGGAGGGAGTACTGAGTTTATTCACCACACATTGAAAAAAACCCAGTTCCAGTGGTAAAATTACAGCCTCATCTCCCTTGGTTCCTGTTACAAAGAGCAGAGGGATTTTACTTCCTCCAAAAATGGCTCTGAGCAGCCCAGCTCTCACCCACCATCTGGATGTGGGGTATTTTTGTTGAATTATTTGATCAGCTCTGGTGAGGGATCTCCCATTTCTCTTTGCTAACTTCCACTCCCACCAACAGGGTGAACCTGATTTCCCAGCCCTCCTTCCTCTGGGCATCCCAGGGCAGCCACAAAGCATCACCAATCGAAAGAAATTCAGCAAATAACAAGGTGACATCAAATGTCTTTACGTGACAACTTAAATCCAAGCTGTAGGTGATGGTCTGGAACATAAGGAAGTCACTTTCTTCAAAAATACTAATGTTTTATCCACAAAGAAATGGAAAAGGAGGAGAAAAAACCCTTGCCAGACCACATTTAGGGAGAAGCATCCCAGCATATAAATGTTTTTGGGTACGTGACCAGCTCTTTAAAAAGTTATGGTGGATTTTTCTCCAGGAAAGCTTTTCATTAAAGTCATATTTATTTCTTTGGGCTTAAGTAATAACGTAAAGCACTCCTACTTCTTCTAACACACTATTAACAGCATAATTAATTCTCAGCAACAGGAAACAGAAACCTTTCTTCTTCACTTCATCATCTCAGAGTCAGACCTTCAGTCTTCTTCCAGGATCCCTATCAAACAGATGGCTTTCATACTCATAAACATGTTGAGCTCAATTTTCCTCCTGCTGAGTGAAAGATTCAAACAAACCAAACTTCCCTACTACTGCTAGGAAATTCCAAACATCTAGAAATACTTTTACAGATGTTCCTTGGCAAGTGGCTCTTCGAAATGTGTGTGGTTCGAAAAAGCCAAGCCCAAAGCAATGAATTTCACTGATGAAAGTCGCTGATTAAAATAAAAATGAGGCGGGGGAAAGGAGGGAAGGATAGAAAATAAGAGGAGAAGCAGACTTTTAGCTGGATAACCCAGTTTGGGTAGGCCTGGGACAAAGCATTTTGTAATTTCTATTCATCTGTAAGATGGAACCTTTCAAGCTAAACTGGGTTGACTTTTTAATGAACAGTGTCCAAATTTCGAGACAGCCTTGGCAAATTTCTCGCTTCAGGGATGGGAGCCGGTGGTTCAACCACACTTGGAGCCCGAGCCAGGCCAATTTTCGGTGGTTAAGACTAATTTTAGAGGGTGAAATTTCAGGGATGCAAATCCATGCAAGATGGAACCCTCGCAGATACAAACAGCCCTGGTTATTTGCTGCTTTTGAGCAGAGCTCTCCTCTATTTAAGGTCTCGCCGCTGTCACGCTGTTCTCATTCCCATTTACGAGACATTTATCCTGTTAGATCCTAATCCCTGTGTACAACTAAGGCTGATCCACAAGTGGATAACTCTGCTGAATGCCAGGACAATAATCCAGATGTTTCACCTAGTAAATACATGAGATATTTTGCTGTCTGCCAAGTGTTGCCTTGGCAGGCAGAACCTTTGTTCTCTCACCGATGAACGCAGAGGAATTTCCAGGGGGATTTAGCAATGGAGGGAATGGATGAGAAGTGGGGAAAATTGAAGAAAGCCAGACTCAGATCCACACAGTCCTACCCTGGCTGGGAACTCAGCAAACAGAGCATTTTTAAAGGTGTTTTCTGAAGGTGAAGTGGCATCCGTGGGCGTGACTCCAGTGCAGTGAAATACCGCAGCACCAACCCTCAACTATTGGCTCCATGAGGAAAATATATTTAATGAGGTTTGGAAATCTGGGATGCCACCACTTCTTCCCTCTCTTTTTCCAAGCATTAACCCTCCCCACAATTTTTTTCTCATAATGGCTCTCTGGTTTGGTGGGTTTTCCAGCATTCTGCATTTTTCCTCTCCCCGAGTTCGTGTTCGTTACACATGAAACCATCTCCAGACCCCTGGGAAAAACCTCATAAAAATTCAGGAATTATATCATCTCCACGCTGTTTTTAAGGAAAAAACAATCTGGTTTTTTGGAAAGGCTCTAGTGAGCATTAGCAGCACTCTCTCCTCCACGCTCTGTGTGTGTCTGGTTACCTTGCCCTGAGCCAAACAGCTTCATTAAATCTCATTTAATCGCTGGCTGCGGTCAACTCCTGTGACTCCAACCCGAGCTGGAGCAGAAAATCCACAACCTCTGCACACAAAGCTCATCTCGTTGGGCCAATATTATTTTCATCTTCCTGAACATCATTGTCTGCCCCAAAACAACCAATTAGAGACACTGTTGGTTTTGGAAACAGCTCAACAAAGTGTGTGTGGATCAGACAAGTGCGGGACTTCAAACAGGCAGGCGTGTTTTTTGGCTAATATTGTCTGATAAGGCAGCATTATCTGCACCTTTTCCCCGAGCTGGCCCTCACCCTGTTTGAAATAATTCTATTTTACAAGCTGGATGTCAACAGTACCTGTTTGTGGAAGGTGACACCGGCTCCCCCCTGCCGCTGGTGTTATCGATGAGGAAGCACTAAGTGGGCGTGTGAGTATTTGTAAAGTACACTGCAAAAATTAAAATAACAAGGGGGCCCCTGATTTATCCCTCTGCTAACAAAATAATGAGCCTGACACCTACAAATGTGCTGATCTTCTGGATTGGCTTTCAGAAGAAATCTTTGTTTCTCCTCGCAAGAGAAAATATTGGGGGTATCTTGGAAGTTAAACAATTTATTTTCCTGGTGTTTGCTGGCTGGATTTCAACTACAAATTTTAAGTTCTTTTTTTTTTTTTTTTGTTTGCCTCTCATGACAAGTGCTGCTGGTCCTGCGTTGTAGAGTGGGAGAAACAAATTATCATTTTCATCTCATTCTGGCTCTCCTCAATCCAGTCACTGGATGTCAGAACCAGTAAGAAATTAAGAACTTCTTGAAAGTGTCTGCACAAGAACCATGATTTCCATATAAAAACCGTAATTTCCAGATTAAAATTTCCATATTAAAAGCCTTAATTGAGGTTTTTTTACTACAACCTCATGCACACACACAGGACCATGTAGAGGCAGGAATTAATCAATCCCAGTTTTTAAAGCACAGGGTTTCAGAGCTGATCATCAACATTTCACAGCACCTTTCAAAGCGATTTTTAGAGCTGCATAAACAATTTCTGGCCCTGCCTAAAGCAAAACAGGCAAAACCCCAGGGGTGGATGTGTCCAGCAGATGCTCCCAGGTGTTGTCCCCTCTTCAGGTCCCCAAAACTCTCACAAAGAAATTTTTTCTCTAATATTCATCCCACATATTCATATGTGACAACAGCTCCAAACAATTCCCAAAAGGGTGTAGCTGCCCTTGGAAAATGCAGGTTTAGGTTTTCCTGTGCTGTGTGCAGTGGCTGGGGGTGTATTTGGGATTGGGGTGCCCTTAGGGCATTGCAGATCCTGCAAGCAATGAGAGAACACAGGGAGAGAAGAGGAAATTTGCATTTTGAGGCGAAACTTCAGGATGAAAAGGTGGGGATATTATTTAAGTAGTGGTAGGATTTATCTCACTCACAGTCAGGTAATCTTCTAAATCTCCATGTAAAATGAATTAATTACTATTGGGGAAATTGCTGTCCAAGAAAACTGTTTCAACAATCAATTCCAACCTTTCCCAAATCTAGGATAAACAAACCAGGAGTTCCTTGATGTGTCAGCAATGCCTTAATCTTAGCCCCAAATAATAAAATCAATTTGACCAAAACAAAAAAATTTAATTTATTTGCATTTTTTTTTTTTGCTTCATGAAAGACAGTGATGCCAAACACGTTACATTTGGCATATTTGATGTTCAACCACATCTAGATTCCAGTACCCTCTGATTTTTATTTGGGTTTAGTGAGGACTAACAGCATAGAAGAATTTTTCTTATTTTATAGTCCAAATGCTTTCCTTGCATCCATGAATCCCATTCCATCAGGGATTTCTGCTCCTTTTCCTACCAGAGCGTCCAAATGTGTTTTTCTAGAGAGAACAACGTGCCTGTGAGCTTTGCTGTGCTCAGGCAGCAGCAGCCTCTTGTTCTGTGCTTAATTAACTAATAAAGACAAGCACTGACGAGACCTGGTACCAGACCTAGCCCAGCTGCCCCAAAATTATTCCTCCTCCGATTCCCTTTGACCACAAGGCTGGGTCATAGCCCAGCCCACCCTGGCCCAGATGAGGTTTTCCATGGCCCACAGTGGGATTTGGGTCAGGCTCACAGTAGCTGAAAGTGAGCAATTACATTTAGAGGGAGGAAAGGAAGGAAAAACAGCTCAACAGCCTGAGCTGGGCCAAATTCTGGAGGTGCACCAGGGAAAAATCGTCCTGCAGTTGCTTTTCTAAGGAAATGAACATCCAGCACAGAGACACTGAATTAGTTTCAGAATGATTTAAAATCAGCATTTTGAGGGGGTGTGTGCATGTGGAAAAGCAGGTTTGAGACATAAATATATTCCTTTTGTTGACAGTGGAAGAAACACTGTTTCCTTTGGTCCTAGAGAAGAGCAAACAGTTGCTCTGATAGTCTTGGCAAATGAAAAACTTTATTTTTATCAGACAGAGAAGGAAACCCTGTGCAGCCATTGCCAAGGAGTTGCACACTACGTGACAGGTCCCACTCAGTCCCAGTGCTGCCAGTGAGAATTCTCACAGCACATCTGTTTCACTGAGGGGTTTCTCATCACTCCCCTCCTGAGTGGGAATGTCCAGCACAATCTTCCTTGGCTTGGACAGAGGAAAGGTTTCTTGTCAAAGTGAAGATGTTTTTAAGCAGTCACCATGATCAGGTTAGCACAGAATAAACAGATTGGAAGAGACCTTCAAGGTCATGGAGTCCAACCCAGCCCCAACAGCTCAACTCAACCCTGGCACCCAGTGCCACATCCAAGCTTTGTTAAACACACCCAGGGATGGTCACTCCACCTCCTCCTTGGGCAGAACATTCCAGAAATTTATCACTCTTACTGTGAGAAACTTTTTCCTAATATCCACCCTGTATTTCCCTTGGTGCAGCTTGAGGCTGTGTGCTCTGGTCGTGTCAGTGCTGCTGGAGACAGAGCCCAGCCCCAGCTGAGCACAGGCACCTTTCAGGAGCTGCAGAGAGTGACAAGGTCACCCCTGGATCTCCTTTTCTCCAGGCTGAGCACCCCCAGCTCCCTCAGTCATTCCTCATAGGGCACATTGTCATCTGTACCCTGTGCTCTCCTGGATGGCAAAGGGACAGGACAAAGGACAGGCATTAGAGATCTCTGGTGCAGGTGGCAGCTGAGGGTGAGGATGGTCAGGCAGGAAGGCACCTCCTCTCTTCATTTCCCTCTGGAAGAAGGGCCTGCCCATCTCCTGACTCATCTGGACCAGAGCAAGGCCTCTGGAAGAGACAAACACTGGAAGGCAGCGTTCCCAACGTGGAAATGCTCCCAGCTCTGATGCAGTTAACCCTTCCCTCGTGCTCAGCCAGGACAGGCTCCTCTCTCCAAGGAGATCAATTCACTTCATGTGCAGCTGGAATCAGTTCATAATCTCAGCTGGGCTCAAAACAGGGCTGGAAGGACTGAAGAGAGCTGTCACTCCCAGCTTTACCTACCAAAGCCCCACCCCACAGTTGTGGAGATCAGGTCCATCATAAACACAGGATCACTGCTGCACAGTTACAGGCCTCTACTCTTCCCTCATTTTTCCAGGAAAAGAAATGTCGCCTTCCTGCTTCATTCTGCATTTTCCTCATTTAACTTTGATCCAGGGAGCAGTGTTTTTAAACACCTGCATTCCCTGTTTGGCAACGAAACCTAAGGAAAACTCTGTGTGCAGCCACGCTGCTGGGATTCTGAATGTCTGGGCTTTCTGAGCTCTTTCTTTCTTTCTTTTTTTTCACCCCCCAACAGCTGGCTCTTAGCAGGCAGACTGGTGCTTAAAGCGTCTGATATGATGTGAGAAAGCAAAATAATCACCTGCCAAGGATTTCATCTTCATAAAAGGCAAGGTGTAAGATCAAGTTTCAGATCGCGTAGGAGCCGGGCGCGCGCCGTGACACCGCCGTGAACCCTGAGGAACCAACTCCTGTTAGCTCTGAAAACACAACATTCATCTCCTTGCCCCGCCAGACCCTGGGTTTGGCAACGCTGGGCCCTTCTGGGAGGATAACTCAAGGGAGGAAGTTAAAAAGAGGGAGAAAGGAAGCTCCCAAAACTGCTGAGATCCGTCAAACATCTCCACCAGAGCTGCGTTCTCCTCTTCCGTGAGAATATTTGGGATCACTTCTCCTCTGCAGCTCAGCCAAAATTGTTGGGTTCACACTTGGTTAGCCAGGGAGAATTTGCCCATGCACACGGATGATGGAAAATTGAGAATAAGGGCTTTCTTCTCATCAAGGGAGTGGGTTTTTCCAGGGAAAAATTGTTAAAACTTTAAAAAAAAAAGGCAGTTTAAACCTTAAAAAGCTGGCAGGGCAGCTGTCACAATAAAACTCTTCAGTTAACTAAGATGGACTTGTGTTGCAGCTTTGGAGAACTGAAGTTGTTGATTTACTTTTCATCTTTAATTAGGTTTTTTGCCTCATTTGGCTCAGAAAGATGAAAAAAAAATTTAAGGATATCGCTTGTTAAGACAGTGATTTTCTGGCTGAATAAATATTTATATTGTTGCATATTATTTTTACTGGTTCATGGATGGATGGATGGATGGATGGATGGAAATAACATTTCTTCACTGATTTTCATTTCTACCTCTGCAAAATAAAAGCCAAAACAGGTGCCAAAGGACATAGCACTGATTTAGTGGCAACCAAGCATATTTATGCACCCCTGGATTCTAAAGCATTTTGTAAAAAAGAAATTCACCGGCTCTGCAGATGGGGAAACAGATTCCTGATATTTGGAATTGCCATGGGCCAGTTTTGCTGGGGCTGTGAGGAAGAAGCTTTGGCCCACAGGGTTCATCTGCCTTGGGCACATTCCATCACCAGCAGTGATTCCAGCCTTTCCCCCAAAAGCTGCATATAATTGTCCTCCCCTAAAGGAAAACTGTCCAAACCAAATCAAAACCCAGTCCTGAAAACTCTCTAAATAACAATCAAGTACAAGGTATTTGATCAAACACATCAGTGCAGGAATTTCCCCTCCTGCTCCAAATTCTGGCCATGGTTTCCAAAAGGTTCCGCAGCCACATTAATTTATGTATTTCTCAATTTATTATTTTTTTCTCATAAAAGTTTTGTCCTGACATCTCCTTGAGACCTTTTCACTGCTGGTTTCATAGGAGTGTGCTCCTGGTGGGTTTTGCTGTAGCTGTGATGGGATTGGTTAAAGGACAGGAAATTTGCTGCTTGCATTTCAGGTTTGTGTGCCTGAGAGTTTGGCTGATTTTAGCTCCATTACATCCATTAGATCTATTTCAGATCTGTTATTTGAACAAATAACTGATATTAAGGAATTACCTCCTCCTATAGATTTTACCTGTCCCTTTACACAGCAGATAAATTTATTTCAGCGTGTGCTCAGCCACAAAATTGATCCTGCTAATTAGTGAGTAATTACATGTATAAGTGTCCAGGCATTAAATCTGTAAAAAATGGGATTTGAGGAAATTTTTGGTGTAATCCTTGCAGGGTGTGAGTGGGAATAGATCCACAGGGAGGCAGGATCAGCTAATTAGGCTTTTCCCCCTCCCCTCGATTTTCCTGTCTCGCCTCCTGTTTTGTGTGTTTCCAAACGAGTACACGATAATTACTTCATTAGGAAACTATTAGAAGGGAACAAGAGGAGATGAGTCGCTCGCTTTTTGTCCCCGCTTTTATCTGATGGTGAGAAGCGAAGGAATTTAAAAAATCTTTCCTAGGTCACCGATCCTTCCAAGTGCTCGTGCCCATCTTCCCTCTTCCCGTCTCCCTCCTCGACTCCACTGCAGATGCAGGAATCTACCCACAAGGAGCCTTTTCCACTGGGAAAGCATTTATTTATTTCCTTTTCGTATTTTCTTCTCTCTAGATAAGGAAAACCAGCTCATCACTACATTGTTTTTGTTTTGTTTTTTTTTTCTCTCTTATAGAAATAATTTCTTGTAAATTACATTTTGAGGCTCCCAAGCTTTGGCTCAGAAGTTCTCTCACACTGAAAGAACTGGATAGGAATATTTAAAGACAAGAAGAAACACTTCAAATTGAAAAAAAAAAATGCATTTAAAAACCTGTGTGTTGCACAATACTCCACCCACATTTAGGTCCTCACTGATAAAATATTTTAAAAATTGCTTAATACATTTAGATTGCTTTCTTTTTACATGGGATGTCTTCATTCTATCATATCAACCACCATGTCAAGAATATGACAAAGAGGAGCCTCCAAATCCATATTTAAGCAGTAAAAGAAATGATCTGGTTCCCAGAAGAGCTGAGCACTCTGCAGTCATGAGCAGGGATGAGGATTCCAGTCCATTTTAAAATGGAAGCCTTAATATTTATTGCATCAGAAATGCATTTATCATCTTCTGGAAAGGAGATCTGGCACATTCTGGAGAAAGTTCCCTCAAAGAATGGGAACTGAGTCCCTTGCTGGCTATTTAATCACAGTATCAGCTTGCCTTGCTGTTTTCCAAGTCATTTTACCATTGCCTTGCCAAAACATGTGAGGTCTCCTCGCCCCAACTGCCACTGGGATTAAAAGTGATTGACAAGGGATACAATTAAGGTCTGATTGAGAATTCACCAGGCTTAAATCCCTCTGGTAAGAAAATACTTCGATTCCACCAAAAAAAAACCAAAAAAAACAAAAAAAAAACAAAACCAAAAAAACCTAAAAATAATATAATACTCCTTGGAATAACCCTCACGAGTTAATATTTGAATATTCCAGGAGTATTGCAGCAATAGTCAAAAACCGAGTGCAAAGTAACTCTGAGCAGTGGCTGGTTCCAGTTCCTTGAAACAACAACAACAACAAAAACATGAGGCTTTGAGATCAGAATCTCCTGGTGTGATTTGCATATTGATACAGAGCAGATGTTGCAGAAACAAATGCTGCTGCATCTGCTGATGGATTGGCTTCAGCTGCCTGCAGAGGAGTTCAGCAGGGGTAGAGTGTCACATTTGTCATCCTCATCGACTTTATAAGTCCTCTGTTGACCCAACAGTACCTGAATAATTTTTTTCCCTGCAGTAACTTGGAGAGGGAAGCCTGCAGGGGAAGATGTGGGGAAGGGGGTGTTTTTCCCAGATCACAGGACAGGCTGGCTGAGGCTGCAGGGATGAGTTTTGCTGTTTGTTTTTACACTGTTCTGCTTTTTTTTCCCTGTCTTGGATAAAAGGCAGAAAACAAAAAGAAGTGGTCAAAATATTGGTCCTGTCATTCAATAGCTGTCATTGCTTTATTTTCATGCCAGGTTATCCTGATGTGGGCCCTCCCAGCATTTCTGGAGGAGTTATGTGAACACCCTTGGGAGCTTTGGTGTGCCAGTGATGGATATTAAACCCTGAGCCTCAGGAGTGTCTTGCTCCAGAGTAAAAACTGGGCAGAGAAACAAACAGTGATGGCTTGAATGACAAATTTCTCAAGGGCTTTTTGAGGAGAAGAAAAAGGCAAGGGCATCGAGGTGGACTGGGTGAAGTTTCTTCTAAATAGCAACAAGAAAACCGAAGTGTCCCAAAGGAGGGAGGTCCCGTGGTCACCGTGTGTGTTTGCAGCTCCTGCCATGCACTGCAGCTCAGTTAAAGCAAAAAGATGAGGGCTGTGCACAAAAAAAAAAAAAAAAAAAAAAAAAAAAAAGGATAGAAATTCAGGGGCAAAAAGATTCCAGCTCTGCTCCTCAGAAGAAAGAATTTCCTTCGAGGTGCAGCACCATAAACGTGCTGTACAAACAACACCCAGAATCCCGCATTAGAGAAAACCAAATAATAGGTGCCTAAGGAAATAGCTGGGATTTAGGGGGCTTAAACCCAGGCCCTGCTGTGATACAATAGCCTTATTAAGCATGATATTTTATATAGGATCCAGAGAGTTTGAAGGGTTTGAAGCATGTTTGGGTAAGGATCAGGGGGATTTCAGGAGCTGTGACCTCATCCTGCGTTTGATGCTATCAGAGCTGGGCTGAGAGGTTTGGCCAACTGGAAGGCAGAGCCCAGAGCAGCTCTGCAAGCTCAGTGTTTACCAGCCTGGAGCCTATAATTGTTTTTTTGTGGGGGAAGTTCAAGGCCACCCAAAGAGTGTTTCACAGTGCTCACCAAACCAATAAATGCTGGAGTTGGGGAAGGCCACAAACCGGAGCTGCCGGCCAAGGCTTGGCTGCCTGGCTCCCTCGGATTTTAAAGCAAATTGTGTGGCTAAAACCTCCTGCACCTCTTGGAAAGCTTTGGGCTTCACCTATGGGCCCAAGCCAAAGCATCTGGAAGAGGGGAAAAGGTCTCCTGTCACCAGGAAGAGCTATTTTCCTCAAAATAATCAGGTCTTTGCCAGCTTGGAAAGCTCTTGCATTATCATAGAATGACACAATCGTGGAATGGTTTGGGTTGGAGGGGAATTTAAAGTTCAACCAGTTCCAAATCCCTGCCATGGGTAGGGACAACTTCCACTATCCCAGGTAGCTCAAACTCTCCAGATTCTGGATGTTTGCCATGTGGGAAGGGGTGGTTGGAACAGGAGGAGCACATCAGGATGGTCCCATTGCACATCTGCCTGGTCTGTTGGCACCTAACCACACAAACTTGCATCCAAAATGCAGGGCAGGGAGTGGGAAAGAAATATGGAAGCACTTACAGCAGTGAATCAGCCGTAGGGATTTTTATAAAGCTTTAATTTTCTATTAGAGCAAAAGGAAGAAGCCCCAAACTTGGGGAGCACCACAAAATGGGCAGCCTTCAAATGTCTGCCTTTGGGTCCAGTTAAACCAGATGGCAAAGGATGTTGTTTTCCAAGGAGGTTTGGGATTCTCAGCTGATATGAGATTACGTGTGGCAAATTGTGTCTGCGTTGATTGTGCCTCAGAAATTGCACACTGGGGTTTGGCTCTGCTTGGGTTTGGGCTTGATTGCAAAGTTCTCTTCCACCATCCATATGAACACACTCTAGATTAAATCAGACTTGCCTGGAGGCTCAATCCAGAATAAATTTCCAACACTTGTGATGCTGGGATAGGATCCTGGAGCCATGGATACAGATTCCTTGGGGATTTCTTATTTTTTTCTGCTTAAGAGCTTCACATCACCATAAATTCTGCATAACTCAGCTGTCAAACAGATTAAATGAGACTTTTGAGAGGAAAAATCAGACTTTTCAGAGTGTGAGATACATCTGGTCCCTGGGCACAACTTCGGGGCTATTATCTCTGGAATCTCTCTTTATCTGGATATGCTCAAGAAATTGTGCTCAGGGGTTTAAACAAATATAAATATTTAAATCAAGAACTTAACAATTTACCTGTTTGGGAATTGAAAGTGCTAAAATAAAGTCCTAAACAGCATTAAGGAATTTAAATACACAGAGGTTTACTGAGGACAATCGATGACTTTGATGTCCATTGGCTCAGGCTGTAACAGCACAAATAATCAGAGTGCCATTAATAAAATGTTCTTTCTGCCTGAAAATTGAATTAGCTGAGTCTGATACATTTTATATCCCTTGATGACCCAGCATGGCCAGAGCAAAGCAGGAATATAAAAGCCATCTGACGTACTTTGTCTTTGGCTGTTTTGGGAAGCTTCTCAGCTGACATGAGAAGCAAATGTTCCACAGTCTCATGGGGTCTTTCTTGGGGCTGACTGGTTTATAGCTGGGGAACAGAAAAAAAAAATCCTCAGCTGGTTTCAGTAGCTATTTGTTACCAACTTAAAGATCAGGTTCTTCAAGGTAAACTGAAAATGACAATTGGAAAATAAACATGAGCCACTTGGTGTGTGTCCTCTATTGGGCTGAAATGTGACCCGTGTGGGGAGAGGTTAAAGGGTTAAATTGTGCCTCGCTCATTATGGGCCTGAAAAAAAAAAAACCCTGGGTAAACTCAGAGGGGTGAGGCAGCTCTGAAACCCCTCAGTGGTGCTCCACGAGGCTCTGCAGTGACATGTGATACCCACTCTCTGGAGTGTCATGGTTATCAACTGCTCAGGATTATGAGAACTGACGTCAAAAAGTGTCGGGCAGCCGCTCTCCCCTTGCTCTGGTTGTCACTCTGAGCTCAGAAGAAAAGCATCAGGGGTGTTTACACATGGCAAAGTTATTAAGGGCCCTCACAGAGGGCTTGAAAGGCTGCAGGCTCACCTGGAAGATGGCTGGCTTGATCTTAGCCCTTTCCTTCTGGCTGGAATACCTTCCTCATAAAAACCGAAATGGGCCCCAGAGAACATTTATGTTCCCCAGCCTCATCCCTCCCCCTGATTTAAACCAGCTCCCAGTAAGAGATTTAAGACCACCCTGAACAGAGCTGCTTGTCAGGCTGCTCATTTGGGGTCAGAAAGCAGCAAAGTATTTCAGCATGTGCCCAGAGTTTGGGCACCTGCTCAGTCCTGTTTTCTCCTGACTCCGAGGCGCTCCTGGCTGACAACATTAAAGCATTTCCCTCCTACTTACATTTAAACATCATTTATTTTTTGCAAAAACAGAGTCTAAATATGGATTCCTGACAGTAGCTGAACTTCAAATGTTCATTTATGGGCTTTTTATCCATGGGCTTTGGGGAGAAAAAGGCTCCTCTCATGGCACATGGAATTTCTCTCCTTCAGCAGAAAAAGAAAAAAAAATTTGCTTTGAATTAGTAAAGAGAAATTATATACTGAAGTTACACAATAATATATTGTGTTATCTATATATATAACAAGAGAAATAATATACTGAAGCTGCACAATAATATATTGTGTTATATCTATATAACACACAGTGGTGCCCATGGGACCCAAGTCACCCCTGCTAACAGACATCCAGAGGCAAAGTTTTGATTCCTGGTCCCAAATGGGGCACTTTTGAGGAAGCTCTTGAAATGTCTGTGAAATATCTGCCTGCTGTGCTCATCATTTCCCTTTTATACTGGAGATCTACTTCTTCCATCTGTGCTTTAGAGGCCTCGCCTTTCTTGACAAGCACCCCAAAATGTGAGAATTCAACAAGTTGGAAATGACAGATGCTGGTGTTTCCAAAGTTTTCCATTTGACCAGAAAGAATATTTTCCAGCTATCAGGATCACTCCAAAACTGCACGTTTTTGGTGACCAATTTATTTGCCAATAAAATATTGCCTTGCTCGACTCATTAGATAATCGTGGTCAAATTTGGGGATGAATACATTGTAAATGTTTTACACATGAGCCTAACTTGACTCCTTTTCAAGGAGAAGCCACTGAATGTTGGAAAATGTTATCAAGCTGTCAGCGTTTCACAGAGAACAAGTTCATAAAGGCTCAAATAAATCATGCTTTATGATGAGTGGCAAAGTGGAGATTTTCAGAGGTAACAGAATAGAAACTCACAGTGCAATTCCACTATTTTAGTATGGTGTTGACTCTTTTCATTATTGTCAGACACTTTGCATCCTCATTTTTGCCTTAGGAATGCAGTGCTGGTGTGGATGAGGTCCAAGGGTGGATGAAGGGTGATCACAGGAAATCTCATTGTTTGTGTTTGTGTTATTCCTTCCCTCCTCACCTCAGCAAGGTGAGGGACCACATTCATGATTTTCTTTATTTTCCCTGTTCTGTGTACCACCAAAAAAAGCCAGACAGGCATGAATTTACTTAAAATCATTCCAGGTTTATCTTTATCTTTCCAACACATAAAAGAGCAGGAAAATCAGCCTGTTCAGAATCAGGTGATTCAGCCTCAGGCTGTGACTTTGTCACTAATTCACGCAGCAACTGCTGAGTTTATTTTCCCCTCATTCTGGCCGTGTGTAAAACAGGGTTTATTTTCTTGGTTGTGGGTCTATTTAAGGAACACACATTGTAAGGGCTCCTTCTCCAAGGGAGTTTTGCTATTTTAAGCCCAAGGGTTGTGTTCCAAAGCCTTGATGTCTCCCTGCAAACACTGCAGCGGCCAATTGCTTGTCACAGCCTAAGCTGCTTTATCAGCAACATGATCAATGGTCTCACCACAACTTAAAGGCAGGAACATTGCTCCTACAAGACTCTGGAGTTTCATTCTGCTACTGCCCCATGTGGATAAAGCATTAAAGGGAGAGGAGCAGCCCCGCACTCTCCATCAGCACGTTGCCGCAGCAAATTCCTCGCGTCCAACAAAACTCCTTTGGAAGATGCATCCCAGCATTTCTCCAGAGCTTTCATGAGTGTTTGGGAGATTTTTGCCCCGTGGTGAATGAGAATGAAGGAAGCTGGTATCTGGAGAATCAAAAGGAGAGATTAGACAACAGCAATGCATCTTGGAATTCATCCAGTGCACTCATTATTGGGATCTTTTTCCAGGGAGGAGGTGTATAAATAAGAAAGGGTTTGAAGTGGAGGAGGAGGAGGAGGTTTCTCTGTGACAATATAAAAATGAAGTGTGGTAGCATGACCTTTGCAGAATGCATTTAAACTTCCTCTGGCCCCCCTGGGCTATCCCATATCTGTGTGGTTCACATTACCCTGCTCCCAGAAACATTTGCTTTCCAACAGGAGGGCGTTGTTAACCCTCCTCTCTTCACGGTGGCTCCTTCCAGAGGTCCAACCAAGCTCCCTTCCAGTTCTGCCCCTCTCTCCCCTTGCCCAACTGTTTGAAATATTCTGTTTTCCTTTTCCAGGTCGGAGGGAGTTGTATATTTAAATTTCTCACGCCTGTTAAAGCTTGGGCAGGTCCCATTACAAAGTCAATACCCAGGAATGGAAAACATCTTCCAAAGTTTCAAGCGAATTCTGGCCAAATTTAGCAGGCGCTGTCTGACTTTGCTCCCCATCCACAAACTCCACGCTAATAGAAAGGGTTTGCTACATCTGGATCCTGCCTGGGCTGTGATTGTAGATAAGTTTTGACCAAGAGAGGGGCCGGGGGTTGGTTTGGGTTGCACATTTTCCCCTCTCACCTCTGACACGGCCAACACACGATAACAAGAGGAGGGAGCTCCCCGAGGGACGGCGCTCGGGGTCGCCGCGGATTAAACGTTCTCAGGCACGGCTCCTTCCAAAGGCAGGAGCAGGGAAGAGCTCAGAGAGCCAGAGCCTGCTGATTAAGGGCCTTGAAGGATTTTCCAATCCCATCTCGTGGAGCTACTTGCAGTACAACCACCCAAAGCGTGCTTTGACAGAGGCTCAAGTTTGCTATTTAAAGCTCAGCGACAGCGGAGGAAGGCTGAGAGATGTTTGTTTCACTTTGTCCTCTCACTCAAGCTGGATTTTTTTTTTTTTTTTTTTGCTAATGTTTTAGGAATGTTTCCTTATCGGGATTATAAAAAATAAATACAGCTAGCACTTTGGCAGTCAAAAAAGAACAATATAGATTAGAAAATGATTTAGTGCCCTTATTTCACTGACTGACCCAGATTGCCTGATCTCAGGAGCAATTATCCATGTGAGTAATTCTCCTGTGTGAAGATCTTTGTTGAAATCAGTGGAAGTGTTTGTGCAAGCAGAGTTACATAGCTGCAGATTCAGGCCTCAATTTCCTCATGTTGAATTTAAGAACAGATTGTTTCCTTTATAACTTCTTTTTTCGGTGAAAAACAGTTCTCTTCAGAGGGTGAAGTTAAATGGAAATGCTGCATTCTGAGGAAAATTCTCTGTATCCCTTAACTAAATGTTAATATAAGGAATTTGTTACATGTAGTTCCTCTCCAGGCATAGCTCTGCTTATCAGAAATTCTCTGTAAAGTTCTGACTCTCATTTGTGGCTCTTCTTGACCATTTTCATGAGCTTTGAGAACTTCATAGTTCCATTAAAACCAAAAGATTTTAACCAGTTCTCACCAGTCATTTATGGGATGATACCACCAAAGGTTGGTAGAATAAAAAACACAGAAAAGCATGAAAAAACTTGAAAAACAAACTTGAAATCTACACAAAGCTCAAAATGAACAGAAGAAAATTGCAAATTCAACAAATCAATTAAACAAATCAATTAAACAAATCACCAAAAACACAATGTTGTCCCATGAAATATGGGAAGTTTCTGCTAAAACTACCAGAGACATCATTATTGCTACTGATATAAATCAAATTCCGCTGGGATATGGGAGTGATAGACAGGTAAACAAGCCCTGGGTTTAAATATGTGAATTCTGGTGTTTTCTCCCGCAGAATTTGTGAATAAACCCACGGTAGCTACTCCAAAATGTGCCCTCTGACATTGGAATATGCTTTAAACTGTGATTCAGGGCGTCATGGCATGAGCTTCATGTTTCAGAAAAGTTTCCACAAACTTGGGCTCGTTATTCCATGACAATTCATTAACACTTCCAGGCACGAGTGCTTTGCACGAGGCAAAACAGAGCAAGAAGCATGACCCTGCTCACTAACAATATCCACACTTGGATACCAAGCTGATGATTTCAGTGCAGCCCTTCCATGCAGAATTCTGGGAGACTTCAGCTGAAAGAAAGAAAAACAACTCTAAAAGTCACCTTCCAATAAAAAGAGGTTAGGCAGGATTATTCTAAGGTCCCACCTGACTTGGAAATGTATAAATATATGTATGTGCTCGGATAATTTTAGAATTTTCGTGAAGCCGAAAGGCACATTTTCAGATAAGTGCTAGGAACACTTGGCAAGCCCATCTGAAACATGCTGTAAGATTTTTGGACATGGTGTGTATTTATAAACCACAAAAAATACATTCTATCTCTTGTTTTGTCTCAGCATTAATGGTCAGCTACACTGAGAATGTTTAGAAGAAACTCCAGCCACGTTTATGGAGGAGAAATCTGGGAGCTGCACGTCCACCTCGCCGTGGGACAACTTTTTACTCCGATTACTTTAAATTTTCCCTGGTTGAAAGCAACGAGAATCACCTGAGAAGTGACAGCAGCTCCTATTTAAACAGCAAGGCTCCTTTTCAAAACCTCCTCTGTCCCAGCGTGGCAGAGTAATACAGATGCCTTTGGGGCTCTCCAGCATTTTCACAGAGAGCCCATTAACTTGGATCCAAATCTGTGCTTGGCCAGACATTTCAAGTCCACAGAGAAAAGATCTGAAAAGCTTTATCTGAGCCTGATAACCATCACAGCTAAAGCATGGCTCGGCTCCTGATTTACATCATTGCTGAGGGAAGGAGAACCGTCCAGTTGTGCTGATAAAGTTGTAGCAAAGTGAAACCAAATAAATCTTAGAGATGCCATCAGCTTGTTTGTTTGCTTGCTTGTTGTCCGATGACATCAGCCCAGTGCCCGGTTTATCTTTATTTTAAATTGAATTGGATCCTTGTCAGGCTCTGCCAGAGCTGTGCCAAAGGCACGTAGCAAAACCACATAAAATTCATCCAGTTTGATGTTTTCTTTGTAAACGCTCTAAAACGGGCTTGACTCTGTCCCAGAGGATCATTAAAGTTCCTGAACTTTCTGGGGCAAGCGCGACCAAGTTCAAAGCAAATCTGGCCTTGATTTATGGTTCTGATTGGAGACCAAGGAAAAGTCAAATTTACAGTCTGAGTTTTATGTTGAGTTCCTTGTGCGCTCTCAGTCTGAAACTCGAAGTGAACCTCAGGGGGTTGGAAGCCCAGGAACACTGAGGCCATTGCTGGTACCACGCTCAGCTGGCGAGAGCTGGCACAGCCCGAGGAGCTCCTTGGCAGCTCAAGCAGCCTGAGGACTTTGCTCTGCTGCCAAATGAAGCAGTTTGCTGTCAGAAGCGTTCAAAAGATGAATAAAGCGACACTGGAACACGGCTAAATAGTTTCTTTAGAGATAAGCTGGGGTGTTTCATAGGAGTTGGGCTGGTAGAACGCAAGCTCCCACCACTCCAAGCATTTTGAAGCGTTCCAAGCTGGAGCAAGGAGCATTAATTACTCTCAGAATCACAGGAAGGAGAAATCTGTGCCTGGCAGAAAGGGGAGCAACAATTCTGCAAAATTTGGGGGCGTTTTGAGAACGCCATGTCACCGTTTTGAGGCGCGGATGCCAAAAGCGGAGGGCTTAGGGGAAGTAGGTGTTGTGCCATTGTCACTTTTTACGGATGGAGGTCTCAGAGAACAATGCTCCAGCAGGAGCCACTGGGAGGGGAGCCAAGTGGAAATATCCCATCACAGCCAGTGTTTGCTGCGAGGCTGAGGCCTCAGTGCCTTGCCATGACTTCACTGACACAAAGTGCCTGGAACAAAAGAACAATGCATTCAGGCTTGGAAGAGTTCTCCTTGTTTGAATGCATAATAGTGCTTATTGGACAATGAACTCCTTGTAAGATCATGGAAAAACCATTGTGGAAGGTCTGGAATACCTTTTTGCTGCCAGCCCTGGCCAGGATTATTGCAGATTTTATTTCAAAGTGTTCCTGAGGGTTTGAATGTTCAGTCTGTTTCCGCAGGAATCACCCCTGTGTCAATGATTTTCTGTTAATCCCCATCCTTGCTTTGCTCCATATATCCTGATACGAGTTAATTCCAAGGCGATGAGCTCGAATCCGTGTTTTTCTTGGACAACAAAAAAAAATGTTCCAAGTCACCAGCAATCCCCTTGCCACGAGTGCAGTTGTGGAGCACAAAGAGGAAGTCTGTTTGAAGGATCCGTCTGCTCACCCAGGGCTGTCCCAAGGGAAGAACACCCACAGCTCCAGCCCAGGAGTGAACTCAGCCTCAGGAGTCCAGGACTGCTCAGCATCCCCACACGGGAAGGGGTTGCCACAGCCTACAAAGAGTCATTGTATGAAACCATCCAAGTCACCCTGGGCTGGGATAAATTGGGTAAATAAAGGACCTGTCATGCACCAGGCTTCGAGCTCAGTCCTCGCTTTGAGAGACCTGAGAGCTCTTGGATTTGGTTGGGCAGCACAGCAAAATACAAGGAGAAGGTTTCCAAGTTGTGCCTTAATGGAGACCTCAGTCAAGGGTTGGTTTAAATCCTTTTTTTCTTCCCCTTCCTTTAAAAAATTCCTTCCAAGAGTGGCATAAAATATGAAGAAGTTGGGGACTTGTCAAAAATCTCCCTACCCAGTCCTGTTCAGCAATAAAAAGGGACAAGCAGGGGACACTCACTTTTCTGGGAGGCTCCCAGGTCAGATGCAGATGGGCCCCCACAGCCCACATCAGCATTTCCCTGGTGTTGTTGTGGCAGGAGAGGCGAGCTTGACCCATGGCATGGGAGCAAAAAGGAAATTATTCCCTTGGGGTTTATTTTCTCCAGGGAATCTGGATGCAGGGTTTAAGAGCTCCTATAGGTGTATATCATTTCCATCAGCTCCCAGCATTTAACTAAGCTGCCAAATCTCCTGTAATTCCCCCAGACTTCTGCCACCCACTAAAAATCAGTGTGTGGAAGAAGGAACAGGAGCAAAGGGAGGCACACACCAAAGCCTTGCAGGTGCCAGATGTGGATCAGTGCACAGCTGTTCTTATCAGAACAGATGTTGTGCCTGCTGACAGCAAACCTGCAAAGGTTGGGTTTTTCAACTCTTCTGGTTAGCAGGAAGTGTGATCTGGTTTGTATGTGAGGGGGAAGAAATTGCAGCATCCAGACAGACAAATTCAGGATTTTGCTATCAGACATGATGCAAGAGGAGAACGTTCTGCCTGTGCTGTGTGGGGAAGGAAAATGAAATATTGGACATTAAAGCATTGTGTCATTGGAGTTGTGTTAAATGAGTTGGACTGTGAGCACATCCAAACAAAAAATCTGCTAGTGCTTTTTGACTGGAGCAAGTCCTGGCTTTTCCTTTAACACTTTGGGGATTTTAATCTCCTTTCCAGCTTTCTGAGGGAGCTGGACACACCTTTGGAGAGCTGGACACCAGCAGTGGCATTGCTGGATTAGCTGGGCACAGCAGGACCCTCACAGAGTGCCAGGTGCAGGAGAACAGATCCAGCCCAGGTGACAGCAAGGACAGGTTTGTCCACAGCCAGCTGCACAAACACAGGGCCCTGCTGTCCTGGATCCAGCTGTGTCTTTTCCAGATGTGACCGTGACCTTCTGCTCTTCACCACCGACCATTTCCTAACCAATGCCCAGCAAAGTCCAGCAAAAACTTCTCCTAGCCACCCATTTTTAAATAACCTCATTTCATACCCGACCTGGATTTGGGAGAGCCCACATGGCCAGTTCTGCCAGGAAAATGATATGGGAGGGGAGGAAATTTGAAAAAAAATCCTCATTATGTGCAGAATGAGGGCAAGGCACCAGCTGCACACATCTATTCTCACATTGCTCCACCTCAAACCTCACACACGACCCCAACATAATCAGCAAAATTGGCCTTTAGCAGAATTAAACATCATATCTAAAAGTGAAACATTTTTTTTGCGCTGAGCTGAATGGTTGGTTAATTCTCAGTCTCCACATATAATACAAATCACTCGAGCTATTTGGCACAAGTCATGGCTTGATTAATATTTTTGGCATTTTTAGTGAGACTCTTAAATAATAGAAGTGGCATCTGAATGGAAATTGGAACAGGCCACTTAGAGGAACAGTGTTTTAAAGGCTTTGGAGAATTAGCAAAAGCCTCCAAAATGTCAGAAGATGTTAAAAATTTAAAACCAGTTGAAGTCCTATTTTTAAAACAGTGTCTGAATTGATCTGCCCTTCATTTGTGTTTTTTCCCTCCAGTTCTGCCATTTTAAGTTAGGGAGGCAGTAAAATTCCGAGTGATCCCACAACCCACAGCTCCTGCCTGCATTTCCACACAGCTCAGAGCAGGGCAGGTATGCTCCTCCCAGCGCTGTTTATGATGCTTGACGCTGTTACATCATCATTAAAAATCTCTTCACTGATGTGAAAAACACATTTTGGAGCTTTCTAGGCCATTTATTTTGTCGGCTCTGTGGGTATAGAGTGGACTGTCCTCCCTCGCAGGCAATGCTGGTGTAACTGGATCCAAAGAAAATTCTTCAAACTTTATTGGCCACGGAAAACTAAAGTCAATTGGTTCAAAGAAAAGTGTTTATTATGTTTACTCTGGCATCCCAACCACGCAGAATTATTAATCATTAAGATCCAGATACGTAGAGTATGCCTTTTTTTTTTTCTTTTCCCTTAAGCAGAGCTTTGCCAATTCATTAAACATCATTAAGCTGAAATAAGCCTCAGCAAGAATGTTTTTACCTCATCTTTTAAAATTATTTTCTGTTATCACGCTGCACTTGCTGAGCTCCATACTCACCACTTTATTCCTGAGGGTTGAAACACTTCTTCCTCTTGTCCTGGATAATTTCTGGGGGGTCCTAAAGATCCACCAATCTCCACTGATCTCATCTTGAGCTGAACCCAACTGAAGCCACGGAAAAGCGCAGATTTTTCTCCCCTATCCTCCTTTTATAAAATAAATCAGGACCAATGTGGTCCCTCTGTACACAGGGCAAATTAAAAGAAATAAATTCACATATTCAACCCAAATGAATCATTCTGGTTTCACTGGATCTCCGTTCTCTGCTGAAATGTTTTCTCTCGAGGGCAATCACCGAGGCTTTGGAGGGAAACAGCCGCTCTCAACCTCCCCAGCAATCAGAGCCTTGTTGCACTTCCAGCCCTGGCACAGGTTCCCTCTCTGAGCAGCCCTGGTTATCCCTCAGGCCGGATGGCTCAGTGCATTACAGCCCTGGTAACAGCAGATTGGCACCATTCCTCCAGCTCTGTTTTAATAGTGACAATATAACTGCTGAAACAATATTTTGGTTCCACTGACGTATGTAAAAACGCTCTGGCCAGGGCTGCCAGCAGCTCCATTCCCCCCCTTTCCCAGCTGATAGCTCTGAGGAACAGCTGAGATTCCAGTGGGTCTCCCTTTTTGCAGGCTCCTGCAGGTTTTCCTTCACCAGGGATCATCCTTTGATGATCCCTCAATGAGATCCCCTTGGAAGGTGTGAGCAGGATCAGAGGAATTGCAGGGCCTTGTATAAACTGAATTAGTAACAGCCTGATCCATGTGGGAGCTCTGTGATGTGTTCACAGTGCTGTGGGATGTGAAGGTCTTAAAAAACACCACTCAAGTAATGGGAAAAGTTCAACGAAAAGACTGAAAAGACCATTGATCCTGCCTAAAGGTGTCCCAGTCTGGGCTTTGGACTCCTTCTCTGATATTCAGGGCACATCAGGATTTCACACTGAAATTCCAACCTCTTGGCTAACATTGGCTTTAGATAAATGTTGATCCTGTACAAGGTACAAAACAGAGCAAGGATTCCTCTCCTCTCTGAGTGCAAATGTAAGAGATTCATCTTCCCAAAAATATGTCCCCCATAGAGGTGGCCAACAAATGGCACCTCCACGTTGACATAACCGGTCCTGACAGCACCCAGTAAAGACATAATTCAGTGCTATATTAGATGACCTACAAAAAAACTTAAACCATGACCTTTCCTTCCTCCCTGCCCTCCTTTTTTCCTGAGAGGGAGGCCATAGGGTTGGATCTGGGAATTAGAAAGCAACATGGGTGGTGACCCCCCAGTGCCAAGACTGTCATGAAGAATAATCCATATGTTGTGTCTGCGCATGTTGGGAGGTCCCAACCCTGAACACCACAACTGTTTTCCAGCCTGCACAGCTCAGCGTGCCCAGGAGAACCATTTAGCAAGAAAGAATTGCCTGGGAAGCACAGCCAAAAGGGGCTGCCCTGCTGGTTTGTTTTCAAATGCAAAGCCAGCCAGGCCACCGTGCTGTGGCACTAAGGCCAGGTTTGTCACCTTCTGAGAAGGCCTCACAAACGCCACCAGCAGCTGTGCTGTGACAAAATTCATTGTTCTACCAGCTGGGAGCCACCAGCAGATGCCCTCAAGCTCTGCCACCAGCTGGTAAAGCCCTTTCCCAGATAACTGGTGAGCCAAGAGAAAACCAAGGGCCGCGGCTGAGCTTGGAAGAATTTTCTTGGCAGAAGGATGTGGAGCACTGGGAATGGGCTCCCAGTGCCTGGGGCAGGAGCTGGGCTCCTCGAGCAGCCCCTGTGGACCAGGCAGCTGTTTGGGATCTCTCAGAGCAGACATGAGCAGGTATCTCCCCCCACTTTCCACCATCCATCACTGAGCTTTACTGGTGACTCACATTTTTGTTCTCTAATTAAAGCTTCTGTCAGGTACTTTTAAATTATAGCCCTGATTAGGGACTTTAGATCCAAATTCAGCAGGCTTTGGAACCTGCCATTTTATTTAATTACTTGCAGTAAATTATTTTGACACCCTCAATTAACAATGTCCATCACCTCAGCCCGGCGACGATGAGTGCGAGGAATTTGCCATTTGATCTGTTTTGTCTGCTGGAAGGGTGCAAAGGAGACAAAAAATTCCACCTCTGCACAAACCCAGCGAGGATTTTAGCGAGTTCCACCACACAGATTAGAAAATATTAATAATTTCCTTTGGTCTGTTAATATTTGGTTCCTAAAGCCAAAGGTGTGTTTTGAATTAATAAAACCACTGCTGCACAACCAGGACATGGAGCAGGTCACTGGTGGAAGGACAGGATGGTCCTTCCTGGGTGTGATGATTAAACCAGTCTTTTAGAAAAAGAATTGCTCCCTGAGAGGCTCATTTAGGTGTTAAATATTTCTCCATCTACAGCAGCAAAGTTCCCATTTCATCCACCCCTTCCCAGCCTGGGATGGTGCCTGAAATTCCCGTTTGGGGAGGAGTTTCTCTGGGAACATCCCAAAGGCCACAGAGGGTGAATCATCCTGTGAACTTCATGCTTGGCTGTCTCACCAGGCAGAGCAATATTAAACTCCAGCATTCCCCCTCACTTTAACAACCTTGGGGGTGTTGATGATGGAGCTAATTAGCCATGTTCTCTAATTTATTAAAATCATAAATATTTCACTTCAAGGCTTTCTTGGGGGGGGGAGGGAGAAGAAGGGGGTGGGAAGGTTAAAGGGAGACAACTGCATGAAATTCTTTGGCTGATTAAATGTTCCACAAGATGCAGCAATATTTTACCTCTCTTAAGTGATTTGGTGGCACATCAGACCTGGCACCTCCTTCTTCACCCTGTTTGTTTTTAATTATGGCCATTATTTTATTTGCCATGGGTAACTTTAGGGCCTGATATGGTTGGCTGGAAAAGCCAAAGAGCACGGAATCATTTCGGTGTCAGAAGCTTAAATAAAGGGCAAAGGAGCAGCAAGGTCATAAAAAAGATGGAGTTAGAAAGATGAAATATATTTGTCTGCTGTGGAACTGCAGAAGAATTTTTAGTACAGTATGCACAGAGACTTATGGGGTTTTTGGGAAGTAATCTGATATCCAAACCTTCCTTCTAATGAACAAATTTGTATATTTGTTGCCTGAAATAGATTATCTGCATTCGTAAAAAATTTATAGTCTGAAAAACTTCATATTTCTGACATAAAATCCATGTTGTGGCCATTGCAGATTTCACCAAGGGCAGCAAAGGAGCCCAAACCTTCATATGGAAGAAAAATTATTTTCCATCCCTCACCACAACTGCTTAAAATTTCAGAGATTATTTTGACTGTGACTGTTGTCCTTGTTTTCCTGTGGAGGTTCCATGCCCGTGGTCATGTGGAGATGGTAGAGAAACCATAAATGTGAATTTTGGGCAGTGAGCAGCTGCCCGGGTTGCTGTGAAGGGTCAGCCAAGTGTGCCTCAGTTTCCTTGTGGGGTCGGGTCCTTATCCTCTGGCTTGGGCTGGGAGAAAAGGGAGAATTTGGGATGGACAAAGCTCCTGGGGCTCAGGTATTGTATATTTGTATATTTATATTGTATATAATAGATACAATATATAAATTATATATTAATATAAATTATATATTAATATAAATCGTGTATATTTATATTGCTATATAAATATTGTATATTTATACTGCTACTATAAAAGTTAGTGCCTTTTCTCAGCTGCAGAAGCCTGCAGCCACTGTAAATCATAAAGGAGGAGGATGCGAGGAGGAACTGAGCCTGGAATGTGAGAGGTGAGATAAAATACACGGAAAACACCAGCGCTAAAACCCCAGCTCATTCCAGCCTCTGCTGAAGCCGGGGATGCGATTTCCCTCAGCACCAGATAAAGGGGCGGACACAACGATGCTCAAATACCCGGGATCACCTGTCCTCCTCTTTCCCCCTTCCAAGCATCCCCTCCCGCATCCCCGGCCGTGGGAGATGCCAGAGATGCCCGGCCCTTTGTCGGGGGATGCCGGGGCAGATGCAATCTGTTCCTCATTGTCCCGTAATAGCTCGATTATCCGCGGCTGAAAGTGCAGAGTGCTGGTGCCCAACGAACCATGAAATTGCCGCTGCTCCGAGGAACCATTCATCAGCAGCCCTGCGGAGACAGCGTGGGGCAGGTATTCATCCAAAAATCCAAAACCGGGATGCTGGAATGCTCCGGGGATGGTCCCGGGCTGAACTTTTCAAGGGAGAAGTGAACCCTGGCAGACGATGCTCGGGAAGGTCTTCCTGGGGAATTGGGAGATAAATGCCTGCAGAGCCTGAGGAACGCATTAGCAACGTTGCTGGAGGGACATGGCTGAGGATTTGGTGGTTTTGTTGGGTTTTGGGGTTTTTTGTTTTGTTTTGTTTGATTTTTTTTATTATTTTTTTTTGCTTCCTCTTCAGCAGAGAGGAAATTTGGGTAAAACCATTAAGTTTCAATTCCCCTGGGCTCAGGCCGTGTATTTTGTGTCAAACTCATGGTTAAAATGTGAGTTCACAGCTCCTGGGGCTGCACGAGGAGTCTGGACACAGACAGGGCTCCCTGGGGTGGATTCCTCTTTTAATCACCCTGGCCCCAAGCTTAGGAACTAATTTAGAAGCTAAATCCAATTCCTGCTTGGAAACTGCTGCCCAAACCTCTTTGTGCCAGGAGTTCCCACAGAGCCAAGCTGAGGATGGAATCCTTCCCCACTCCCCAAGCTGTGATGCCTGAGCCACCCCACTAGGTCAGGTACTCATCCCAAAACCCTCAAGCTTATCTAAAAATTACCCCACCAAGTCAGGTATTCATCCCAAAACCCTCAAGCTTATCTAAAAATTACCCCACCAAGTCAAGTATTCATCCCAAAACCCTCAAGCTTATCTAAAAATTACCCCACCAAGTCAGGTATTCATCCCAAAATCCTCAAGCTTATCTAAAAATTACCCCACCAGGTCAGGTATTCATCCCAAAACCCTCAAGCTTATCTAAAAATTACCCCACCAAGTCAGGTATTCATCCCAAAACCCTCAAGTTATCTAAAATTACCCCACCAAGTCAGGTATTCATCCCCAAACCCTCAAGCTTATCTAAAAGTTACCCCACCAAGTCAAGTATTCATCCCAAAATCCTCAGGTTTATCTAAAAATTACCCCACCAAGTCAGGTATTCATCCCAAAATCCTCAAGCTTATCTAAAAGTTTTTGCTATCACCATCAGAACAGAAGCAGAAGCTCAGTTTTGCTCTGCAGGAACAGTTCAGGAGCTCCAACATGGACATGGATATGGTCTTATCAGATAAATAAATGTATTTGCACCTCAAAAGATAAGAATGCTGATTTCAGCTGAATTTTGCTTAAAAGTACAGATCCATCCCAGGTCAAATGAGTTTCCCACTGTTGGTGCAAGGGCTATTTTGGGGTATTTTGCTTTGTGCTCACCAGCAGGAGCTTGGTGAGCTGGATAAATTGGGAGAGCTGAAATTTGTGGGGGCAAAAGACAAATAAATAGGGAGAGAGTGGGGTTTGTGAGCTCCTCCCTTCCTGCTCCAATCCAGGAGTTTCGAAACTTGATACAGGGAATCCTACAGGGGCCTTAGAGGAAAGGAATTTACTCCCACCCATCCTGGGCTCAGCCTAACTCCTCATTTTTTTGTTGTCATTTGAGCCTCCAGCCTGGAAAAGTGTCTGCAGGTTTTTCTGCCCGGAGATTCATCCCACCCTGAGCCTGTGCTCCTCTGTCCCTCTGCCACCTGTGACACAGGGGCTGCCACAGCTCTGACCCCAGAGCATCCCACACGTGGGGACAGAAATTCTGCCTCTGCCAGGAATTCCCTCCTGGATTTATAAACAGCACAGAGGCAGGCATCCTCTGCAAAGGGCCTTTCTGCTCTCAGAAATCACTAAAAACTGCCAGGAATTCAGTTCAACAAGCTTTCTTCACACCATGTTTGCTGAAATGAAGTCCCCAGGGTTGGAGATGGCTCCTCCTTGACAGGGAATTGGAAATAGCTGGGACACTGCTTTGAATCTTGCTATTTATCCAAAGCACTGGGCTCTGTTGTCCCATTAAATGAGTGGTCACTGCCAGATCTCTGGCTGGGTTCTAACAGTCCCTTCTGACGAGTGTTTTATTAACTGGAGAAATGATGAGATTTTATGGCAATTCCAAATCTTGCAGCGGTTTGTTGAATAAATCAGGTTTTACAAGGCTTGGCACCCATTTATCCACTTTCCATCATCCAGATTGTCATGGGGTGGGTTTTACCCGGGGAGAAGTGTAAGATAAATGCCTTAATTTCTCTTCAGCTTTTCAGTCCATGGTGTTACATTTGTGCTGGAGCCTGCTGCTGTGTGATGAGGAAGTGTTGTGGCCTCTGAATATAAGAATACTGTCCTCTGTTGATCAGAAAGGAAACAACTGCTGCTCGTACAGCAGAAAACACTGGCAAAAAAAAAAAAAATTCCCACTGAGAAAATCAACCTGGCTCTCATAATTCCCTTTCATGGTTATTCACAGCCCGAGATACCTTTGGAAGTCTGTGCACACTGGGATTTGGGGGCTCTTAGATTGTTCATAAATCACATCTCACACCTACTTGTGTGTTTTGGCAAAAATAGTGATACATGGGATTGATGCAGAGCTCTCCAGTTATTAATAGTTCAGACTTTAATGGGCAGAAGAAGAAATGTCCCGCTCCCTAAAAATGGTGCTGGGAAACAGAGTGAAAAGGGAGGTGAAATGAGTCAAAATGAGCAAAATAAAGATCATTTTGGAAAAACCTGGGGTGTAGACGCCACAGGGCCTGGCCTTCATTAAACACAGCTCTTCCCTCTGTGCATCCCCTCACTCCAACAGCTCCCTCTCCCCTTGACAAGAAAAAAACCCAAAAGCAGATGAATTTTGTGGGCAAAGAGGCGAGAGCAGCTGAGTCAATAGCTGGGGGTTATCCCAGGAGCTGTGCTGGGAAGCTCCAGGAGGAGGAGGAGAAGGAGAAGGAGGAGGAGGAGGAGGAGGAGGAAGGCCGCTCAGCCCTCGAGCCAGCAGCAGCCAGGGCCGGGATCGGGACAGCGCTGCGAGATGCTCTCTAATTAGCGGCCGTTAATTAGCGGTGTAAACGTGACACGCAGCCTCAGGCTCAGCGCTGGCAGGATGGTGCTGCTTTCGAAAGGACAATGTCCAACAGTTCAGCGAATTGTCCTGGCCACGCCGAGGGGATCGGAGGGGATCGCTGCCCTGGGGCCATTCTGGCTGATTCCTGACCCTTTCTCCAGGGCCACTTTGGCTGATTCCTGTCCCCTTTTCCAGGGCCACTTTGGCTGATTCCTGTCCCCTTTTCCAGGTCCATTCTGACTGATCCCTGTCCCTTTTTCCAGCTCCATTCCAGCTGATTCCTGTTTTCCAGCACCATTCCAGCTGATTCCTGTCCCTTTTTCCAGCACCATTCCATCTGATTCCTGTCCCTTTTCCAGAGCCATTCCAGCAGATCCCTGTCCCTTTTTCCAAGGCCATTCCATCTGATTCCTATCCCTTTTTCCAGGGCCATTCCATCTGATTCCCGTCCCTTTTTCCAGCACCATTCCAGCTGATCCCTGTCCCTTTTTCCAGGCCCATTCTGACTGATTCCTGTCCCTTTTTCCAGCACCATTCCAGCAGATTCCCATCCCTTTTTCCAGCACCATTCCATCTGATCCCTGTCCCTTTTTCCAGCACCATTCCAGCAGATTCCCGTCCCTTTTTCCAGGCCCATTCTGACTGATTCCTGTCCCTTTTTCCAGCACCATTCCAGCAGATTCCCGTCCCTTTTTCCAGCCCACTGCTGCTGATGCTCTGGCACAGGCTCAGGGAGCAGAGCACAACTGGAGCCAGGAGAGGAATTCAGCTGGATCCCAGCTCCTCACCCAGGTGGGAGCAGGGGGAGAGGTGTGTGTGCACCAGGGTGATGAACTCTCAGTGGGGGACAGGCCACAGAAACACATGGCTCTTTCTGTTTTCTCCAGATTTCAGCTGCAGGCATGCAGGGGCTACACCTATTTACATTAACCACAGGGGTGTCCTCTCAGGGTGTTTCTCACCACTCACTCGCAAGGATGTTGTTGTCAGAACTGTGGTGCAGCTGAATTATTGCCTAAATCCTCAAAACCAGGAGGCAAACTGAGATTTTTAAAGGAAAAGCCAACTTTTTGGGATGTCTTCCTTCTTCACCTGACGTTAGGGCATCGCATTTTGTTCTGCACACAGAAAAGAGAGGCATCGGGTTGAAAAATAAAATCAAATGAAAGCTGGGGTTCTCATCACAGCCAGGAGCTGCAGCTTTAAGGCAGGGACCATATGGTGCAGGACTCACTAATTAAATCATGCCAATTAACCACACAGCACCCCTAAGGTCCAGCAGCTCCAGGGTTCAGGGACCTTTGTGCCTCAGGATTTTGGGGGTTGCACAGGCTGAGCCTTGCAAAGTTCAGCATTTGGGCACCACCAGGCATGAACACCCTGAGAATGTGGTTTTAACTTCATTTTCATGTCCCTGGAGATGATTAAACATCCCTGGAGGTGTCCAAGGACGGGTTGGATGGGACTTGGAGCAACCTGGGATAGTGGGAGGTGTCCCTGCCCGTAGCTGGGAATGAGATGAGCTCTAAGGCTGCTCCCAGACCAACCCATTCCATGATTTTGTGATCACTCACCATTTCCTTGGCTGTTTTCCTCACCTTTTTTAGGCTCGGGCTGAACTTGTCACAGCTCTTCCCGCAAGTTTTACCTGGATGTGACAGGGAAGGCAATGACACCATCACTTGATGCTCTCTTGAGTCAAATCTTGCTCTAAATGAGTCACTTGAAAGCAACGGGCAGAGCACTCAGCTGGCAAGAACCTCTGGGACAAAAATTTTCCATGTGCTATTTTTACTATGAAATGGGTCCGACAGCAAAGACTGGGACAGGCTTTTGTAGCAGAGAAGGAGGTACAGATGCCAACTGTCCCTATTTAGGAAGGATAGTTTCTCTTTTTTTTAAAAAAAAAAAAAAAGCAAAATATCTCTTATTTTTTCCATTCTGTCCTTCTGTGAAAGCTCTCACGGTCCAAAATATGTCAATGGACTTTAAAGGTGTGTTGCTATTTCACTCTCTTAAAAAAGTGCCTTTTTATAGTTTCCAAAATGCCATGGAAAGCCTGGAAGAGGGCAAAAAGAAGGGATGTGCTTTCTAGCACAGAAATTACAAACAAAACAGGGATGTCACTGAGCTGTGAGTGAATCTTGCCATGATGCTGCACAAACCTCCCAGAAATCCCGGGCTCCAAGTCCTTAAATCAATTGGCCATTAAATAAAGTGAAGCCAAGTGACTCAGACAGGCACAAAAATCCCAACAAATCCATGAAAACTGAAAGAGTGTCGGGGTCAGAGAGCCCCCACAGCTCCATGTGAGAGCAGCCAAGCTTCTCCACGCAGACCTTGGGGTCAAGACTCGTACATGAAGAAAAACCACTCCAGTTTCTCTCCCGGTTCCATTTCCCTGCATCAGCTCTGGGACCTCCCTGACCCCAAAGCAAGGGAGAATCTTTCCATCTCCTCCTACCAGGCAAGGAAATGACTCTTTTACCAGCAAAAAAGCAACTTTTCCAGTTCGCTGGGAAGGCTGGCTTGGGTGTCCACCCACTGCAAAGTGAAATCTGAGCTGTTTTGACTGGACACTGAGTCCCCAGGGCTCGTGTTCTGATGAAGTGCAATTGCTGAGGGAAAAAACATTCCTGGTGCAAACACTCTCACTGGTGAAATTCCTTGTCCGTGGAAATCCCATGGCTGCTGGAAATGAGCAGCTCCCACAGGATTCTCTGCCAAGAAAATCCTTTTTAAGGAATGGTAGAGGAAAACAAGAGTGAGGCTGGAGCAAATTTATCTCCAACGTCAAAGGAACGGTCCTGTTAAATTTGGGGTTGGTTTGCCCAGTGCTGCTCCATCTGTGGCTGCTCTGGGACAAACTGGGAATAGTGGGAGGAATGGGAATGCAGGAATTCAGCTGGGATGTGTAAAAATGTGTTAGAGACTGGAGGTTCAGTAATCCAAGGGGAAAGAGGGGAAGGGAAGGGAAAAGGGAAGAGGGAAAAGGGAAAAGGAGAAATGGAAAAGGGAAAAGGGAAAAGGGAGAGGGGAAATGGAAAAGGGAAGAGGGAAAATGGAAAAGGGAAGAGGGAAAAGGGAAAAGGGAAGAGGGAAAAGGGAAAAGGGAAAAGGAAAAAGAAAGGGGAAATGGGAAAGGGGAAAAGGAAAAGGGAAAAGGGAAAATAAAGGGGAAATGGGTGAGGGAAAAGGGAAAAGGGAAAAGGGAAAAAGGAAAAAGGAAAAGGGAAAAGAAAGGGGAAATGGGAGAGGAGAAATGGAAAAGGTAAAAGGGAAAAGGGAAAAGGGAAAGAGAAAAGGGAAAAGGGAGAAGGGAGAAGGGAAAAAGAAAAAGGGAAAAGGGAAAAAGGGATTTTTGCAATGCTCTGTAGGAGCTTCTGGCAGCAGCCCTGCCTCTCCTGGGGTTCCAACAGTATTTCTGCCAGCTGGAAGGACAAAGCCCCATTTCCAAGGAGTGTCTGTGGATCCAGACTGATTCCATCAAGCCCAGAAATAGCTGGAAATCTGAGACAGGCTGAGTGCAGACAACATCCACCTTCCTGTCCGTGGCATCCCTGCCTGCTCAGCTCCAGGGAACCTCCTGAAATCCTCATTTCTTCACTGCCTCCGTGCAGACTGGGAGAAATCCTTTCCTTCTCCTCAACAGTAGCACAAAGAAAAAGCAAATAAAAAACTTGTGCCTATTCCTAGGAGCCAAGCCAGCTCCAGCTCCTTTGGCACCACGGAATCCCACGGGGGAGAGCGAAGTCTGTGAATCATTTGCAGGCATTTTAAGGAACTGTGTCATGGGATAGACCCAAATATGAGGCAGCTCCATGGATTTCCACAGACATTTCCACCCCAGATTACAGAGGGAGTGAAAGTCCCCTGGGAATGCATCCCAATATTGCTTTTAATGGCATTCCCTCGGGCTGGGAACTGCTGGTGCAACTCAAAATCATGGAAAGGTGCTGCCCAGTAGTGCTGGGATAAACCTCAGGAATCATTCCCTGATTTATTTGTTGATTTTTTTTTTTTCATTTCATGACAACAGGTCACCCCACAAGGCTGGTTGGAAGTTGCAAAATTCCCATAAATCATGCAAACATTTTGCTTCTTCTGTCTCTTTCTCCCTGTCCTTTTTCTCTGCATTCCTCTACAATAAACAGAGCCAAATGGATTTTTTTTTCCTTAATCTGCAGGGAAAAATGACCAATTTTGCTTGCAGGCTGAGAACTCTTGCCAGCTTTCAGCTGGAATGGATTTCCACCACTTTTCTTAACCCCCCAAAGAAGAACTCTTCCCTTTCCTCAGTGACCTTCTAAGAATAATGATAAAAACTCAGAATCCAAACAGGCATTTTTAAAAACTTGCATAATACATGTTAAAAAATCAATATTTGCTAAAACCAAGATTATTTTCCATGACAAAAAGCAGAGAGACTGTAGAGCTGATAGGATGCAAACACTGAAAGAGTCATCCCAGAGCTTCGGGGGTTTAAAATCCAATATTTATTTCTGCTGCTGTCCACACACTCTTGCAAAAGCTGCAATTTGAGTCAAATATTTCCATACATTACAGCAGGTCTCCTGTGACCCCTCGGGCTTGGGACCAGTTGGATTTTCATTCAGACTGGTGAGTTCACAGCTCACTGGATATTTCTGAATGCACAAGCAGGGAATTGCTGCCAAACTCGCTGCACTCCGAGGGGCTCCTGGGTTATCGTTCTGCTGGAGGTGGGAGGCAGGAAAAAACACTTTTTGCCTTCCCCCAGCCTGGAGGCCAGGCAGGGGGAGAGCTGCAGCCCTGGAAAAATGGGAAGGGACAAAAAAATACAGCCCTGGAAAAACGGGAAGGGACAGAGTACAGGCGGCTGCTGGGATTTTCATGCTGGAATTTTCATGGGTTGTGACCCTGCTGATGGCACTGAGGATCCCAGGAAATCCTCCCTCTGGCATGCATGGGATCGATCTGATCCCTTTGGAGATGTGGAACATTTATAGGGGCAGGCCCAGGGAAGAGGTGGGGACAGCCACAAACAGCAATAAAGCACTGAGCAAACTGTGGTTTCTATATCTCCATAAAAACTCTTTGTGTTTGCTGGGAAACTCCACAGACATCACTTCTCCTGGCATCTGTAAGATGCATTTTATGATTCAGCAAGATGACATGAAATAAAGGACTGCAGACTCACCCCAAAGCTGCAGCAGGCCAGTGGCAGGAATGGAAAGAAAACCCCAGGACCTGGTTCCAGCCCCATCTCTCCCCATTAGCCTGCAGGTTTTTCATGACACAAAATGTTTGGTTAAGTGTTCTGAATCTGCCTGCCAGTTAAACCCTAGGAAATCTCGGGTTTTCATATTTGATGGAGTGAAATGCACCGAGGGATAATCAAAGCTTTATGTCCCAGCCTTAGAGAAAAGCATTTCACAATGCTCAAAAAACCTTATTGCTTTCCTGAGCAGGGGAATGCCTAATGACACACACGTGCTGGTTTCCTCCCTCCAGCTAAAAGTTAGCATGGAGGGACAGGGAGGGACATAAAAGTGAGCAGGGACAGGGACCCAGAGATGGGGACACAGCCAGGGGGCTTCCAGCGCTGTTAAAGGCATCGTGCACATCTAAACTCAGGCACTGCAACCACAAACTCTCCAAACAATCTCCTTTTTGTCAGAGCCTGATGCCAAAGTGCCTGTGACAGCATCAGCACCTGGCACTAAAGATCCCTGTTTGCAGGTGGATGGATGGTCCTGGAGTTTATTGTGGGATCAGAGTGAGGAAAATATATACCAAATTGGTATTTAATTATATATATTATAATAGAGATATAATATATAATATATAATATATAATATATAATATATAATATATAATATATAATATATAATATATAATATATAATATATATATACTAAGTAATGTGTAATGTGTAATGCATAATGTGTAATATGTAATATGTCATATATATAATATAATTTAAAATAAATATTTCTATATTATATAGAAATCTATATAATATTCTATATTATATAGATAATAATATTAAGACAATAATAATAATATTAAGACAATAATATAGTATAGATTATATAATATAGATAATAATATATAATAATTACATAGAGTATATAATATTTAATATTATATTATATTATATTATATAGAAATATTTACATGAATAATACATATTTAAAATATATGTAAATAATAATGTTTATATATTTATAATCTATAATATTATACTAATTATATATATATTTATTATTTATTACATATATTATATTATATTATATTATATTATATTATATTATACATGATATATAATATATAATATATAATATATAATATATAATATATAATATATAATATATAATATATATTATATATTTATTATATGTTATATGTTATATGTTATATGTTATATGTTATATGTTATATATGTTATATATGTTATATGTTATATAATGTATATTATATGTTATATATTATATAACAATAAATTATTCCCACTCGCTGCAGTGGGAAGGAAGAAGTGTGAAAATAATCTGAGTACTGCTTGCCTCTACCTGAATCCATCCCATTCCTCTTAGGAACAGCAGTGATACCTTTAGCAGTCTCTCCTCACAGCTTTCAGAATATTAATTAAGAAAATAGGAAGCTGAAGGCTTTCAAATTGCCTTTCAATACCCAATTTTTTTTTTTTTTTAAGTAGCATTAATCTGATACCCTTAAAAGCAGATACTGTGGTGGAAAAAAAACTTTATCATGCAGGGACAGGAGCAGGACATAAAATAAAGCACAATTTCCCACCCTTTGCAGTTTGCCCTCCAAAGGTGCTCTCCATGTTTGACAACAGCAGGGAGGGAAAAGGGCTTTGCAGAGCCCCTGAATTAACCCAAATTCCACATTCAGGTTCCAACAAACCCATCACTTGCAGGAAGAGATGTATTTTTATGCACATTTATGATGCTGTGCCTCACAGCCTGAGGATAATACTTGTCCAATGATTGGAGAAATACTTGTCCATTATGGCTCCACTGTGGCTGAGAGGAGTTTTGCTCCTTTCTGCTCCTCAAAATGGCTCAGTTTGGCCAAAAAACACTCCCTGGGTTCCTGCACGCTGCTGTGGGCTTGACCTCAAAGAACTTCTGTCCTCTTCCCATTGTCCTCTTCTCCTTGTCCCCTTCTCACATATTTAAGCTACCAAAATCCCCAAATAAATAAATTGGAAATAAAACTTCAGGCTATCCTTACTGGGACGAATGAAAGATGAAAATTCAGGTCTTCAAGGTGTTATTTTTAATTTTCTTGTTAAATGTTGCTGTTTGTCCAATTGACATTTCTGTTGCCCACACCCTAATTTGGCAGTCGGGGTTTTGGACAGCTCTTGGTGCCCAAATGCTGTCCCAAACCACTCCTTGGATGGTCCTTGGGGTTTCTGAGATAAGAAACTCAATTTATTACTGTGCAACAGGTAAAGAAAAAGTGATTTTATTTATACAGCTCAGATAACTCTGAGCCTGCAAGAGCTTAAAAATTCCTTCCCCTTGGGTTTCTCTTTATTAGGGCAATGATTCCTTGGATCACCCTCTAAGAACCCCTTTTACACTCAGGCTGCTTCTCCTGCTCTGCCAACTCTTAAAGAAATAAAGGGAGAGAAAAAAATTTAATAAAAGTTCCTTAAATGTCAGGAAATGAAGCTTTGCCTCCTTGAGTTCTTTTAGGAGTGAACGTGGCCAGCCCAGTGTGGGCTGAGGTTTCCACGGGGCCCCTCTGGATATTTGGATTTTCTGATAACAGCTCCCTTCTCCCAGCAAATCCCAAAACTGCTGAGCCCTCAGGCACTGGGGTTTGCTCCTGCATGGATATTTGGGGTGAATTCCCAGGAATTCTGTGAGTTTGCCAGCCCCATTCCTGGGAATGCCACCTGGCTGGGAGGACTGTGGTCACCAACAGCCTCAAAGTCCCAAATTCCTCCCTCTGAACTTAACCCCAGCTTTGAAAAGGGGGCACAGGAAGATAAGAAGGAAAGCAAATCCCATATAACTGCCTTTAAAGGGAGCAGAGGTGGAAAAGGTTTCTTCTTTTTTTCCCTTTTGCCTCTCTTTTTCTGCTTTTTTTTTCTTTTTTAACTCCTGCCATTTGTTGCCTTGTAAAAACAGAGGAGCTTTCAAGGCTCCCAGCCCCTCCAGTGGGAATTCCACCATTTGAGGAAAAAGTTCAAGGATTGCTCCCACAGTATTTAGGAACAGAGAAAATGGTGAAGGATGATTATTTCTGTAAACACCTAAGAAATAACAATTATTCAGCAGTGTTTTCAGTTCTTCCTGCTTTCAGAACTATCATATAATATTATAAACACATATAAAATATGTATTATAATAATCTGTCATATAATATAATAAAAATAAAGTACTTAAAAATAAGTACTGTGAAGTTTCCCTCCTTTAGGCTTTCCTGGCACTACAGGAAAGAACTCACTGGTTTATTTATGCTCTGTAAAATATTCACCCCTAAAAGGCTTTCATGGTCTTGCAGATGAAAATGTCATTTTCCTGTGTCACCCTTTTGTGGAGCTGTGGCAGTGAGGGGATTCCTGAAGGAATTATGCTTCAGGAATGAATTTAAAATTATAAATTATAAATCATTATAAATCAGTATTAAATTATGCACAGGTTTGCTTAAAAGAGGAGTTTCCTCTCCGTTTCCTTTGAGTTTCCTCCTCAGCCTTCGTTATTCCCAAGGAAAAAACCTTGGGGTTGGTTTCTGACACAGAGAAGCAAACACCTGATGGCAGCACATAGAAAGATTCCTCAGTGCATTTGTAACAGCTCCACACTTCACATTACTGAAGGGGCTGGAGGGATTGGGTTTTTCTTTTTAAATCCCTAGAATCTGATACTTTGAGTCGCTGAATAGCTGCTGGAGTCTTGTGGTGCTTGTTTATAATTCTTTATTTTTTGATCTTTTTTACATTAAAACCCAAGGCACCTCCTGTTTAAGATTCCATTCAAGGAGAAAATCTCCCAACGCCTTCAGTGGGTCCTGAATGATGCCTTGAGAAAAAGGAGAGATGAGCAGGAAAGGGTTCAAAAAAACCCTGAAGCAGCAAAGGTGCAGCATTTCACCTGAAGTAGATCAAAATGATTTGCAGACCTCCAGTTGCTTCTTTTGGTGAATTGTGTGATATTTCACTCTTAAATCCAGTTTTATCACTTTCTCCCATTGGTTCAGGCAATGTGGCAAAGGAGCTGCTGCTTTGGGAGCCCATTTATTAATAAATGTTTGCATTTTTAAATCAAAAGGCTTGATAGGATCATTTTGGCTGAGGGGAGATTTTCAACACTGAGATGTTTTTAGAGGGCAAAAATACAAAAATATCTCCCCCTACCAAGCAGACCCTGGCACTTCTTCCTCCTCACTCAGAGCTCTCTGCAGCTCCACATCCCATTCTCTGCTTTCCTTCAACCTGAAATCCAGAAGTTTGAGGGCATCTGGGCTGTGCTTCAGATTTCCTCACAAGGTAGGTGAGAAAAATGAGGATTTGGGAGCCAAAAGGCTCCAGGTTCAGTGGGCAGGTTAAAATTCCTGTCCTGGAGAGGACCACCCAAAGTCCAGGCCTCTCCTGAAGGCCAAGTTCTCCAAACCTTCCTCAAATCTGTTGTCATGGCTCATCTTGGATTCAGATCTCCACAGTGTGGTGCCCACATAACCCCAAAACTGGTGGGTAAGGAAGAAAAAATAACTTCATCTGCATCACATCTGTTGATTTCTCTAGGGTGAGCTTTACTTCTTTGGGCTCTGCTGTGAAAGCACGGCCTGCAGGAGGACTCTGTGATTAAACCCCTCTAATCCAGCTGCCCCTGGGACTCAAATGGGAGCAGGATTGAATCCTTTTGAAGCAGACAGGCTTGAGAAGCTCATTCCCATTTTAGAGATTTCTAATCCCAGAGAGTCCTTAGATGGAAGGGTTTCCACAGGCTTGAAATCAAGATGGGAATGGGGCATTTTGCTGGAAGCAGAGGGACAAATGTCAGTGCCAGGGGGATTACAGAGCTCAAAAATATTTTCTTCATGGTGGATTTTGGATACAAACAAGGGAAAAGCCCCAAGAACTCTCATGCACAGACAAATTCAGTGGCTGCAGCTCACTGAGCCCGAATTTTGCTGTTGAAGAGGCAGAATTTTGTTGTCAGAGCTGTGTGAGCCAAATCAGGCCCCTGCCATGTGGGTGGAGCACTGAGGCCAGGTCAAACCAGGATACAGGGAGATGAGAAAGGGAAAGAAGCACAGAGCTGACATGAAAGATGGGGACAAGTCCTAGAAATGCCTGTGGCAGAAGATTAAACTGTCCCCAGAGCTTTGGAAGCACTGTGGGACACAACATCTGGCCACCAGCTGCTGCTCCAGAAGAGCCAACAAGCTGTGTGTGCATCCTCCAGGTGTCCCAGGTAAGGAAATCCCAGCAGGAAGGGACACATGAGCAGGTTCTGGTTGGACTGGGAGGTCCCAGGAAGGGATAAAATAAACCCAGCTCAGCCCAGAAGGGACTGAGCACAGCAGAGCTGCTCTGGTGATACCATGGGGTTGAAGTTTTTCTGTTCTGTTTTGGTGTGCAGCTTTTAGCTTTATATTATATTTATATTTTTAGGTGTATATTAAGTATTACTCTATTTTCACAGAGTGGTGAAGACAAAACAATCCTATTCTAGCTGGAGATTCAAGGACAAGCTCTTCAAACTTCAGGAACAAAGCACGATAAACGTGAAAAGAGGAGGGTGGGCAAGCAAGAAAGGAGGATGAAACTCCATTGTTTGAAGCTGTTAATTGGACAGTTAATTCCTATATGCAAATGGACTAAAACTTAAAAAATGTTGGAGTTCTGGATGAAGTTTTAGACTTTCTGTGCTGACAGAGTCTGATGCCCAGGAGAGCGCTGCATTTGACCTGAGGCCATGGAGAAAGCTTCCAAAGTTAATTGATTGTACTGGGATTAAGGGTGTGGAGTTGGGTAGAAGCATGTAATATCACAGGGTGGAAAACTTAGAGTTTGGGGTTTTAGAATATAGAAATAAATATGAAGCAAGATGGAGGTTTTAGGGTGGAGGCTGGTTGTTCTTCTTTACCTTCTTCTTCCTCCTTCTTCACCTTCTTCTTTCTTCTTCTTCATGGGTTTGAGTGATGTTTTGTAATTGCACACAAAAGTCGACATTGCAGACTTCAAGTGATCAGTTATTCGGTTAAAAGTGAAAATAATTTAGGTGTAATTTCTTAATTGGACAGTTTAGCCTTAAAAGACCTTGTAACAGGAGATAGTTGGCCATTTTGTGCCTGGTTAATGAAAGACTGCAGAACTCACTGCTGGGAAACTGTAACATGGATAAGAAATAATAAATACCTGAATACAAACACAAATTATTGTCTCAAGTGCCTTCAATCCTGGCTTCAACAGAGGTAGAAAAAGGAAGCCAAAACCCAGCAATAAAAATGTGAGATCTCATGACCAAGCCCTCTTTGCTTCCATCTTGGAGCCATTTGGGCACTGCCAGGCTGTGGCCTTTGAAGGCACCTCAATAAATATCCACTTTATTCCTCTTAACTCCATCTGGCCTCTGCTCCAGCTCCTTGAGGCACCCCTGGAACACGAGCAGAGGGTCTCCAGGCAGGCTCAGGAGCAGCAGCAGTGGCTCTGAGCCAGCTCCCATCAGCAGCACACAATTCATCTCCGGGTGCAGTTGTGCCTCCCCAAGCCCTGGAATAGCTCGGGCATCCATCAGCAGCCCAGCCCAGAGGGAGCTCTGCACCCTGCCAGAGCTTTGGGGAGATAAATGAGTCCTCCCCTGGGGAAAGGCAGAGAGGGATGGGCTGAATCCCCTCTCACAGCAGGATTTTCTATCCATGATCTCCAGGTTGAATCCCCTCTCACATCAGGATTTTCCCTCCATGATCTCCAGGATGAATCCCCTCTCACAGCAGGATTTTCTCTCCATGATCTGCTGGATGAATCCCCTCTCACAGCAGGGTTTTCCCTCCATGATCTCCAGGATGAATCCCCTCTCACATCAGGATTTTCTCTCCATGATCTCCAGGATGAATCTCCTTTCACATCAGGATTTTCCCTCCATGATCTCCAGGTTGAATCCCCTCTCACAGCAGGATTTTCCCCCCATGAGTTCCAAACCCATGGACAGTCACACACCTCAGGATGATGTTTTAACCCCACACAATTTCCAGCACTGCCTCACACCAGTCTGTTGGATTGATGCACCCTTGGATATGGAATATCCAGACTTGGAAGGGACCCACATGGATCACTGAACCCAACACGGGTCATCCAGTCCAAACCTGGTTAAGGACAGTTAATAACAAACTACACAAAGCTTTCTTTCAGCCTGAGAGGGAATAAGAAATATGATTATCTTTCTCTTTCTCTCTTTTTTTAGCAATTATTCCTTGTTTCCAAATCCCTGTCCATTTCCTGGTCCCAGCCCAGACGTGCCATGGGAAAGGCAGTTCTCACGGCGCTTGCAAAACAGGAAGCATGCGAATTTTCAAAAGAAACCCTATTTTTGTGAGAGCTCCTGCTGAGTTTTGCTGACTCAAGAGACCTTGGCCTGAATTTAAATAAGCAGCTTTGGAGGAACCAAAGTAATCCTTGTGTTTCCAGACTCCTTATCTGCCACCCATTTTCCAAAACAGAGCAAAGAGCCCGACTCAAACCCCTCTGCCCTCAGCATGGACTCACTCAGAGCCTGGTACAGATCCTGTAGGATTGGGATTCTTCAGAATCTCTAGGACTCACAGCAGTTCTGAAGAATCCCATTTTTCTGCTGCCAAATATTTAGGGAATCCCTGTTCCTTGCCACTCCTGGGAAGGGGATCTGGCCAGCTGTCACGCCGAGCTGTCAGAAAGCATCACCTTCCTCCCTCCTGATGCTGCCCAGGCCCTGGGATGTCAAGAGCCATCAGCCCTGAAGGGGATGTTTACTTCTTTTGATGCTGAGCTGGAGATTTGGATCCTCCTGCCATCCTCTTGGAGCAGCACCATTCCCTCCAGTCCCTCTCCAACTCGGCTGGGTTTGCTCAGCCTTTCCAAGGGATGGATTTTGATGCTCTTCCCTCCTGGCAGGTGCCATCCACACCCACAGAAATGAGCCTGATTCCACCAAAACCTGTCCAAGCCTCATTTTGGGGTCTGAAGACGGTGATTTTTTTTATTCCCAGATGGAAATTGAGGCTTTCAGGCAGGTTGGAAGGGGTGGCTGCTCTGGGAAACAACAAGCTTTTTGAAGAATAAGGTGAAAGGACCTTTTCTGTGGCTGAAATTCTTGACTCTAATTATAACAGCTCTTCCACAACCCCTTGAAAATTGCCACTCTGAAAAAATAAACAGGGCCCATATTCAGCCACCGAACTGGCACCCAGGCTTTGCTGGGCCACCACTGGGAGTGCCTAACAATAGCCAGCCTTATTCCTGCCTGCAGAAACCATGGGAGAGAGAGGGAGAAAGGCAGAGAGAAAGGGAGAGAGGGCTACTCCAGCCTAATTGGCCCGTGGTTGGATGGGGCTGCTGCGTTTTGGGCTGGTTTTAAGTTACATGTGAGCAAGTGAAATGGAATATAAATAATAGCAGGGGGAGAGCTCCAGTGGAAAAGCCAGCCAGTGTCTGCCTGAGTGGCTGCTCTGGTATCCATCAAGCTCCTGCTGTGGTTTGTGTCACTCAGGGCAGGGAGTGCCCTTGGAGAGAGCCCAGCAGTGCTCCAGGGACCCTCTGGGGAGGGATCTGCCACCCCCAGGATGGGACAGTGGAGATTCAAGGACAATCTCTTCAAACTTCAGGAACAAAGCATGAACAATGTGAAAAGAGGAGGGTGGGCAAGCAAGCAAGGAGGATGAAACTCCATCATTTGAAGCTGCTAATTGCACAGTTAATTCCTATATGCAAATGGACTAAAACTTAAAAAATGTTGGAGTTCTGGATGGAGTTTTAGACTTTCTGTGCTGACAGAGTCTGATGCCCAGGAGAGCACTGCATTTGACCTGAGGCCCCAAACAAGGGAGAGCCTGGGTTCAGAAGCTCTCAGTGAGCTGCTCTGATGAATGAGCTCTGCATCCTGGCCTGGCAGAGCCCAGCTTTGCCATCAGTGCCCAGGGTGAAATGGCTGATGGATGCAGTTTGGGATTTGTGTAGGGAGGGAGTGGATTTGCTTCCAACATCACTTTCAGAAAGGCTGCAACTGACCCAGCAAAGAGATCTGCACATCCTCTGCTTTTCCCAGAGATCCTCAAGCACAGAGCCCTTTTCAATCTGAATATCAAGCCCTGCTACACCTGCTGTAGGTACCTCAGCTGATGGATTTCTGTAGTCCCACAGACCAGCTCCCTTTAATAAACAATTCTTTCCTATCATTTCAGCCCATGTCTCTTGTTTTGCCACCAATGCTTCAGTTTTCTCTTTTCTTTTTTCTTTTTTTTTTTCAGTAATTTCAATTTTCAAGCACAGGTAACCTGCAGTACGTATTTGGAAATTATAAATTTCATCATTCTTCCTACAAACACAAATATGCCCCTTGGAGGGGTGAGTCCCCTATATTTAATACATAACCACAGTTCTCTCTCCTATTTCTTCCTTAGCATTGCTTACAAGGGTTTTTCCCCTGTAATCTTCTTAGTTTGGTTTATTGGGGATTTTTTTCTCTCTGCTACATTTCCTCTTCATTCCTCCATCACTTCCTGCCTGTGTTCTCCCTTCCATCCTTCTCATTATCTCTGCTGACAGGAGATTCCTCCCCACCCCTGACAAGTCACACTTTCAGACCTGGTGGATAAATGGAGCTGGGTTGGTTTGTTTGTTGTTACACAGAAGTGATGCTGAAATCCCTTTATTTATTAACTTCTATATATTTATAACTGGGATCCCTGAAAAAAATCTGCTTTATTGGTCATTGCCATGGGTGCATCAAGTTCTCCTGTTCCAGAGCTTTCTAAGGCTGAAGAATCAGGAATGAGGAAAACTCAGGAGTTATTTCCTTGGCAAATCTGAAGCATAAATACGAACCCAGCAAAAGCTTTGGAGAGGAAACGCCCCAAAACCAGAGCAGCTCTTTGAGCAATCATGGTTTTTCCCCATATATTTGTTCCCCACCTACTTGTTCCTCTCCATTCTTGTTTTCTGACTTGAGTGCTGGGACAACATTAAACCCCACTCTGAATAAAATCCTAAAGGGCAAATCAAAGGGGAAAAAGCTTTACCACAGAGGATGAGTGCAAACACAATTTGTTTTAAGGTTGTGCTTTTTTTTTTTTTGTCAAAAACACCCCAATCATGCCACAATGGCCATGGCACCAGGAGGAGACAAAAAGAAATCTTTATGGGATTGTTGAGACAATAGTTATTTGTCATAAATAGAATCTGAGCCTGGCTGGTCCCCAGCCAAACACTGGAAGTTTGTCCTGGCAGTCGCGGTGTTACATCACAAGCAGGATTATGTCATGGTGGAAGCTGCCAGCCTGGGAGTCTGAGACAGCACCTCGGAGCCCTGGGAAGCAGGGGACAGCTGTCCCTGTCCCCAGCAGTGACCCAGAGCATTGCCAGGGCTGAGAGGGGCTGCCAGCCTGCAGCTGATGGGTGGAGAAGAAAGCAGAGAGCAGTGGAATGCTGGAAAAGCACAGCTCCAAGCATGGTTACACTGCCAGAATCAACTGGGAGGGTGTTGGAGCTGCTGGTGTGAGTTGTGAGATCTCCAGGGGGAGGAATCACCGGGGTTCAGCAGGAAAAGGGGAGCAAATGCTGTGGTGTGACAGGTGAGTAGGGCAGGGGGGCGAGGCACAGGGTGCCCAGAGCAGCTGGGGCTGCCCCTGGGTCCCTGGCAGTGCCCAAGGCCAGGCTGGACAGGGCTGGGAGCACCTGGGACAGTGGAAGATGTCCCTGCCATGGCAGGGGTGGCACTGGATGATCTTTAAGATCCCTTCCCAACCAGACCATCCTGTGATTCCATGAAATTGCACATTTTTACTCTTTTTTTTTTTTCCCCATTTCATTCACTGCTGCTCTTTGATCATGGAAACCTGCAAAGTTCTCCTTGCTGGATGATGCTCCATGTCTTGACCTTGAGGACAGCAAAGCAGCTGAGGAAGCCCCAATCTGACTTCAAACTTTGCCCTTCTTTTTAACACAAAACCACAAGATCCTTAAGGCTCTAAAAACCCTCTTAGATCAAGTCCAACTCTTAACCCAGCACTGCAAGGCCACCACTAACCCATGTCCCCAAGTGCCACATGGCTTTTAAATCCCTCCACCTCTGCCCTGGGCAGCTGTGCCAAAAAGTGAGGTTTTATTGAATGTTTCAGGAACCCCTGTGGATCAGCCCAGGAGAAGAGAGGGATCAGTGCTGGAAATGCCCACAGGACAGGCTGGCTCAGGGGAAAACCCAAATGGCCACACAGGTCAGTGTTTCCACACGTGGGCACGTTCCTCTGTGTGAGCAGGCATGAGCTGAGAGCACTCCCCACCTCACATCTAAAAAGCCCAGGCTACAAAAAAAAAAAAAAAAAAGATAAAAAGAAAAAGAGGGTGAAAAAAATAAAAATAAATATTTTGGCAACTGGAAGGAATTATTCTCTCTTCCATAGCCTGGGCTCTATCCATAAATCATCCATAATTTTTTAGATGTCTAGGGCAATGTTACCATTTGATGAAATAAAATACCAAACCTCTGTGACATCATCTTTTATCTAAAGAGTCCTGCACACTTGGTCATGTTCCTGAGCCACATTTGTTCTGCAGATATTTAGACCAAACCTGACATTTTATAGACTTCCTCCTGCTCGTGCATGTGTTGGAGACAGTTGTTTGGATTAGCACGATCAAAAAATTTAACACAGCCTTTCAAGATCCCATTTTCATCTGGATTTGCACAACACAGAAGAAAGCAGGATGCCAAAAATATGTTTTTTGGAAAACACATCCACTTTGTTGTGACTGTTTGTAGCTGGTGAAATCCTGGGATGCCCTGATTACCATGACCTGTGTGTTTTCATACAAGCCTGAGATAGAAAAGCTCTGTATACAAATGAAAACCGTTAACTTTCATACCACATGTGTTGTACTTATGCCAGTGGGAAATGACAGAGAATGTACAAGGTCATGGTTTACTAAAAATATAAAAGTTTAACATGTGGTGTTAATAGAACACACAACAGGGGTCACTGGTACAATGGAAAATAATTCATTTCCAATGTCAGGCCAAGTAATTCACTAGGAAAGAACATTTGAAAATGTGTTACTTATATCTTTCTCTTTCTGTCCTTCAGGACGAGTTTCAGGAGGGGGGGGGGAAAAAGGCAAAATTGCTGCTAATACCACTGCATAAATGATAACCATGATTCAGATTTCAAGTGTGTCCGAATAAACCAGGCCCATCAGCCCTACAGGAGCTGGCAAACTTCCACCAGGGTGTGCAGCATCGCTGGACCCTCTTCTCCCTCCCTCATGTTCGACTGGAATGAGCCCTAAACCCCACCAGGATGGTTTTAATCCTTGCTCAATATCTCTGCAGATATTGGGGTGCCACACAACCCTTCCCCAGACTCTGCCTCATCCAGTAAAATGTCAAGCACAGGAACAGCTGTCCAGGGATGTGGTGGAGTCGCCATCCCTGGAAGTGTTGAAGGAAGCACTGGATGAGCTCTGGTCCAGCTGATAAGGTGCTGATCACTCAGAGGTTGCACTTGATGATCTGAGAGCTCTTTTGCAACCTCAGTGATCCCAGGATTCTGTCGGCCCAGCAGGAGTGTGTGTGCCCAGAGTTATGTGCCACAAGTGCAGGGATTTGCCTGCACGAGCCCAGCCCTGAAACCCCAGCAGAAATCCCAAAGCTGGTGCCACCCTCCACATCTCAGCTCACCTGGTGCTCCTGCCCAGAGCAATGAGCCAGGCTGAGCCTTGCACAAGCTGGAGCCACAGAGCACAGCTGGAGTGTCCCCTCTTTTCCCTGTGACATGCAGACAGGGCCCTGCTGCCACCCCTTCTCCTGCACCTCCTGGCACCACCAGCACCAGCCAAGGCCCCTCCTGCCCCACCACCTGCACAAACCCAGCACTCCACACTTCACAGGCATTTGGAGGAACAAACAATTAGCACCAGAGGGGATGAGTTGCTGGCTCCAAGCCACAGATAAATCTGTGCAGTGAAGCTTTGTTGGGCACCAGAGCTGCTGGCAGGATGCTGCCTGCAAGGAATGCATCTCTGGAGTCACCCAGCTACTGCATTCATGCTCAGAGAGCTGGTGCAACCCCACAGCTGGCCAGGAGCATCCCAAAATCACCTGTCCTCAGCTCCAGCTGTGTCCTCACCTGCCTGTGCCCATGTGCCCCAGCTGCCCAGTCAGCAGCTTTTGCCTGGACAGCAGCAGGTGAAGCTGCTTTTCTTTCCTTCCCTCCCTTGCTAAAAGGGCTTTGATTTCTGGGCTGGCTCAGTGAATTTCTGTAACGTGCATGTCCCTGTCTGGCCAGGCAAACTGATGGAAAACATCTTGGAACTGGCTGTGCTTCCCTTTGCTGTCCCTGCCACCTCCAGTGCTCGCTCCACAGAGCTGCCTGGCACCAATGCTGCCAGAGAGGTTTTATGCTTTTCAAGCAAAAAAAAAAATGGTCATGGTCAAGCTAGAAAAGCTGTTGGAAACCTTCTATCAGCTGGACCACAGAGACCTATCTGTGGTGCTTCTCTGTAGGACCCAGCTCAAGCCACAGCCAAAGTTTTTAGGTCAAATCTTGAAGCTGTTTGTCCTCCCCTGGGAGTCGCGGGAAGAATTGTGAGCGAGGCCGCAGCCTGATTTGTGCCCATCCACATCACCCCCAGTGTCCCTGAAGTTTATGGGATTCTTCCAGGCTGACTCAGTCACAGGATCATTAAAATAATACACTGAGAAACGGTCTGAAACCCACGGTGGAGCAATGAAACCAAGCAGACAGGCGGAAAGATGGATCAGAGGGAAATGTGTGCTGGGCACTGAGAAATCCAGCGTGGGGGCTGTGCATGGCCATTCCCAAAAACAACTTTATGGCTGCAAAACACTCCTGTCAAAATTGTCTCATTCCCTGCTTCCCTTTGCATGCACTAAACCAGATAGTGGGATATTCCTTTGTCACCCCAAAGAGGGGATAAGGATAAGGATATTTCCTTTGTCCCCCCAAAGCTTTGAGGGGCAAATGCCAGGATGGAATTAATCTTTCTTACCCAAACATGAGTTCAACACATCCTGCTTGCTGCAATTAACAACCTGACATAAAAAAGTTACAGGGCATAGAGGACTCATAATAAATTCCTAAGAGATGATATTAGCTGGCTGTTGGAGAGGCATTGTGTTACAACACACTGAGCTTGCTCTAAAGGATGATTTTTAGGGAGATTTCACTGCAGTGCTGTGAATTATATGGTATAATGTGAATTTTTGGAATTAATCCTCCAGTTTTCTCACACTGTCCAAGAATTTGAAGTGATTTTTTTAAAGATAATGTGTGTGATGTGTAACAGGATTTTCTGTGGGGTTAAGGATCGTGGAGAAACCTGCTGAAGTGAGGGGAGTCATCCCACTGATGGAAACATCAGTGCATCTGCAGAAACACTGAAGAAAAATAAAAGTAAATAATTGCAGCACTTGGAAAAGTGAAATAGTTCATTTCACAAGCTTCTCTCCTGGTCCTGAGCTGCCCTAAATTGGATTAAACTCTTTTCTTGGCAGCACAGCAAGCCTTGGTTGCAGTGTCCCATAGGTGGGTGTGGCTCAGAGGGTGGCTGATAATTATATCTTAATATTATAATATTTAATATTTTAATATTTTAACCCTTTGCATGACTGTCTGCAGCCTGCTAAACCCACCCAGGTGTCCCTCAAAACACATTCCAAAGGCACAAGATCCCTTCTTTTTACCTCTGTGCACATTTACAGCACTTTCTCATCTCCCAAGGAAAAGCAAATCTTGTTTTCCTTAGCATCCCTCGATGACGCTTCAGATTATAAAGAAAGGAACCAGTTTATTTTAAAATAAAGCATTAAAAAATTTTTGCAGATATGCTCATGTGTATGCTCAGACAGATACCCTGGCAACTATCATGGGGACATTTTTAGAAAATTTCTTCATTCTCTGTCCCAGGGTTTTGTTATGACATGCAGCTAAGAGAAGGGAGAGATGTGGTTTCTCTGTCCCCTGCCAAACCCTCTGATTTTCCCTGTTTGCTTTGATAATTTTAAAAAAGTAGCAACAATTACAAGGAGTTACCATAGGATCAAATACAACTGATGGTTGTAGGCTCTGCTGGCACAGGCTCTGGGTGAGGAATATGTGTGGGGATGTGGGGAGGAAGAGGAGGGAAGCAGAGGATGCACAGGACGCTGAACTGACAGAGTTTTGTGCAATTCTCCCTCTCTAATCACAGTTAAATAAATTATTTCATATTTGTCCTGTCCAGAGCTATTGCTATGAGTCCCTTCTGCACCACACCCACCAGGATGTCCCTATAAATCAGGGAATATGAGCAATATGAAACATGTCCATAAAAAATAAATCCAAAAGCTGACCAGTCAGGTATCAGTACTCCATCAGTACCCTCAGTACTCTCAGGAAGATTTCCTGCTATTAAATTGATTTCCAGGCAGCTGCAGGCAGATATATTTCAGAATAAATAACTTTTAACATCCACCTGAGGAGAAAATTAAGGTGAGATCCTCATGGGAAGGAAAATTTGCAGTGCTGGGATTCGGGAAACTTTGAACAGAGAGCCATAAAACACCCAGGAAGAGCTGAGCTCCCAGACTGTTGGGTGAAATTTGGACTTCGTGATCTTGGAGATCTTTTCCAATCTTTATTATTTTATAATTCCATGACACTTGGGCCAGGACAAGGACATTTAGGTGGCACTGAGGGCTCAGCACCCAGGGCTGCCTCTTTGCCTATGGAAAGTCCTGAAAATGCAGCCTCAGTGAGAGCACAGAGTCAAAGTCATTTGGGTTGGAAAAGAACTCTAAGATCATCAAGCCCGATTTTATTTTATTTATTATTTATTATATATAATATAATAATAATAATTTATAATATATTATTATTTATTTTTATTTTATTTTATTTTTCATTTTATGTGAAGGGTGAGATAATATAGATGTTATAATTTATGTTATTATAATTAGAAGTTAATTATTTTTTAATTATAATATACTAAAAATGAGGGGGGTTTGTTTATTAGCTTTGGTTATATTATGTTGAAAATGTTTTAAAGTTAATTATTTAAAATTATTTTTGATGGGTCTTATAATGCATTTTTATAGGGTTTTTTTTTAAGTATTTAGTTTTGTTTGTAAGGGTACTTTTTTTTACTTTTTTACTTTTCCTTTTTTTCATTTTTAGGGTTTTTTTTTACTTTTTTGTCATCTGAGTGCCATGTCCAGTCCCTGACAATATTTAACTGGGATCAGGGCCATAATCAAGGCTAAAAAGAAGCTTTTTCGCTTCTTACATGGACTTATGTCCACCTAATATCCCCTAAAAAAGCTGTATTTAGGCAGGACAAATCTGCAGAAGAAAAGAATGGCATGAACTCAGCAACACCCCCCAGAAATAAACCCCACCCAGGCCTGAATGTGGCAAAAATTGGTGAAATAAATGACATCAAATCCACTAATTGCATGTGATCAGGAAGAGGAGGGTGTAAAACCCAGCTCCAAGCCAGCCTGGCTCAAACTCAGGATACTTTTGTTATTGTTAGGTTGGACATGATGTACACTCGTGATCAGGGTTTAAGAAAAACGTTTTTTTTATTTTGTGCGTTTTTTAGTTTATATATTTTTAACAAAGTGTGATTTTAAGTCATTAACCACATCATAATAACTTCTTGTATTATCATAATATCTTATTATAGGTTATATATAAGTATATTAGTATACTTATAATATCTTATTATAAGTATATATATATACTTACTTATAAAGTATACTTATAAGATATTATAAGTTACTAAATATTATAAAATACTACAACTTATAATAAGTTATAAATTATAACTTATTGTAATATTTTATAATAAGTTATCATAATAACTTATTGTATTCATTGGTGCAAAGCAATTTGTTTCCATGCTGACTGCCTTGTGTTCTCCCCTGCTATGGATGCACTCAAAAAACCATGGTTTGTTATTTTTTCTGTTGCCTCAGCTTTGCTTGCAGGCCAGCTCCACACACTTTCCCACAGGAGCATTCCCTGTTTGGACAGACAGACAGACAGATCTGCCTGGCTGATCTGTATTTAACCAGTCCAGAAACCAAGGCAGAGAACCAGGTTAGGGCAGGAGCTGGGGGTGCTGTGGCAGGCAGGGCTCCCTGCTCACACAGTTCAATCCTTTCCTGTTGGAGTAATGAGGACAGACACACTGAGATTTACAGAGCCCTAATCGTGGCAGACATTCTCAGCTCCCTGTCTGAGGGACTCAGCCTGTGCTTCTTGCCAGGTTCCCATTTCCACCACATTTTTGCAGTTGCAAAATTAGGTTGAGAAAGGAGACGAAGGCAAAGGCTTCTTGCTGGCTGTTGGCATTTTGATTCCCTCACTTCCACGGGCTTTGCTGATGTGTTACTCCACTTTAAACAAACTCTCTCTTCGTCCTTTCCTTGACAAGAGCTGTCGAGATGGAAACAGAGATCGAGGCAGCCCTTGAACCTCTCTGGGAAAGGATGGAGCAGCCCCAACCACTTTTATCCCATCAGTACACGTGCAAAAGCCCCAGACTGGCCTGGACACAGATGGAGCTGGGCAAAGCAGAGGTCTGGCTGCTCGTAGCCAACGTGGCAGCAGCACAAAAGCCTCAGGAGATGGGAAGATTTAGGGCTCTGAGTCACACACGGAGCAGATTAAACTCAGGCTTCCCACAGCTTCCTGCCCTGCCCTGGTTCCAATCTCCCTCCTCAGCAGGGACACTTCAGCCACGGGCACAACCCCAGCCCCTCAGTAGAGGCATTTCCATGGCACCTGCACCTCTAGGGTTTCTGTTTCTTGCCCGTTTTTTACATGGGGGAAAATTGAGGTGGGGAGATGCTCAAAATTGTTAGGACTGGCTGGTCAAAGCTGTGTTTCTACAGCAGCATAAAGATATCTACTAAAGACCTGCATGGACATGTAGGCAACTCATGGAAGTGTCTCAGAGATAGAAATCAGGTTTTAAGGAGTGTTTTTAGCAGTCCCTTTCCTCCCATGACTCGCCCCTCATGCTACAATAGAGAGAACATCATCCAAAATCTGAGTGCAATGGGGATAAATCATTATTAGTAGAGTAGAAGAGCTTCCTGTCCATTTTCTTAGCCCAGGTGAACAGGAGCTGATGAGAAACCCAGGTACAACCTCAGTCCCTCTCATCAGGTGGATCAGGGACCATGATCAGCAATCACATCCAGATTTAGTTATCACATCCAGATTTAGTTTTAACATCTGAACCTCTCTTGGGCTGTCAATCACATCCCCACTTTGCAGCCACAAGCATCAGTGTGGGTTAAAATCCATGGTGGTCAGCATTAATTGGGCACCACAATCCCATGGGAGCCCTGGGATGGCAGGGACAGGTGTAAACTCAATCCTCAGCAGGATTTTCCCATTGCAGGTTGCTTTCAAAAATCCCTGGTGCAGCGCTGTTTCCTTCAGGGGATTTGCCTCCTTATCAGCATGTAGCATCTGCCAAGGTATTGAAATGTGATTTA